>NC_064615.1:578780980-579098980 GCF_023898315.1 Schistocerca nitens | reverse complement strand
AATAGCGAGTAAATATACCAGTAGAGAACAGAATGTCAACAAGTGGATGCAGCACAATTCTTACAACGAGGCTCTGCCAAGCGAACAATCTATAATTAATACAATAGTGTGACCTAAACTCTATGTTCGTACACAGTATATCAGCATTTCTATATTCTAAATTGAAGAGTAGTTATGACAACAAAACAGAAATGTGTAAATATGCAATCCATACGCACAGCAGCAAACATGCCTTACACAATAAACAGGTCATTAGCATCACATCGACATAAGCAAATAAATGTTCATATGTAATCTTAATAAGTACCCATGAAGGCGCAAGCAGATAAATCACAAAGTATAACTTACATATCTAACCACATCAGCACAATTAATCAGGTGACAATTATAATTTAAATAAATAAGCACAGCAGGCACATAATAGAAAAATATGACATCAGTGAAAAAGCATAGCAGCCAAGCGATGCATAATATATACATATAACAACCCTGTTCATTAGTCAATCATTGTCAAAATCAGTTAATGTGCGCAAGCACGTCGCTTCACAAGTAAATTCATAGAACATGAAATTAGCACAAAGTATGAATCACGTAATCGCAAGCAGCAAATTACGTCTGAAGTACGTACCTAAGTGGAATTATGTTACCTGAAAAATAAACTCAATTAACCGTTACCTTTTTTTTGTTTATTACTTTCTTCTTCGAAATGACCTTCTTCCTGAAAATTTTCTCCAAAGCAAGTCGTCTTAACGTCGGACACGCACAGAATTTACCTGAAGGTCTTAAATACTTTATACAACCGTATCCTGAAAAATACTGAACGTTAATAACATAATTTATGAAGTCCTTATAGCTTTATACAGAATTTATTCGGAGAAATTAAACTGTGTATTTATTTACGTCTGTCAGTGCATTCGCACTGAGCGCTCGATCAGCTGTAGGCGCGTGACGTAGGAAGTGATTGTTTGCGGTCAACGACTGCCTTGTGCGGCGCGCCGACTTGACTGTTGCTTTGAGTATGTGCCGCCGCCAAAACACAGCGCGGTATCCTTGTACTCTCTTCGTGTTTACATGTAGCTGTTGGTTTCTCAAAAGTATGTCATTCCACAAAAATTTTTACGTTGGATATATGATGTATTCCCTTAGAGCGCCGAGATTTAAGAGTTTCTACTTCAACAGTGTTATCATGAATAATTTTGCGAACTCTAAATGGACCGTTATAAAGCAGAAAAAATTTGCGACACAAGCCTTTTCCTTTATGAGACAAACGATGAGACTTAATTAACACCTTTTGACCAACTGACAAGATTTTTAAACGACCAGGACGTTTAGCTGATTTCTCTCTTCTTGCAGCCGCAGACGCAATATTTCGTAGAGCCAGGTTGACAACTTCAGAATGCCGCAGTTTCCGTGAAGGCGGAAAAGGAACGATTTCAGAAATGCGATTTGTTGGTACTTTATTTTTTAATATCAATAGAGGCGGTAAAGAAGTTGAGTCATTAGGAAGTTCATTCAGAATGTTTTGAAAAATATGAAGATACTGATCCCAAGTTCTGTGATTCTGATGACAATAAAGACGGCACAATTTATTGATTTCCTTCATCCATCTCTCTGAAGCATTAGATTGAGGGTGAAAAAGTGAAATGAAAATTGGTTTAATCTTCCGACGCCGTAGAGTACGAAGCCAAATTTTGGAGCGAAACTGTGATCCATTATCTGATATAACCTTATCAACATGACCAACTTCTTTAAGAAAATGTTTGATGAAAGCATTAGATACTGAACGAGCTGTTGCTTTGCGTAAAGGTGTAAAACACACATATTTTGATGTCAACTCCACTGCTACGAAAATGTACGCAAAACCATTAGTAGAACGAACCACTGGACCGAACAAATCGACTGCAGCCATGTCCTTTAATTTCGCTGGAATGATAGGAAACAACGGTGCTCTGTGAGAAATCGTTGGAGGCTTAGCCATTTGACATAATTTGCATTTGGCAAGAACAGATCGAATACGTTTTTCCATATTACTGAAGTAACAATTTTCTCGTAATTTATGAAAGCATTTTCTGGGACCAAAGTGCGCATAACTGAAATGTGTGTACCAAATCAATTTATTGACCCACTCATCAGGAATACAAACTAACCAAACAGAGTTGTCGACCGATTTTCGTTTGAAAAGAATATCATTGCGAACTAAATAATACTGTCTGATCGCTACGCTTTCCTTTCTCCTCCACTTCTCCTTAATGTCCTTCCAGATTGGATCCTTATTTTGCTCCTTAGCGATGTCCTGGAGCGAAGACGAAATAAAGTTCTCAAACGCAACACCTTGAATGTACATCAAACAATAATGGTTTTCTTTGCAGTCCTCTTCAGCACATTGTTTCAAACCCATAGGTGCACGTGATAAAGCATCAGCAACAATATTTGAAGATCCCTGTATGTAAACAATACGAAAATCAAATTCCTGTAGGTACAACGCCCATCGTGACAATCTGCCATGAGTTAATTTTGTCGACATAAGAAATTCCAGAGCTCGATGATCGGTGTAAACCTTAGTATGTCTGCCAAACAAAAATGTGCGAAATTTTGTGAAAGCCCAAACAACAGCCAAAGCTTCAAGTTCCGTAATCGAATAATTCTTTTCGGATTTAGAGAGAACACGACTTCCAAATGCAATAGTCTTCTGTACTACAACGCCGTTTTCTTCTATCTCTTGAAATAAATGTGCACCTAGGCCTTTGTATGATGAGTCCGTCGCCAAACAAAAATCTTTAGATAAATCCGGATGTGAAAGAAGTGGGGCAGCAACTAAAGCATCACGAAGTTGTTCAAATTCTGACTGAGCTTCCTCATCCCAACACCAATTAGAATTTTTTCCAGATAATTCACATAAACGAGGTGTGGCCAAATTGTCCAATCTAACAAAGCGTCTAAGAAAATTACAGACACCAAGGAAACTACGTACATCACGTTTTGTGGTAGGAACAGCATAATTACGAATAGCGTCTAATTTTTCTGGATCAGGAAGAATACCTTCTGTAGAAATAATGTGACCGAGAAATTTCACCTGAGATCGACCAAATTCAGATTTTTCCAAGTTCACTGTCATGCCAACTCGTGCAAAAATACGTAATAATGAATCCAAAATTTTGTTGTGCTCACTCCAAGAACGTTTAGCAATAAGAATGTCGTCAACATAGGAAGTAATATTGTCACGAAGACAAACAGGTAAAATTTCATTTAAGCTACGAATGAATGCTGCTGAAGATACAGTAAGTCCAAACGGTAATTTCCGAAACTGGAAACAGTTACCGAAGGCTAAAAAGGCAGTATATTTTCTACAATCAGGGTGGAGTTCTATTTGCCAAAAACTTGCGCGCATATCAATCGTGGATAAAACTTTAATTCCATGGAAATGTTGAAGAAGTTCATCTAAATTTTGTGGACGGTCAGTTTCAGGAATAATAATATTATTTATCTGTCTGGAATCCAGAACCAAACGAATTGATCCATCCTTTTTAAGAACAACGTGTAATGGGCTGGTATAAGGGCTGACTGCTGGCTCAATAATGCCCTGATCTAACATGTATTGAAGTTCATTCTTAACCTTGTCTCTGTAAGCCAAAGGAATAGCGTACGTTTTCCCGCGAAATGGTGTGTGTTCTTTTACTTTAAATAAATATTGTAAGCCTTGTATAGTTCCTGTGTGATGACTAAACACTGTAGCATGTGAAGTCAAAATATGGTGCAGCTCTTCTCTTGCAACGTCATCTGGCACTTCAGCTTTTTTAACCTTTTCGTTAATTAATTCTTCGCTACTAATTATATCCTCCATCGCGTCTCTGTATCTATTGTCATTGTCATGAATAAACACACTGTCGTCATAATGCTCAACGAAAGCATCAGAAGTAAGAAACCTTAAACATTTTGTATCTGATTCAGATCTTGCTAAACACTCGAAAAATTTCAAACATTTCGGCATTCCGGCAACAGTCAAATTCACACTTCCTTCTTTAAAGTTCAAAATTGCCTTATGTGTGTTAAGAAACTCCATACCTAATATAATCTGTGTACTGAGTAATGGAACAATAATAAAATTAGCCGAAAATTCGTATCCTTGACAAATGAAATTTAGGTTGGTCTGTTGTTTAACTTCCACACCTTTTCCAGAAATCGCTCCTCGAATTGTAGTTTTAGAAATAGGTAACACAGGACAGGCAATAGTTCTTTCACATATACGAAAAACTGATTCACTAATGACGTTCAATGGGCTCCCAGAATCTAAAACTGCAGTGAACTTATTCTTACCCACACATACTTCAATAACAGGATGTAAAAATGCGTCTACATTATTTTCCTTTTCATCTAGCAAAATGTCTCTCATGTCTTCCAGGCGTACGTAGTGTAAAGTCGTAGTGTCATTACTTTCCGAACCGTCTATATTGCTGCCAGAAGCCGAAGCTGCTAGTCATTGTCGATTGTTTGCGTCACGTCTTTGATTATTCGCGTCATTTCGCGGATCAATTTCTACTAATTGCACTTGCCTCTCTGAAGTTCTGTCACGTGGAGGATGCCAATTAGGTCCTTCCTGTCTGTTAGATGCAAATTCTTGGTTGTGTCTGTTATTAAAATTTCTGTTTTCCTGTCTGTCTGCATAACTACTTCTTGTATAATTTCGACTGTCACTTCTGAAATTATTGTTAGATCTACTACCCTGGTTATTTATGTAGTAAGAATTTCTGTTATTGTATGAATAATTTCTATCTTGATGATACCGATTACTGTTTCCGTATGGTTGATCATTCCGGTAGGAATTACCGTTATTATAATTGTCTGTGTAATTTCTGTTAGAACGTCTGTTATTGTCATAAGGCTGGTATCTATTGTCCTGTCTGTTACGTCTGTCATTCTCAAAATTACCCATATAACGCCCGTTCCGATCACTATCCCTTTTCTCTGAAAATCTATCGTAATTACTGTTACTGAAAAAGTTACAAGAAGTCCCGTCGTCGTTGTCATACTCAAGTTCTTGTAACAAAGTCTTGAAAGTCTCAATGTCGTCTTTACATCTTCCAGCTAAAGCAATTTGTCTTATGGATTGTGGCAGCTTAGTTAAACAAATGCGAATTAATTCAGTCGGGCTATAAGGGTTGGAAAGGAACTGATTCTTTCGAATCATGTCTTCAAAATATTCCGCTGGCGTGCGGAACTCAGACTGTTTGAAATTACGCTGCATAATAAGACTGTGTTTGACTCTGTCTTGCGTGTTTTCGGACCAATATGCCGATAGAAATGCATGATAAAAATCATTTAGGTTATTACAATCTCTAATGAGTGCACGCATCCGCGTCGCCGGTTCGTTTTCTAAATATCCACACATAAATTCCAGTTTGTGACTTAGTGGCCAATTTGGTGGGAGTGCATACATAAATTGATCTAACCATGCACATGGATGTATGTCATTCTTAGAATTGCGGAAGATCTTAAATTTCCGAACAGTCAAAAAGTGTTTATAGTCAAAGTTTTCGCCTCGTGGCGACAAAGACCTACCGCGTCTGTCCCAGTTTGAATGTCGATTATTGTCAAGTTCGCGCGCCTGGCGCTCTCTTGTTGCGTCCCGTAAATGAAACAAATTATCTTCTTCAAAGCCCTCTGCTATCTGTGATTCTAAATTTCTTCTGCTGTCTTTTCCTACGATTTCGCCTTCAATTTGTTTGACTTGCTTTCGTAATGCCTCAACTTCCCTTTTAACGCGTTCATTAAATTTTCCCTGATTTTCAACATGCTTATTTATGTTCTGGTACTCTTCGGTTTCTGCAAATGGTAATGGAGCTGTATCATCTGAATCTCTGTCCCCATGTAAACTAAGATTTGTCAATTTATCTGAAATTTCCTCAACTCTTTCCGATAAGTCACCTATTTTTTCTCTCTGTTTACCTACGTCTTCCGTAAGTGTCGCGACTCGGGTTTCAGTGTTGACACATTTGGTAGTTAACTGTTCATATTGTTGTGTTAGGTTATTTATTCTGTCATTTGGTACGGATTCCTCGATTCTCTCAAATATCTCTTCCTTATCGTGTGCACGTTGTAAATTTAACTCTGAAAATTTTTGTACTATCACGCGATCTCTTTCTTCCTGTTCTCTATCCTGTTCCCTTTGTCTAATCTCTACTGCAACTAATCTACTATTGTGAGTATTCAAAATTGGTTGTACTTCTTCTCTGATTTCTCTCTTTAATTCATCTTTCATATTTTTAAAACAAGTCCCTATTCGTGAATCTAACCGTGTTTCCATTGTTTCCATCTGTGTTTTTAATTCAGATCTAAACTGTGTTTCCATTGTTCCCATATCATTTTTTAATTCAGATCCCAAAGTTCCCATCCGTGTTTCCATTGTTCCCATCTGTGTTTTTAATTCAGATCCCAAATTTAATATTATACCCATCAACTGCTCCATTTGATCTGGTTCGAAATTCTTTTCGCCCCTATCATTTCTCGCAAAACCAGTTTCCTTCGTCATAGCTGTATAGCCATCTGTGTTCGATACTATTCCAGAATCTTCTGTCGTTAGTCTCGAATTCTGAAAATTTTCTAATTGTGAAAAGTTTTGAATTGGTTCCGGACTATTTTCCCGACTTATTACATTGTTTTCCACTTCATTATTCAACATACTGTTCTCTTGTGTTGGCGAGTTCGCCATGTCAACAATTTCATCATTCTCACTATTCATCATTTTTGCCTTTTTCATTGATCGCGTAATCATTTACAAAACAAACAAAACTCGTCACTGTACGAAAATTACACACAATGACTCTTTATCATCAACAATACCATTCACTCGAAATGTTTCCCTCAAACACGATTAACGAACAATTGAAATAATTGCACTAAATCGTCAAACGCGTATACAAGACAACAAATCAAATTCAGAGAAAAAATACCATTATAAGAATGACAATTACCAAATCTACACATGCAAAACAGACTATAATTACTAAACTACAAGTTACTACAACAATGCTACTGTCTACTATTTTTACAATCAGAAGATTCCAAGGGACGATCCTGGCAGGGTTGCCACGTGCATGGGGGCTTAATAAAATGAAATGAAAATAATTTTAATTTTTGCTTTAGTAGCTGTCTGTCCATTTACGAAGTCTCGTAACGGTTGGCCCTGACTAGTATTATTACGCTATCTGACTGCATAGAACAACAACAAGGAATGAAATGGAAATTTTCATTAACACAATTAATTAATTAATTAATTAAGTCCCCAGCAACTATAAAACCTACGAAACCAAAGCACAAGTATCACTGTTCTGTGTGTGGGAGTGTGACTCAACGTACACATCTGGCACGGTTCTTCTTCAAAAGACAAGAATTTCAAATACCATTTATACTGAATTAATTAAAGAAAATACAAATACCATAATTACTCAAGAGAACCACAATTACACTCTAATCCAAGAACACAAGCCAGATGCTTTGTTGACTGAACCTGTAATGACGCATTATTTAAAACATGCAAATAATGAAAAATAAATCAAGTTTCGTTACCTTCATATATTGATGACAAGCACTCAAATTATTACAATATATCTCCACACCGACTCGCTATTACAACATCTCAACAAGAATTTTTCAGTATCACATCTTAGCAAGCACTCCCTACTAGCACATCTCAACACGAACTGACTACTACGAGTCCTGGACAAGCACTGACCTCTAGCACATCTCAATAATGACAGCCCGTGGAGGCGGCGGAACAATGCTCTCTAGCGATCTCTGGCGCTGTGGCTCAGTGTAGCCACCTTTCACACTACAAGCTGTGCCTGGCTGGCGCCCACGCGCTTGCGGTTTGTTGACTAGCTTGCTCCCCAATGTGCATGCGCTGCGTCTCTCTGATACTACTTGGTCGTGGCGAGTTGTGTATTGCATTGCACGCTACTGTGCGTTTCGCAAGTTATATTATTTGTTTAGAACTGGGCTATGCGCAAAGCGAAGTGTTGTATTTAGAATATCGTCGGCTCTAGACACATAAAAGTGAAATTCTTCCTTGTTACAACCCCTCATCTTGGGGTTTACACATTTGACATATAAGAAAAAATACAATCACAAATTTTCCTTAACAACAAACAACATAAATTCTGGAATGTGATTTTCCAGCAGCCTATTCCTAATATTATCATATACGTATACACAACGTAGAGGGTATACAACCCTTCTTTCAATATATAAACGTTTTCAAGTATTTGTGCGGGTAAAAGCCGCTTTTCTTTACCCGTGTTCGTGTGTACCAATCTGTATACTCTTGGTTAAAGGATTTTTGTAATTATGTATGGTTTGGTGTATAGAAGTTGCCACTTACAGTTTAGTTTTCCAATTTTTGTGGATTTGGGATGTGTTCTAAGTAACACCTTTTGTCGTATATAAAATTGTGTTGTACGTTTCAGCTTTCTCTCATAAATGCCTTTCCTGTGTTTAGCCCATGTTTCAAGGTTGATTACCGGTTGCTGTATTTTATCATCGAGTGAAAACTCCTGTAACGGTATCTTGGGCAAAGATTTCTCACATTCATCTACTTGTTTGTAATTGAACATCAGCTCATTTGGTGTAAATCCAGTTGATATATGGGGCAGATTGTTAACAGCTTGTAACAGGGGAGCGACATATTCAATCCACTTGGTATGTTTACGTGGTATATAGGTCCTTAGAAACATGTTTAATTCGTTAAACACCCTTTCTATGGGGGATACTTCGGGATGAAGTTTGGATACTAAAATGTGTTTGATTTGGCCAGAATCTACAAACTCTTTCCATTTGCACCCAACAAAATATGAGGCATTATCTGTTAACATGACTTCTGGTTTTCCTACTCTTGCAAAATAATCCTCTTTAATTCGTCTTATAATTGAACTGGCTGTAGTGTTCTGTACAACATACAATTTTATGTACTTGGTAAAAATATCATACAGCCAGCAGCTCTGCGAGCAGCCTGGCTCTATTTCCTTAATCTGTTATCCTTTGTGCTAATCTCCTGAAACATGGATCCTGTGGAGAAAGGAAATTTAGTCACGAGTGACTAGACTCTCCACATTTATTAATAGTTTTCAAGAAGGATCCAATAACAACTACATCAGAATAAGGTAGTCACTACTAAATAGAAGCAAGTGTGTATTGTCATGTGGGCCGGCTGCGGTGGTCTCGCGGTTCTAGGCGCGCAGTCCGGAACCGTGCGACTGCTACGGTCGCAGGTTCGAATCCTGCCTCGGGCATGGATGTGTGTGATGTCCTTAGGTTAGTTAGGTTTAAGTAGTTCTAAGTTCTAGGGGACTGATGACCACAGCAGTTGAGTCCCATAGTGCTCAGAGCCATTTGAACCATATTGTCATGTGTGTCTGGTGAACCTCGTAAGCTGATTGAAAACTTACCGGCTACAGAAAGTAATTTTTAGATTGCATGGGATTTGATCGTTCAAAGGTATAACAATCCCAAGTTAATTGTTGATTTGCATGTAAGGGAGCTTCTGAATATGCCCAACGTCAAAGTTGAATCTGCTAAGGACTTACGGATGTCAATAAATCAGCTAATGAAAAATCTGAACGCGATTGAGGTAATGCAGGTCGGCATTCAATTGCATGAAATACTGCTCTCGCACATTTTGTTGGATCATATTAGTGTGACTGTGAGGAAACAGTGGGAATATAAAACAGCTGACACCACATTTCCGCGTCTGAGAGATCTGGTGGCATTTCTAGAAACCAGCTGTCAGACGTTAGAGCTCATGCATCCAAACACAACGCTGCCCCAGTCCCAGCAGCCGGCCGCGAAACATCCTAAGGCAGAAAGGTACAGTTCTGACTGCTTCCGACTGTGCGTTCTGAAACTCAACGCATAAGCTAAGTAGGTGTCCTAAGTTCAAAAAGAGCGACACTGCTAACAGAGTAGACTTCGTGAGCAGACAAAAACTTCGTTTCAACTGTCTGGGCGCGAATCATAGCCAGAAGGAATGCCGTGCCGGCAACTGCCGCGTTTGTAACAGGCACCACAACACATTATTGCACAAGGAACAAGCCAGTAGTAGTGACAGTGGAAACCAAGGAACGGATGTACAACAGCAAACATACTGCACAGTGAAAGGAGACCACCAACGAGCAGAAGTATTATTATCTAATGCACTTGTAAACATCGCCGACAAAAATGGGAAATTGTACAAATGCAGGGCACTTCTTGACACTGCCTCACAAATGAACTTTATGTCTAGGAGCTTAACAGATCGCATGGGACTACAGCTCAGTCGGCATCCGATACCAATAAGTGGTATCAGCGACGTTCAAACGGCAGAATCGTCGCCCGTCTGCAGTGTGAACATTTCCTCAAGAGTTTCTGACTAGAGCGCACATGCTGTCTGTGCATTACTGCCATGTATAACAGGACCACTCCCAACAGCAGCCCTTTAAACCTCCACCTGGCAACTTCTTATGCACGTAAAGTTAGCAGACCCATCATTTAACAAACCTGGTGAGATTGATCTTCTGCTTGGAGCATCGATCTTTTTTTATATATTGCAGTCAGGACAACTGAAAAGGAATAACCACCCAACCTTACAGGAAACATCATTTGGTTGGATTGTCTCAGGAAAGATACCTCCTCATTCAGTTAAGTCTAATGCTCGAAGAGTACTGTCAAGCCTTGCACGCAATACCAAACTTAACATTCAGGTAGAATGATTTTGGCAGCGAGAAAATATGTAGTCTGTTTCTGTGAAAAAAAAGAAGAAAGTGAAGAAGAGGATGGTGGTGAGGATGACGAGGATATTGATGGAGAAAACAAGTTGGGGGATGAAACAGTTCCATTGCTGGATCAAACCCTCGAAATATTAGGTGCAAGAGAGAGAAAGAAGATGGAAAGATTCACAGAAGACTTCAATGAGCTTAAAGAAACGGAGGCAATTGAAATACCAAAAGGCAAAGGAACCACCTACAGATGAAGAAAAAGTCGTACGTAAAGGAATTTTTGGAAGGCGAAGAAATAACAATGAAGACTGTTTGTAAACAAGTATATGCTCGTATCTACATTCTGACCTTGGACACAAGAAGGATTTCATTAAAGTAACAGTAAAATCATTGATATCTACATGAAGAATATGCTGCTGCAAGTTTTAGTGATTATTGTACTTCCACTTCACATGCATCTTGCAGAATACTATGCAATTTTAAATAAAAATGACCACATCAAGAGAATGTTGTTTGACTTGGTTATTTGATTTGGTATCTAAAGTAACAAGAAACAATCTCTTGCAGGTGCAAAACCAAAAAACTTCAATAGAAATACCATGGGAATGAGTGCAGATGTCTACTGAAGTGTGCATGTTTGTTTCAATG
Organism: Schistocerca nitens; assembly: GCF_023898315.1. Taxonomy (NCBI): domain Eukaryota; kingdom Metazoa; phylum Arthropoda; class Insecta; order Orthoptera; family Acrididae; genus Schistocerca; species Schistocerca nitens. Next base: position 579,087,590 of record NC_064615.1, on the reverse strand, counting down.
TTTCAACATTCTACATTAACAGAACTGTATACTTTTAAGAGCAGTTTTAGATTACTTTTATTAACGGAATCTTTTTCATTTTAGTGATAAATTTTAGAAGCTTATTATTAACATAATATTCCAGAGAAGCTATAACTCGTCAGTTTCTTCAGACCATGACGTTCCATACTTAATGTGAGATGTATAAACAATCTTAGTTGGCAACCCACCGAGAAGCATAGTGCAAACCTAACAGAAGGAGACTTCCCACAACATCGGAGGCAGTAATTCGCATGGTGCAACTACAAGATTATTACAAGGTAATTGAAGAATTACAACATGACCGACCAATCCCCCAAGAAAGGAAAACTGAACTCACTTCATCCCTTTCTGGACGAAGAACAGTTGTTATGGGTGGGTGGCAGATTGGAACAATCAAAAATTTCTTACAGTCAGTAGCACTCCTAAGCGTCATGTCACTAAACTGATAGTCATGAGCGAGCATCTTCGTTTGTTGCATGCACAATCTCAGCTGCTATTAGCAAGCCTCCTGACAACCTAGTTGAACTCTCGTACCTTACTCCATGCCATTTTCTTATTGGTGAACCATAAGCAACTATCCCAGAGCCAGGCTTGCTTTCAGAGCCATCAGGATGGCAGCTCATCCAGCAGTGCAGGCAGCACATCTGGAAACGGTGGTCAAGGGATTACCTGTCACAACTACAACAGAGAACTGACTGGTGACCAACAAAGGACAATCTACAGCCAGGTAGATTGATACGCACCCTGGTCCTGATGGTATGGTACGACTTGTTTCAGTGCGCACAGCAACGGGAACCTATAAACGACCACTGTCGAAGATCTGTGTTTTTCCACACGAAACATAGACTCTAGTTCACATCACTATCAAATTACTAACTGAAGTGTTTCTTTTGTTTACAGTGGACAATTTATTCAATCATTTTATTTCCTTGTTTGTTTGTGTAATTTGTGCTGCATGTGATTATTTGTATTTAGTGGAATTTATATAAATTAGGTGTGCGGAATGTTCTGTATGGTGCAACGTGCCACAAGGGTGCAGCAGCGACCGGACGCTCGCTGCAAGTAAGGATTTTTCCTGTCCGCCCGTCCACACAATCCACGGCAGAACTGGACGGGACAGGGGAGACGGGCCGTGACCGCCAAGCAGCGCGCACGCTTCTGTAACTGTGTTTCTCAGCGTAGTCTCCAAATAAAGTCCACTTTTTTCAATCATGTATGTACTTTAATTTCAACAGCCCTTCCTTTGCAACGAATGATATGCATTCGTTTGGACTGTGGAGGGAGCGAGGCAGCACAGAATTTACCGAGCGTTTTGCGGCTACCTACAGCCACAATGGCGCTAAGTATTGTAAGTGTACAAGATAAACTCATCCACATATTCCACTGGCAAATACACGTGCCATTGTTCTTGTATGGGATGGTTGCTATGGAGCAGAACACCTTTGTGAATAGTGAAAAACTTTTTTTAACTTCTCATCACCGTTTTGCATAAATTACGCTCTTGTCTTACTCCAGTGTATGTCTTTCTGCTCTAATTGCTCCATGTGTTTTCACATGTGGACATAGTATGGTCCGAATGTTTTGTCTTCCATCAACACAGCTCTTATTTCATCATCCTGCTCTAAAAGATCGTTAAATTCCTCTAAGCCTTGTGGTAATCGAGAAAGAGCATCGGCTATTATGTTCTGGTTTTCTTTTATGTACACTATTTCAAAATCGAATTCTTGAAGATACATACACCACCTGGCTATCCGTTGGTGCAGCAATTTACAAGATACCAAAACGTTAGGGACTGATGGTCACAGTATACTTTTGTGTCTTTACCCCAAAGGAAATATTCAAATATCTTAAAGGACCAAATTACAACCAAACCATCCAACTTCATAACTGAATATGAACGTTCAGCTTCGGATAAGGACCGGCTGGTGAAGTTAATTACTTTTAGGGATGAGTTTTCCCTCTTCTTCTACCATTTGAAAAAGGCGTGCACCCAAATCTTGAGAAGACGCGTCGGCTCATAAGCAAAAGTCCTTCTTCATGTCTGGTTGAGATAAAATATTAGCATTTAATAAGACTTGCTTGATGTTCTCGAAATCTGTTTGACATCGCTTGTCCTATAACCAAGGTCTGTTTTTCTGGAGAAGATTGAGTAAAGCATCACTGTTCATAAGCTGGTTAGCGATGAATATCCTGAAAAATGGGACTAGGCCTAAGTATGCCTTTCATTGCCTCTTGTTTTGAGCAACAGGACAAATGGTTCAAATGGCTCTGAGCACTATGGGACTTAACTTCTGAGGTCATCAGTCCCCTAGAACTTAGAACTACTTAAACCTAACTAACCTAAGGACATCACACACATCCATGTCTGAGGCAGGATTCGAACCTGCGACCGCAGCGGTCGCGCGGTTCGATACTGTAGCGCCTAGAACCGCTCGGCCACTTCGGCCGGCCAATAACAGGACAGTTCCTAATGGCATCAAGTTTTCTAAGATCTGGTAGTATGCCTTCCAAAGAGATTATGTGTCCTAAAAGTTTTACCTTTTCTTCTATGGTATTAGATTTCTTGAGATTTGCTGTTGCTCCATGTTCAGAAAATAAGTTCAATACTAGTTCAATTAATCTTAAGTGTTCTACCCAAGTGGTGTGGCGTCCACATATACCTTACTAAAAATTTCAGGTCCTAGCACTTTGTCCAGAGCAGAGATAAATACACCTGCACTTACGATCAATCCAAATGGTAATACTTGTAGGTCAAAGCTCCTGCCCCCGCATATGAAGGCGATATACTTCCGACTTTCTTCATGTAGTTTTATTTGTCAATAAGAAGACCAGAGATCGATTACAGTAAGAACTTTAGCACCATGAAATTTCATAAGCTCTTCCTCTAAATTGTCTGGATGTGTTCGTTCTGGTACAATGATGTTATTACTGTTATGAGTATCGAGGATCAAGCGCACATTGCCGTCTGGCCTACTCATTGCCAAAATAGGACTACAATAAGAGGAAAATGATTATTTAATTATGCACCATTCAAGCATCCTGTTAATCTCGGAAAATGATTATTTAATTATGCACCATTCAAGCATCCTGTTAATCTCTTTTCTTACTACTTACCTCTTTGTCCATGATATAGGGAATGAAGTAGAACAAAAAGTTTCCTGACGATAAACTTCCATTTTGTACATAAAATTCTTCATGGTACATGGTCCTTTTTCAAATACATGTGCACTACTGGCCATTAAAATTGCTACACCAAGAAGAAATGCAGATGAGAAACGGGTATTCATTGGACAAATATATTATACTAGAACTGACATGTGATTACATTTTCACGCAATTTGGGTGCATAGGTCCTGAGAAATCGGTACCCAGAACAACCACCTCTGGCCGTAATAACGGGCTTGATAAGCCTGGACATTGAGTCAAACAGAGCTTGGATGGCGTGTACAGGTACAGCTGCCCATGCAGTTTCAACACGATACCACAGTTCATCAAGAGTAGTCACTGGCGTATTGTGATGACTCAGTTGCTCGGCCACCATTGACCAGACGTTTTCAATTGGTGAGAGATCTGGAGAATGTGCTGGCCAGGGCAGCAGTCGAACATTTTCTGTATCCAGAAAGACCAGTACTGGACCTGCAATGTGCGGTCGTCCATTATCCTGCTGAAATGTAGGGTATCGCAGGGATCGAATGAAGGGTAGAGCCACGCGTCGTAACACATCTGAAATGTAATGTCCACTGTTCAAAGTGCCGTCAGTGTGAACAAGAGGTGACCGAGACATGTAACCAGTGGCACCTCATACCATCACACCGGGTGATACGCCAGTATGGTGATGACGAATACACGCTTTCAATATGCGTTCACCGCGATGTCGCCAAACACGGATGCGACCATCATGATGCTGTACACAGAACCTGGATTCATCCGAAAAAAATGACGTTTTGCCATTCGTGCACCCAGGTTCGCCGTTGAGTATAGTCCCGCAGTCGCTCCTATGTGTGATGTAGCGTCAAGGGTAACCGCAGCTATGGTCTAAGAGCTCATAGTCCATGCTGCTACAAACGTCGTCGAACTCTTCGTGCAGATGGTTGTTGTCTTGCAAACGTCCCCATCTGTTGACTCACGGATCGAGACGTGGCTGCACGATCCGTTACAGCCATGCTGATAAGATGCCTGTCATCTCGACTGCTAGTGACACAAGGCCGTTGGGATCCAGCACGGCGTTCCGTTTTACCCTCCTAAACCCACCGATTCCATATTCTGCTAACAGTCATTGGATCTCGACCAATGCCAGCAGCAATGTCGCGATACGATAAACCGCAGTCGCGATAGGCTACAATCAGACCTGTATCAAAGTCGGAAACGAGATGGTACGCGTTTCTCCTCCTTCTACGAGGCATCACAACAACGTTTCACCAGGCGACGCCGGTCAACTGCTGTTTGTGTATGAGAAATCGGTTGGAAACTTTCCTCATGTCAGCACGTTGGAGGTGTCGCCACCGGCGTCAACCTTGTGTGAATGCTCTGAAAAGCCTTGCCTATCACAGCATCATCTTCTTCCTGTCGGTTAAATTTCGCGTCTGTAGCACGTCATCTTCGTGGTGTAGCAATTTTAATGGCCAGTAGTGTATATAAGCAAGTATCAGTTCCCTAATTTCCGCTTACTGTTCTTGAGACAACCACTTTGATTCACTTACCTTCATGTTTATTTTGTTTTCATTTACCTCTTCTACTGCCGACTGTTCGTTGTTGTAAGTGTTGATAAAAATTACTTTGAGGTTCACCAATTGAACCTCAAAGTTGTGAGTAACTTCCATTTTACACCTATTAGTACTTCCCCTAATCAGGTCTATTGCAAATAATTGGTTATTTACTGTGAAATGACATTGGCCCTTGTCTATATCAATTTGTACTTGGTATGTCCTAAATGTATCCGTACCGATTAAACAGTCAACTATTAATTTCTCTGCTTTCAAAAAATTCCATCGTCCAGAAAACTGTCATAAATGGACGGAAATTAAACCTTGTATTTTTACTTCTTTCGATTTCTGACCTGTCACAGTTCGTACCTTGTAATTTTGCACCGGCAGTGTGTGTATACGCCCACGTTTCTTCAGTTCTTGAAAGAATACCTGTGACATCAAATTAGTTTTAGCCCCATTGTCAAGCACAATGAGTACATCAAGGTTAAATATTTTGGCTTTAACAGTAGCTTGTACCTTGCCCTCTGCCAAGTTTTCCTACATACCCTCATTACTGTGATCATCTTTCACATTACTACCTTGATGTATCTGATGAAGCAAGTGTCGCTCAAACTCGTGCCCCCCCCCCCCCCCCCCCCCCATTCTACTCCCAGGTCAAAGAACGGCTGCCTACCGTGACTGGTTCAATTTCTCTGGCGTCGCGATGGCATCAGTCTCTAGGTTTTGCGTGACTTCTACTATATTGACTGTTGGTGTTTTATTACGCCAGGTAGTATCCTGTGAGTCTCTCGACTCAAATTCTCTTTGCCTTCGCACGTTATTCGGCATATGTGCACTACTGTGCTGGCCGAGTTCCGCTGTCTGTGGTTTATTCGGCTGTCGTATTGTTTTGTGTTTGCCAAGCGATCGGCTGATTACTGCCGGAGCTTGTGTCTGTACATATTGTACAGGCTTGCAATACGCTGCTTGCCCATTGTAGTTGTTTTTCTTAAATTTTTGCCCATTTCTTTTATATCCACCCTTGAATTTACTGCTTTTGCCATTGCCGTTGTGATTACCGTTACCTTTAACATAGGTCTGTGTAGGTTAAGGTTGCCATCCATGTTCTGCAACAAATCCGTTGTTCACTTGTTGCTCCGTAAATCCCTGTGGCATTATCTGCATCATTAACAGGCTTAGGTTGTACTGGTCTCTCTTCGTATATCAAATCTATTGAGTCCAGTACAGAAAGAAAGTATTCGGTGTCGTGTTCCAGAATAGTAATGAACGTTTCCCTAATGTGGGCAGGTAGACACCGCTTTAAAATTTTCAGCACGTCTACTTGAGATAGCGGGTTCGTCCAGTATCTGGTTATATTAAAATATTTTTCAAAATAGCACCTTAAGGTCCCATGTTTACTATTGAAAGGAGCTGGGTTGAATACTTCACGTCTGACTCTCTCTTGTACGGCCTCAGACCAATATTTATCCAGAAAGGCTCTCTCAAACTGTTGAAAGCAGTGGCAATGTTCCGCCACATCCGTAGGCCATAGCAGAACTTCACCCTCTGTGTATCTAAAACAAATCTAATTTTCTGGGCTTCGGTCCAGGTACGAGGTAAAACATTTCGAAATACTCTGATAAAGATCACAGGGTCTCCAGAATGAGATTTTCACTCTATAGCGGAGTGTGCATTGATATGAAACTTACTGGTAGATTAAAACTGTGTGCCGGACCAAGACTGGAACTCGGGACCTTTGCCTTTCACAGGCAAGTGCTCTATCAACTGAGCTACCCAAGCACGAATCACGCCCCGTCCTCACAGCTTCAATTCTGCCAGTACCTCGTCTCCTACCTTCGAAACTTAGCAGAAGCTCTCCTGCGAACTCCTGCGTTCGGGCTTCCTGATTTAGGTTTTCCGTGATTTCCCTAAATCGCTCCAGGCAAATGCCGGGATGGTTCCTTTGAAAGGGCACGGCCGACTTCCTTTCCCGTTATTCCCTAACCCAATGAGACCGATGACCTCTCTGTTTGGTCTCCTCCCCCAAACAACCCAACCCCTCTCCTGCAAACGTTGCAGAACTAGGACTCCTGAAAGAAAGGATACTGTGGAGACGTGGCTTAGCCACAGCCTGGGGGATGCTTCCAGAATGAGAGTTTCACTCTGCAGCGGAGTGTGCGCGATATGAAACTTTCTGGCTCCCGGAAGAGCACTTGCCCTCGAAAGGCAAAGGTCCCGAATTCGAGTCTCTGTCCGGTACATAGTTTTAATCTGCCAGGAAGTTTCACCACAGGGTTTGTTCTTGTCCCTTCAGAGGAAACTGTCGATGCCTAAGTAAGCTTTTATTTTCATAACAGTGTAGCGTACAGTACCATCGTTGCCCCTCATGTCGTACAGGTTTTTTTTTTTTTTTGTTTTGGTTAGTATAACTCAGTGTCGGATAGACCGTCAGCGACAGAGCATCTCGTGTTCCTCCTGCTTATAAGGCGCGTACGCCATTCGTTAGTTACACATTTTTTCGAGCTTCCAACAGGAGCGACTTATTTGCAGATACCTGTGTAGTTACTAGATTATTTTTGTAATTTCTTGCGTGTTTGAGTGCTTACTAGGCACAAGCCTTTATTTTAATAACAGCGTAGCATACATTATCACCGTTGTTATCGACCCTCGTATCGTATAGGCTTCTGTTTGTTTTTGTTAGTGTAGCTAAGTGTTGTTTCGAGCGTTAGTGAGAGAGCACATCGAATTCCTACTGCTGATAAGCCGAGTACACCATTCGTTTCTTACATGTTTTTACAAGCTTCAAACATGAGTGACGGTAGTATCAGATATGAACTGTGATTGTTCGTGTAGCTCAGTCTCGTTTAGAGCTTTAGTGGGAGAGCACTTCGAATTCCTGCTGCTGAAAAGCTGAGTACACCATTCGTTTGTTATATATTTTCACGTGCTTCAGACAGGAGCGACGGCAATATCAGATAGGAACTGTGATTGCTGTGTACAGATGCGAGCTGAGTTGCTGACCCTTCAATCGCAGCCCCAGGCTGTGTTGGCTTCCATCATACATCTTGAGGCTGTTCCCAAGGGGCATCATTGTGCGGGGTCAGATGCGGGGATGCAAGGGACATAGAGCACGTCCACGTGTCCCCTGACCGGTCCACTGCTGTGGCAGCTGAACTGAGGTTGACCCCTCACCCGTGATCGAGTGGGAGATCATTCCAAAGTCTGGCAGGCAACTAAAATCTTTCCAAGGGACCGATCATAGGGCCTCCCTGGTTAGTTTGACGAACAGGTTTCGAGCGTTACCTGTGGCTGGTGATGTCTCTGAGCTGGATGCAGTCGTCCAACCTGTTCCAGAGGAAGCTTCTCAGCCTGCAAGGTCTGGGCATTCACAGAGGGTGGGTTTGCTGGTAGTTGTAAGCTCCAATGTTAGGTGCGTAATGGGGCTGCTTAGGAACATTGCTACCAAGGAGGGTCAGGAAGCCACTGTGAACTCTGTGTGCATACTGGGGAGAGTCTTTCTGGATGTGGAAAGGGTGCTTCTGGATGACATGAAGAGTACAAGGTGCAGCCAACTGCAGGTGGTGGCTCATGTCGGTACCAATGACGTGTGTCGTTTTGGATCAGAGGAGATTTTCTCTGGTTTCGGGTGGCTAGCGGAAATGGTAAAGACTGCCAATCTTGCTTGCAAGATTAAGGCGGAGCTCACCATCTGCAGCATTGTCGATAGAACGGACTGTGGTCCTTTGGTGCAGAGCCGTTTAGGCTGCAGATTCCTTGACTTTCACCATCGGGTGGTGGGTTACCGGGTGCCGCTTAATAGGTCAGGAGTCCAATACACACAGGAGGCGGCTACACGAATAGCGGGGACTGTGTGGAAGGGACTGGGCGGTTTTTTAGGTTAGAGGGTCTCAGGGAACCACAGAAAGGGAGTCCGTCTAAAAAGGGACGGGTAAAACACAGTAAGGTAGTTGTAGACACGATCGGTATTGTAGTTGTAAATTGTCGTAGCTGTGTTGGGAAAGCACCAGAGCTCCAAGCCCTAATTGAAAACACTGAAGCTCAAATAGTTATAGGTACAGAAAGCTGGCTAAAGCCAGAAATAAGTTCAGCCGAATTTTTTTCAAACGATCTAACAGTGTTGGATTAAATACAGTTGGTGGTGGAGCATTTATTGCGGTCATAAGTAGTTTGCCATGTAGTGAAATTGAAGTAGATAGTTCCTGCGAAATAGAATGGGTAGAGGTTATACTTGACAATCGGACTAAACTATTAATTGGATCTTTTACCGACCCCCTGACTCAGAAGATATAGTTGCTGAAGAGTTCACAGAAAACTTTAGTCTCATTTCAAATATGTACCCCACTCATGCAGTTATAGTCGGTGGTGACTTCAATCTACCCTCGATATGCTGGAAAAATTATACATTTAAAGCCGGCGGCAGGCATAAAACGTCATCCGAAAATGTACTGAATGCTTTCTCAGAAAATTATTTTGAACAATTAGTTCATGAGTCCACTCGAAGCGTAAATGGTTGCAAAAGCATACTTGACCTCTCAACAACAAATAATCCTGGACAAATAGTGAGTATCGTGACGAATAGAGGGATTGGCGACTACAAGTCAGTTGCTGCTATGCTGAATGCCTTAACACCTACAACCATCAAAAAGAAATGCAAGGTATATCTATTTAAAAAAGCTGATAATAATGCTGTTATCGCCGTTTTAAGAGACAGTCTTCACTCCTTCCGATCTGATCATGTGAGTGTAGAAAAGTTGTGGAATGATTTCAAAGAGATAGTATCGACAGCAATTGAGAGACATATACCACATCAATTAATAAGTGATAGTACTGATCCCCCATGGTATATAAAACGGGTCAGATCGCTGTTGCAGAAGCCGCGAAAAAAGCATGCCAAATTTAAAAGAACGCAAAATTCCCAAGACTGGCCAAGTTTTACAGAAGTTCGAAATATAGCGCTTAATTCAATGCGAGATGCTTTTAATAATTTCTATAATGAAGCTCTGTCTCGAAATCTGGCATAAGCCCAAAGAGATTCTGGTCATACATAAAACACACCAGTGGCAAGACGCAATCAATACCTTCACTGTGTGATAACAACGATGAAGTCACTGATGACAGTGCCACTAAAGCAGAATTATTAAACACGGTTCTCCGAAACTCCTTCACCGAAGAAGACGACGTAAATATTCCTGAATTCCAATCAAGAACAACTGCCAAGACGAAAGTAGATATCCGCGGTGTCGCAAAGCAGCTTAAATCACTTAATAAAGGCAAGGATTCTGGTCCAGATTGTACACTCCTGGAAATGGAAAAAAGAACACATTGACACCGGTGTGTCAGACCCACCATACTTGCTCCGGACACTGCGAGAGGGCTGTACAAGCAATGATCACACGCACGGCACAGCGGACATACCAGGAACCGCGGTGTTGGCCGTCGAATGGCGCTAGCTGCGCAGCATTTGTGCACCGCCGCCGTCAGTGTCAGCCAGTTTGCCGTGGCATACGGAGCTCCATCGCAGTCTTTAACACTGGTAGCATGCCGCGACAGCGTGGACGTGAACCGTATGTGCAGTTGACGGACTTTGAGCGAGGGCGTATAGTTGGCATGCGGGAGGCCGGGTGGACGTACCGCCGAATTGCTCAACACGTGGGGCGTGAGGTCTCCACAGTACATCGATGTTGTCGCCAGTGGTCGGCGGAAGGTGCACGTGCCCGTCGACCTGGGACCGGACCGCAGCGACGCACGGATGCACGCCAAGACCGTAGGATCCTATGCAGTGCCGTAGGGGACCGCACCGCCACTTCCCAGCAAATTAGGGACACTGTTGCTCCTGGGGTATCGGCGAGGACCATTCGCAACCGTCTCCATGAAGCTGGGCTACGGTCCCGCACACCGTTAGGCCGTCTTCCGCTCACGCCCCAACATCGTGCAGCCCGCCTCCAGTGGTGTCGCGACAGGCGTGAATGGAGGGACGAATGGAGACGTGTCGTCTTCAGCGATGAGAGTCGCTTCTGCCTTGGTGCCAATGATGGTCGTATGCGTGTTTGGCGCCGTGCAGGTGAGCGCCACAATCAGGACTGCATACGACCGAGGCACACAGGGCCAACACCCGGCATCATGGTGTGGGGAGCGATCTCCTACACTGGCCGTACACCACTGGTGATCGTCGAGGGGACACTGAATAGTGCACGGTACATCCAAACCGTCATCGAACCCATCGTTCTACCATTCCTAGACCGGCAAGGGAACTTGCTGTTCCAACAGGACAATGCACGTCCGCATGTATCCCGTGCCACCCAACGTGCTCTAGAAGGTGTAAGTCAACTACCCTGGCCAGCAAGATCTCCGGATCTGTCCCCCATTGAGCATGTTTGGGACTGGATGAAGCGTCGTCTCACGCGGTCTGCACGTCCAGCACGAACGCTGGTCCAACTGAGGCGCCAGGTGGAAATGGCATGGCAAGCCGTTCCACAGGACTACATTCAGCATCTCTACGATCGTCTCCATGGGAGAATAGCAGCCTGCATTGCTGCGAAAGGTGGATATACACTGTACTAGTGCCGACATTGTGCATGCTCTGTTGCCTGTGTCTATGTGCCTGTGGTTCTGTCAGTGTGATCATGTGATGTATCTGACCCCAGGAATGTGTCAATAAAGTTTCCCCTTCCTGGGACAATGAATTCACGGTGTTCTTATTTCAATTTCCAGGAGTGTATACCAGTCACTTTCCTCTTAGAGTATGCTGATATAATAGCTCCATATTTAGCAATTATATACAACCGCTCGCTCACAGAAAGATCCGTACCTAAAGACTGGGAAATTGCTCAAGTCACTAACGTCGATTTGCAGTAGAGTTTTGGAGCATATACTGTATTCGAACAGTATGAAGTACCTCGAAGAAAATGATTTATTATAACATTGCATGGATTCAGAAAACACAACTAGCTCTTTATACTCATGAAGTAATGAGTGCTATCGACAGGGGAAGTCAAAGTGATCCCACATTTTAGATTTCCAGAAGGCTTTCGACACTGTTCCTCACAAACGTCTTTTAACCAAACTGCGTGCCTATGGAATATCGCCTCAGTTGTGCTACTGGATTCGTGATTTCCTGTCAGAAAGGTCACAGTTCGTAGTAATAGACGGAAAGTCATCGAGTAAAACAGAAGTAATATCCGGCTTTCCCCAAGTATGTGTTATAGGTCCTTTATTGTTCCTGATTTATATTAATGATATAGGAGGCAATCTTAGTAGCCATCTTAGCATGTTTGAAGATGATGTTGTCATTTACCGTCTTGTATAGTAATCAGGTGACCAAAACAAATTGCAAAATGTTTTAGATAAGATATCTGTATGGTGCGAAAAGTGGCAAGTAAAGAAAAGTGTGAAGTTATTCGCGTGAGTACTAAAAGAAATCCACTAAATCTCGATGACATGATAAGTCCCACAAATCTGAAGGCTGTAAATTCAACTAAATACTTAGGAATTACAATTGCAAATAACCTAAATTGGAACGATCACATAGATAATGTTGTGGGTAGAGCAAATCAAAGACTGTGATTCATTGGCAGAACACTTAGAAGGTGCAACAGGTCTACTAAAGAGACTGCCTACACCACGCTTGTCCTCCCTATTCTGGAGTATTGCTGTGCAGCGTGGGATCCACATCAGGTGGGACTGGTGGATGACATCGAAAAAGTTCAAAGAAGGGAGGCTCGTTTTATACTAACACGAAAGAGGGGAAATAGTGCCATAGACATGATATGTGAATTGGAGTGCCAATCATTAAAACAAAGGCGTTTTTCGTTGCAACGGGATCTTCTCATGAAATTTCAATCACCAGTTTTCTCCTCCAATTGCGAAAACATTCTGTTGGCGCCCACCTACATAGGGAGATATGATCATCACAATAAAATAAGAGAAATCAGGAATTGCACAGAAAAATTTAAGTTTTCGTTTTTCCCCCGCGCCGTTCTAGAGTGGAACAGTAGAGAGACAGCTTGAAGGTGGTTCATTGAACCCTCTGCCAGGCACTTTATTCTGAGTACCAGAGTAATCACGCAGATGTAGATGCAGAATCCTCCATCTGCAAGTAATGTTGAGAAACACGCCTTGACAAACACGCCGCGCTGTCAGTGACAGGGAGGGGTGTTCATGTTCATATGTGGCATAGCGCTTGCTTGACGGGTACAGCTGCCGGCAAATGTTATTGCGTTCTGCGACCGTCGTTATTTTCCTTCGACAGGCTAGCCACGTACTGTGGATAACCAGTGAAAGTATCGAACTTCTCTAAAAGATGGGTTTGTATTCTGTCAAATGTTGTTTTGGAATGTCAGTAGTTTTAGCAATACTGCCTAGTAACCTTTCCACTGCTTACTTTAAACCTGAATCTATTTTAGCTATACATTGACTTTCTTTCTCTTTTAAAGCTTCTTCTACTGTATCTACATATATCTTGCACTCTAATACTACCTTTTCACTTAGGGTGCTGCCCTTATCCAGCATCCCGGTTTAAGCTTCTTCAGTCTTTTCCTTTACATCTGCACATATCTTATATCTCTGTTTCCTGGCATATTTTGACTCTAAACATAACTGGTCGACTCTTACACTTAACTTTTTTACTCCTGAAGGTAAGTTTTTGCAGACGTCTTGCAGCTCGCTGCCTGGGTCCGTCACGTTTTTTACTGATGCATCCACTTGGGATTTCATCTACTGAATTTGAGGATATGCTTCACCAAGGTTTTGTAGCTCACCTGCAAGTTGTTCCAGTTTATCGTCTACAGATGGTAATTTTTCCGTTAAAGTATTTATATTGCGGGATATGACGGTAATTATCTCTTGTTTTAGTTGTTTACTTAGCTTTGTCAACTTCCCAGATAATTCAGTGTGTATAGTATTGCTAACCTCACTGAACTATTGGCTAATACTATTCTTCAAACCGTTGAATGCCTGTTGTAAACTGTTGTCCTATATTTTCCTGATGTTGTGTGAACTGCTGTGTCATACCCCTTGTTCCGGCGCAAAATCAAGTGCTGGCACGTTGGGCGGGAACGTTAGAGCAAAGAGGGCTGTGAGACAACGTCAACCAATTGCACACTGACCGACCCCTCTCCAGTGCATCTCCAACCTTCTCCAAAAAATGTGCTTAATAACTTATGGCATTATCACAATCTAACATAACAGTTGCAACACTCACTGCTGTAAAAGAAAATGTGAATTAGTTTTTTGCTTCCAAGAGTGTGTGTAATAACAGAAGACACAGATGTTTCTAAAAATGATTCTAAAATGAACCATGGACCATGAACCATGGACCTTGCCGTTGGTGGGGAGGCTTGCGTGCCTCAACGATACAGATAGCCGTACCGTAGGTGCAACCACAATGGAGGGGTATCTGTTGAGAGGCCAGACAAACGTGTGGTTCCTGAAGAGGGGCAGCAGCCTTTTCAGTAGTTGCAGGGGCAACAGTCTGGATGATTGACTGATCTAGCCCTGTAACACTAACCAAAATGGCCTTGCTGTTGTGGTACTACGAACGGCTGAAAGCAAGGGGAAACTACAGCCGTAATTTTTCCCGAGGGCATGCAGCTTTACTGTATGATTAAATGATGATGGCGTCCTCTTGGGTAAAATATTCTGGAGGTAAAATAGTCCCCCATTCGGATATTCGGGCAGGGACTACTCAAGAGGCTGTCGTTATCAGGAGAAAGAAAACTGGCGTTCTACGGGTCAGAGTGTGGAATGTCAAATCCCTTAATCGGGCAGGTAGGTTAGAAAATTTAAAAAGGGAAATGGATAGGTTAAAGTTAGATATTTGATTAGAAGAATGGATCGGTTGGTAGGACATGTTCTGAGGCATCAAGGGATCACCAATGTGGTACTGGAGGGCAGCGTGGAGGGTAAAAATCGTAGAGGGAGACCAAGAGATGAATACACTAAGCAGATTCAGAAGGATGTAGGCTGCAGTAGGTACTGGGAGATGATGAAGCTTGCACAAGATAGAGTAGCATGGAGAGCTGCATCAAACCATTCTCAGGACTGAAGACCACAACAAACAACATAACAGTCGCAACACTCACTGCTGTAAAAGAATATGTGAATTATTTTTTTTTTGCTTCCAAGAGTGTGTGTAATAACAGAAGACATAGATGTTTCTAAAAATGATTCTAAAATAAAAGCAAGTAGGGATAAAAGTCATGAATCCAGTGGCAAAGTACAACACATTTGTGGAGAAACACTTGCGGCATTGGATAGAACTGCAGCTTACTGCGTTGGTATCAAAAGAATATAAACACACAGATTCACACATAAGAAGCACAGACATGTACCTCTACCTGCAAAAGGGATTGACGCCCCATTTGTCATTCCGTAGGCCTACTGTGTCATTTTAGTCATTGTCGTCTGTTGTCAAATTATATTATTCTAAGTGGGACAAGCAACTGCCAAATAGTGGGAGAAGTATACTGTGGGTGTTATCCTCAAAGCCAATAACACTTCAGAATTGCTGTCAAGTTAAATTTGCCATTAGAGACATTTTATCCAATGACATATTCACTAGCTTATCAGTAGCAGAGAAATGCTGTAACTTCTTTTTAAAAGGTGGAATATATTGTCAGATATCCCACATTTTATTCGTATGCCTGCCACATCCATCTGTGATGTACGCACTGATGGAAGCATAAAACATTCTGACAAAACCTGTACGCCTGAGTGCTGCAATACGGGGTGTATCAAAAAGGATGGCGCAAACTTACATGGCTGAAAGTACACGATAATAGAAGCACAAATGTCCCAGTAAACATGGGTCCACAAACGAGCCACTTGCGAGATAATCACGACTGTATGGTTTCACGCCACCACTGTTGTAAACATCATCTAAGTTAGTACGCATTAGCCTGCCCAGTTAGCCATGTGGAGTAACACACTGCTTTCCAGGTGGGAAGGCATGCTGTTCCGCCTGGCGGATTAGTGCCAAGGTCCAGTGTGCTGGCCAGTCTGTGTATGGTTTTTATGGCAGTCTTCCACCTGCCTCGGCGAATGCGGGCTGGTTCCCCTTATTCTGCCTCAGTTACACTATGTCGGCGATTGCTGTGCAGACACTTTCTCCATGTCCTCGTACACCATCATTACTATGATGGGGACGAAGCCTCTCCATCGTTTCTAGGTTCCCAGTTCCATACACTACAATAGTACATATTAATTTGAAATTTAGACTTTACTATTGCATTGTACATCGCAATTAGTTCACATTTCACGTATGGGCTACCTGTTAAAAGAGGTGTTTGAAGTGTTTTCCTTGCATCTGGATGCAATGCTGTGCTTGTCTCTGCAATGAATTTTGAATCCTTTTGAAAACCCCAGGATCATTCCGGAATTCTTGACGAGCGTGTAAGACTCTCTGCACCAGTTCTTCAACCGTGTTAACGGTTGTCCTGTACACATTGCTTTTGAGGTTACCCCAGACACAAAAATCCGAAGAATTTAGATCAGCTGATCTTGGAGGCCAAGATACAGGTCCGCCACGACCTATCCATCTTTGACCATATCAGTGTGCTAGATGCCGTCTCACACTAGCAGCAAAATGTGCCGGAGCTCCATCATGCACGTACCACATACGTTGACGTTGCTGAAGGGGAACATCCTCAAGCATTCCTGGAAGATGATACCGCAGAAAGCTAAGGATCTCTGTCCATTAAGTTGTGGTGGAAGCATGTGTGGCCAAATGAGCTGATCGCCTAGTACTACTAAACACACATTTGGTGAGAAACGTTGCTGCTGTGGTGACTCATGAACAGCTTGTAGGTTTATTTCACACCACAAATGTGTATTATGATAGTTAAACACACCACTGCATGTGAATCCTGCTCAGTCTGTAAATAAAATGTTGCATGCAAAACGAGGGTCGACTACAGCCTGCTGTTGCAGCCACTGACAAAACATCACTCTAGGAACAAAGTCCGCATCATTGAGACATTGATCTCGTTGGAGGTGGTAAGGGTATAGTAAATTGTAATGTAAAATTGTTCATACACTACTGTGGCTTAGTAAGGGTACTTGTGTGGCAATTCTTCTCGTCAGGGTTCCTGGAGAGCACAGTACAGCTTCTAACACCATATCGTCAAACTCAGGCAGAATGCGAGCGGGCCTACCTCCTGCTCTGTCATGTGCAAAAACCCTCTGTTCTCTCAGGCGCTGATGGACCCTTGTAAATATATGACTTTTGGGATTTCTTCGATCAGGATATGTTTCTTGGTACAAGCATGCAGCCCCCCGTGCATTGCCATTAGCCCTCCCATACATGAAATGCATATCCGCGTGCTCTTTGTGTGGTTCCATTGTAACTACAACACAGCACATATGCACTCCTCAGACGCGACTGATACCCTTTGAGACTGTGTACTGCATCCGTCCTGTAAATTCTGCATGTATGGTGTGATCCCAACTCTACCTCTCCGCAATGTTCCGTTGTGTAAACAGCGAACATATGATGGCCTCAAGTGCGCAAGGGGGAAACTGGACGATGTTACAAACAATGCCGTCAGTGGCGGTGTGGAACCATACAGTCGTGATTATCTCGCAAGTGGCTCGTTTGTGGACCGATGTTTACTGGGATATTTGTGCTTCTATCATCGTGTACTTTCAGCTGTGTAAGTTTGCGCTATCCTTTTTGATACACCCTGTATAATAAATTTAGAGCAAACAGCTTATTTTCGTCTTTCCATCTTGCAGCACTTTTCTCCTTCAATGGCATTGGTTTTACTTACTGGCCGCTTGACGCGCTGCTGGCGCAGTAGGTAACACAATCGATGCAGAGGGTCCCGACCGTGACGTCAGTGTAGTAGCCACTAGAAAGATCGCGGGAGGCGCACATTGGCACGGCGCGTCACGGGCGGTAGTTGCCGCAAGTAGAGTCCCGTCCACCAGAGGGCACGCGAGAATTCGGACGCGACCTCTGCCGGCGTAACAACAAGAACAAGAACAACAACAACTCCAGCAGCACGGGCCGTGCCCATTCAGTCAACATCGGGCATGCCTAGGACACAGTCCCGGTCTACGCTAAGTGAAGTGCGACGTAAACGTGAACAGTGTTACTGCACAATTGGCGACGAGTAGGGTCGTTCTTTCGCGTGTTGCGTCGTTGTTCCGGTTTCGCAGTTTCTCCACGGCATGGAGGATTTGGTGCGAGTTTTGGTGGCGCAGCAGACGGAACTCATGGCCACCATGAAACAAGTGCTTCCGGCGTTGCTCTCCACGCCGTCTGCTCCGGCGCAGTTCCCTCCTCCCTTTCCCCCGTATGACGAGACAGCGGAGGATTGGGACGCATATGAACATCGCCTTCGGCAGCATTTCCAGGCGTTTCATGTTGCCGATGCGGAGGTATGTCGTGCTCTCTTCTTGTCTTGGATTTCTCCCTCGCTGTATCAAGTTTTGCGGCAGCTAGCGCCGTTGCAGGAACCCTCGGCCTTGCCTTTTGACGCATTGTGTTCGTTGCTGTCTTCATATTATCGCCGCCGCACGCATGTTGTGGCGGCTAGGGTCGAGTTCTATCAATGCAAGAAACAGCCCCATCAGTCTTACCGGGCGTGGGCCGCAACCCTGCACGGTCTTAGTCGCAAGTGTCATTTTGTCACGGAGCAGTCGCGAGAGTCGTATGCCCACGTTATGGTACGCGACGTCATTGTTCGTTCGGCCCCTGATAGGGAGGTCCGGCAACGGGCCCTGCAGTTAGAAGACCCTTCCCTCGAGGAAGTTCTGTCCATCGCTCAATCGTACGAAGTCTCTTACGCGGCAGGTCAACAGCTGGAAGCGTGGTGCGACGTCGCGGAGGTTCAGGGTGGCGCGGCCGCGTCCACTGTGTCCGGGGTGGACGACGTGCGAGCGGTACAATCCGGCCGTTACGGCCGCTCCCGCATGGCGCGTAAACAGAATTCCGGCCGCCGGCCCCTGTTGCCGTCCTGTGCGTCGTGTTATATACATCACGATCGGTCAGAGTGCTCCCAGCGTTGGGCCGTTTGTCGCAAATGTAATAAAAAAGGTCACGTTGCTAAAGTTTGCCGCTCAGCCTCCAAAGCATCGAAGGAAGCAAGTACAGCGGACATGGACGTTGACATTCAGGAAGTTTCATCGGGCCAGGCTCCCGACGCATCGGCCCACAAACTCTTTATCGAGGTGTCGGTTCGGTCGCGCCGGTTACAACTGCAAGTAGATACGGGCGCGGCAGTTTCGTTGTTGAATGCACAAACTTATTCTGACCTTGGATCGCCCCCCTTGGCGCCAGTTTACCGGCGTCTACGCGGTTATGGTAAACAGTTCATTCCCCTACTGGGTCAATTCACTACCGACGTGACTTACAAATCAGTCACTCGGCCTATTACTTTTATTGTTGTCAGTGATGCGAGCTCCGCTAACCTTTTTGGCCTGGATGCCTTTCAAGCTTTCGGTTTTGCTATTGCTGACACCATACAGTTGGTCTCCGACGATGTTCCCTATCACTCATTGGAATCTTTGATCTCAGACTTTCCAGATATTTTTGAGGAGGGTCTGGGGCGTGTTTCCGATTTTGAAGCTCACTTAACGTTGAAGGCGTCGGCTCGGCCGCGTTTTCTACGCGCGAGACAGATCCCCTTGGCTCTCCGCCCTAAGGTAAAGGAAGAGCTCGACCGGCTGACAGCCCTAGGGGTCGTTCTTCCCGTTTCTTCCAGTGAGTGGGCTTCGCCCCTCGTTATTGTCAAGAAGCCCTCGGGAAACTTACGCCTTTGTGGCGATTTCAAGGCCACCATTAATTCCCAATTGGTGGTGGACACCTATCCTTTGCCTCGTGCTGATGAATTGTTCTCCGCCGTGGCGGGAGGCCAATATTTTTCGAAAATCGATCTGTCGGAGGCTTATCATCAGATACCACTTGATGAGGACTGCAAACGGCTGGCGGTCGTCAACACCCCGTTTGGCCTTTACCAATACCAGCGGTTGGCTCTTGGAATATCCAGTGCCCCGGCGATATTCCAGCGTTATCTTGAGCATGTCACGTCGACAATCCCTCATTGTATTAATTACCTGGATGACATAATTGTCACAGGCCGCAACACGAAGGAACACTTGCAAAACCTTCGCACCCTCTTTCTCAAATTCAGGTCTGTGGGCTTGCGTTGCAACCTGCATAAGTCAACCTTCTTCCAACCGTCCATTGAGTATGTGGGCTACACCATATCTCGGAATGCATCCAGCCACTAGGAAGTTTGGTCCAAGGTATCGTCAACCTTCCTCGGCCCACTTCGCTGAAAGAGTTACAAGCTTTTTTAGGCAAGATAGCCTATTACCACCGGTTCATTCCCAGGGCTTCCACTATAGCCCACCCCCTGTACTGCCTTCTGCACAAGGGTGTTCCTTTTGATTGGTCGCCTGCATGCGAGCGAGCGTTCACCACGTTGAAGGGCCTCCTCACTTCAGCCCCTTGTTTGGCTACTTTTGATCCCCGTAAGCCGTTGGTCCTGGCTACAGATGCTTCGCAGTATGGGGTGGGGGCGGTCCTGGCCCATCGCAACGCCGACGGTTCCGAGCAACCACTGGCGTTTGCGTCTAAAACGCTTAGTCCCGCGCAGGCCCATTACTCCCAGGTGGAAAAAGAGGCTTTGGCCATTGTCTACGCTGTTACCAAGTTTCACCCTTTCTTGTATGGCACGAAGTTTCAGTTAATCACTGACCATAAGCCGTTAATATCATTATTTGGCCCCGCCTCTCAGATTCCGGATAGGGCGGCCCACAGACTACAGCGCTGGGCCTTGTTCCTCTCTAAGTACCATTATGACATTCATTTTCGCCCTACAGGACAGCATGCCAACGCCGACGCTCTTTCCCGTCTTCCGGTGGGCCCGGATCCTACGTTCGACCGAGAGGAGATTATGTGTTTTCATTTGGATGTGGCATCCCGCCAAGCAGTTGATGGCTTTCCGATCACTAGTTCTAGAGTCGCCAGAGAAACGGCGGCTGACCCAGTTCTCCGGCAAGTAGTTCGCCTCATTCAGCAGGGGTGGTCCTCCCGCCCTCCGGGCCAGGCCTCGGACCCTCTTCGTAATTATTTTCTTCTACGAGACCGCCTCTCGGTCTTGGAAGGAGTTCTCCTTCTGGCTACCGATGATACAGCTCCTCGAGTGGTTGTTCCTGCAGGTTTACGAAGGGAGGTCCTCACGTTATTACATGCGGGGCACTGGGGTGTTTCTCGTACTAAAACCTTGGCTCGCAGACATGTGTACTGGCCCGGTATTGACAGAGAAATTGAGCACTTGGTGGCCGCCTGTTCCCAGTGTGCGAGCCAACAAGCATCTCCCAGGGCAGCGTTCTCTTCATGGCCGCCGGCAACCCAAGCATGGGAACGTGTTCACATCGATTTTGTGGGCCCATTTCTCAATGGCTTTTGGCTCATTGTCATTGATGCTTATTCCCGATTCCCATATGTGGTTCGCTGCTCCTCAACCACTTCAGAAGTTGCAATCCAGGCACTAGCAAAAATCTTTTCTGTGGAAGGTCTGCCAATCACCCTGGTCTCAGACAATGGACCGCAGTTTATTTCGCAGACCTTCCAGGATTTTTGTAGGCGCTTTGGTATTCGGCACGTTTGCTCTCCCCCCTTCCATCCACAATCGAATGGGGAAGCCGAGCGCATGGTGCGCACATTTAAGATGCAGATGAAAAAGTATGTGCACGAATTTCCTGCAGAGGAAGCCTTGACGTTTTTCTTGACGGCATACCGGACCACACCAATGGGCGACCGCAGCCCCGCAGAGCTCCTCCATGGGCGTCAACCTCGGACTCTGCTGCACCTCCTCCGGCCTGGTCCTCGCCAGTCTTCACAAAACGGAGTACCTGGTTTTCCACTGGGTATGTCAGTCTGGGCCCGTGGGTTTGGTCGCAATCCACGTTGGATACCGGCGGTGGTCCTGCGCCGACATGGCCGCCGGCTCTATACCTTGCAGGCGGGGGATCGGGTGGTACGTCGTCACCAAAATCAGCTACATCCACGTTCGGGCACCCACCCTCCGACCTCTCGGACACCGGCTTCCCCATTGCCGGCACCTGTCTTGGTTTCACAGGGGACGTTACCTCCTCTCCCCACTGTGACTCTGCCGCACTGCGATGGTTCTCAGCCTTGGCAGCCTCCAGTAGCTCCAGCACTGGCATCGCCATCATTCGAGATGCCCCAGCGAGAGCCGGCCCCCCTAGCAGGCTCGGTTTCTCAGGGGGCTAGTTCACCTGTGGTCGTCCCTTCCCCTTCGTCCCCGCCACTGGGTCTTGCCCCTCCTGAGGTGGAACTGGATCCGGAGTTCGACAGCTTGTCACCCGTTCTGTCCCGAGCTCCGGTTGTGGGACGACGGGGGCCTCTTCGTGTGGGTCACTTCCAGCCGTATTCGAAGGTTCCAGCTCGAGGGTTGGCAGATCCCCTCGACTCCGGCCATCCAATGGATGTGGAGGTCATCGCTCCTGCCCGACGCTCCACTTTCCGACGCAGTGGATCACAGTGGCTTCACCCCCCGAAGGAGGAGGAGTGTAGTAGCCACCAGAAAGATCGCGGGAGGCGCACATTGGCACGGTGCGTCACGGTCGGTAGTTGCCGCAAGTAGAGTCCCGTCCACCAGAGGGCACGCGAGAATTCGGACGCGACCTCTGCCGGCGTAACAACAAGAACAAGAACAACAACAACTCCAGCAGCACGGGCCGTGCCCATTCAGTCAACATCGGGCATGCCTAGGACACAGTCCCGGTCTACGCTAAGTGAAGTGCGACGTAAACGTGAACAGTGTTACTACAGTCAGACTGTGGCATTACTGTGAGACAAAACACTTTGATTTATCTCGTGTATAGTACAGAAAAGCATGAAGTATTGTAAAGAATATGCAACATTTTAAATTTTTTTAAGAGATTTTACACTCACTGAAGTATTTGAATATTATAGGTGGTCTGAAATGGAAAGTAGTTGAATGAGTACAAAGAGCTTGTGTAATTTGGCGATACTTTGCTTTTGCATTACTCAACGAAAAACGAGTTTTCTCAATTTAGACACACCCATTACACAAGGGATTTTTTCACGTAATTAGTCTTTGGCCACTGACTTGGAAAAATTTTCTACAAAGTATTAAGCACATGAGTTTTATACAGGAAACTTGTACAATGGAATATTTACAAATTAGACATTTCATGTAGGCGCATTTGGAATGAATATAAGTATTTACAATAATAATCATGTCAGATATTTGTCAGTGGTATTTAAATAAAAGTATAGATTTACTTACATTAGGGAATACTAATGCTTGCTCATACTGCAAACATACTAGAATGATATACGCTTTTTTGCTTTCAAGGAGCTCAAGACAGTTCACTTTCTATTATTTTATCTAACACTGAAAATTTTTTTGCCAGTTGCGCTCATTACGATGTTGAGGTTTTATTGTATACAAAACTTAGCCCTTTATTTTGAGTGGTCATCTGTCTTATTCATGAAATAAACTGTTATATATTTAGACAGTCAACTGTCATGATATTAAACTATAAAAAGAAAGAAAATAATCAAAGCAGGCAGGTGACATTGAAAGATGAAGCATATTGGAAAGGGTGGATATTATTGTCTTATATATTTGACCGAATGTGTACTCTATCATCAATTTAAGTTAAAAAAAGGCAAAACATAAAATCGAGAGGTGCAGTATTCCTCAGGAGAGGAAATTTTGTTGTTGAGAAATTTCTGAGAACTTGCTGCAAATTTGTATTCCCCACATGAACACTATTAATTCAGAATCTCACAGTCTGGATACCCAAGGAAGAATTAGATCAACAAAGTAAAAGGATATAGTAATGACACATGGTGTGTTAAAATACGTTACTCATATGATGTTAACACAACCAATCATCCACCGGAATTCTGCATGCAATAAGAGATAGACAACAAATTGAAGACATGAAGAAATTCAATTAGCCATTCTCGCACCAAAAAATTAAGACCATCTCGGAAGCTGAAGAAATCGGGCAGTTTTCCAGGTCTCATAAAGCTTACCTCAAATGGATTATCTTGCACAGGAGTAAATGAATGTCACATTGCATATACTTTTGTGTTGGATTACAAGGCAGTACACTTATTCTATTAAGTGACCAGTACCAGAAACGAAGCTTCGAATCTTACTTACAATATACAGTTTACATATTAGTTCATACTTGAAAAAACGCGTTTTTAACATTTCACTTTAACAATGCTGTAGCAAAGTTCTGTGTAGTTTCTGTTGAGCTGCGAGAATAATATCTCTAATAGCGACCGGTAACCTGTATACATATAATATGAAACACTAGTAACCGGTCGAACTTCAATTGAAATTTACTGGAGGTTATGGCTATAATTATACCATTTCGCACGACTCACAATTATACTAACAAACAAAACTGATGGATTACACCTAGTTATTTAAATGTAACCACGTCTGGAGAATTTGGCAGTGAAAAATAACTGACGTCGTTTGTAATGGTTAAAAATAACCATGGAGATAAAGAAGAGGGGCAGTGATGCTGCAGTTTTACGCTGTACATTTTTTTCAAACCAGAGTGGATGAGGCATGCGCCATTTTAAGTAGCTCAAAACATTGGCAGACAACTATTTACGTGTGCTTCTTGTTCATTACTTCTGTTTTGTGCGCGCAATGCTAAAAATTATAGAGCTTACATGAATAACATAATGTTAAGAAGGCAGTTTTAAATGTTTTCTGTTCTTGAATGCGTATTTGCACTAGTAATACGACACAGTCAGAGTGACGTCACTGGGAGTGTCACCACGGTGAACTGTGGGGCCATGGGGATATGAATAAGGGGAACTTAAATGTTTTAGTGTAGATGGCGGACATCGGCTTCAAGTTTGTGACGTAATGCCATCTCCCGTCTTTTTTCACTTCCATGAAAATAACTGATGTAAAAAATAACTGGAATCCTGATGACTGTAACTTCAAAATAACCATTTGGCGCATCCCCAGTGTTAGTCAAAGTTCTTCCTTACAGTCTCATCAGAGGAGTTCCCATCGTGGGTGAGGTCGATATCACCCATGGAGGTGAGAATAAGGGGAGATGGCGCTACGTATCCCAGCCGTACTACGTTTTGAAACCATGGGGGCGTGGCTCGCTGCCATGACACTCTGACCAAAACATTGCCAGTGTGCGATAGCGCTGCATGTATTAAAGTCGCTAATTGCACCATATACGCATGTAACGTCATCAGATTGGTTGTTTCAAAGTTTTTGTTTAAAATAAAACCTTGTAAAGGCTAAATTCCGCGTTTCTTCTGATTAAAAATAGTTTTTAATGTAATATTAAGAATAGCTAGTCTTCAATGTAAACGATACAATTTTGTTAATTCAGTAATCAACGTGTATCACAAACTAGGGTTCTTTCTTTACTTATTCTTACGATTATCTGATTGGACGAAGCAATGCCAGATTTACGAAAAGTGACGTCTTTTCCGATTTTCGTGACATACAAACCAAAACTTTTCAGTTGTTTGAGTTCAGAATGATGTATTGTAGCAGCTATTTACTAATGTGTAACAGACTGATTGCGGTTCTGACCACCACCTATATCTGAAGAGGTAACCAAATGATCTGTCTTTGTTGTTAATTATTTAAACAATGAAGCAGCAGATAAATAAGTCTGATAAAATAACTCAATGTGAGTTAATGTTTAGCCAACAACCTGTCACACTGTGCACAACCTCATTCTGTTGTCGAGTGGAATATAAGTGCGGAGAATCCCAAGAATTATAAATTTGGTGTTTGTTATACACAAAACAGGTACTTTCAGTTTGGATAACATTGACCCTGAGGAAGAAAACAAAACACTCCGCCATACAGTTCATACACACTTCAATACATACCCACATTTCTTCTCTTAAGTGATATGCAGCAGCTCTAATATGAGACTAGGGCACTTTTTTTAGTAACTAACAAATCAACTGCAGCAGCAGCACTTAAATGACATGTCTGTTAGCCAAGGCAGTATAACACTGTTCCAATTTTCATCTGCTATGGGACTCATTTTAATATTAGTAAGGAGTTCTACTTATTGCTTACTTACCTTAGGTTCCAATTTCTTATTTTGGTATGGAAGAGATTTGTTAACAGGGCAACAATGCCCCAGTGTTTTTAGGTAACTTAGGCATAAACCGTTCTTCATTGAGCTTTGTTTATGTCATTCCCTATTTTACAACTTTCATTCTTTTAAATGCAAGCCTTTCTTCTCAAGCTGACAGGTATTTACAGTGGTACAAAATGAAATGATGAAGGGATTGAGACAGATCATGGAGCAAAACTTTACATCATAGTTTGAGAAGTGTGGAATGTCTCAATCAATAAGCAGAAGCTTCATTGCTTGCCAACGACAAAGTTTTACTAACATTGAAACTAGGATTTGCTTTTGAAATCATTGTCCTAATAAAAATATAGGCTATATATTCCTTATTCATTCATAAAAAGTATGGGAACTGGGAATGAAATAAAGCATAAATATTAGGTACTATATTCAGAATTTTATTCCAGCAAAAAAGCTTTTCTTGATCTGTTGTTATCCACTTTGTTGAACTGCTTGTTACACGTATACAGAAAAATTATTACAATGTGACTTTTCAGTTAACTGCCTTTTTTACAAGATTGTGGAATTTAAAAATAACACAGTTCTATGTAAAAAAAAATGAAATTGTAACAAAGTCCACATCATTGCTTGTTGAGAATGAAAGAAATGTCTCAGTCTCCTGACTGATACAAATGTAATACTATTTACCATTCCACATACATATGATTTATCACAGTGGTCTTGCGTAAACCAGGAAAGTAGTCAAGCAAACAAACATAAGAAAATATGCAATCATTTATAAAATATGTCTTACTACAGATATAAACGTTGTGGGCTGTAGTTCCTGTACAACACATGGGTTACATTTCAATGGATTACGTGAGAGACTGCTAGAAAATTTAGTGCCCAATGAAGCAGTGAAAAACCAATAACGCCCACCTGCGAACACTACTATCTCTCATTTTTTGAGAGTAAACCACTGTTGGACTAGATCACAAAAAAATATAATTTGTAATGACACACAAGCAAAAACCATAACATACCACACAATGATGGGAATGTATTTCAATGTGACAAAAATGAGGCAATTCTATTTCTCATTAATATGTTGTCACTCGTGGAAACTTAATTGACAACATTGGCTAGAACATACTACAGCATACTCTGCCAAACAATGGCTAAATATTTCAAAAAGAAATGTATGTCCCATTTGGAAGCACACAGATCACAAGCTATTGCAGAACCAGTACTGCATACTGGTATGGTGGAGTATCAATCACTTGGAAACACTCTACATATAATGTAGTTCCAAATGTTGGTTTGAGGAAGATATATTTGAAAGGTATTACACACACACACACACACATAAAATTATAATGGTCTGACTCCATCACACACCAGGAACAAATTTTCATAGATACACTGAATATGCTAGTACTAATAGTTTTAAGATACAGACATCACAAACATTTTGTAGCTGGTTATAACAACATAGACATAACGGAAAAGGAAGAATGTGCATCATTTATTAATTACAATAAGGTTACATTCCCAGTTTGCCTCAATATAGTGAGTGCTTTATAAAAGATGCCTCACACACTAGACCTCTGTGTACAAATATCAGTTACTGACATTTAAAGAGTACCAGTTTTGTATAGGTTGGCCTGATTTTATTTTCATGCAATGCATCACTTATTCCCTTGGCTGCATGTTTTTGCCGTGTCAGGAGGTATCGTGTGGCAATTGCTTTAATCAGCAGTATCATATGATTGTCCAAGGGATGCTGATTTTTCCATGTGATCTGCTAACTCCTTAAACACTGGCTTGAATATGAATTCACTAAGCACCTCGGACACACATTTGGAAAACTGATTTTTCAGAGGAACTTTAGAATTACCTGTAGTATAGCACCTGAACACTTTTCTTGCACACACACACACACACACACACACACACACACACACACACACAGATGTCAACAACATCATTCGATGGTAAAATCAACCATCCCCTACTCTTTCTATGAATGAGAGAATAAGCAACATGGCTACCATCCCCTCTCAACACGGATAAACATGCTTCACATTTTAAGGTTTTCTCTAAGTGACGCACCACAAATCCAGCTATATATACTACAATATGGACTGCCACTTCAGAGATAAATTCCAGTAGCAAAGTAATAGTTGTCGTCAGTTGTCACTGCACTATTTTCCGTGCTTAGTAACTGCCACCGTTCCAAAGTGTTATTTATGTGATCGTCAACATCGGAACTGCTGACAGTAAGAATGGGAATATCTTCCAAAGTTATACAATTCCCTTTTTCTGATCCACGGATCTCACTATGAATTAGTAGCCTCTTGTATGCTGCAACAAACTGGCGAGCAGTGGGGTTGTTATTCCAACCACCACGACTTTGGATGGCACTAAAAAAACATTTCCAAGTGGTCCTGAGAACATTTGTAAAGAGGCAGAAACTTCAATAGAGGAGCATGAGTTTGTGTCCCCACTACTTTGCTATACATGTGTAAAACACTGGATATACACACCAGGAATCCAACAAAACCCTGTCTTTCTATTTGAGTCAACAATTCTCATTGCTTGAGGATTTGGACCAACAGTGAGTTCCTTGATGTACCTCTGTGCCTTTAAAAGAAATCCCTCTACAGCACTAAAATTTGCTGTATTTAATGCCTGCTTGAAACCACTTTGTAAAAGTGTTCTGGAATTGCAGACATCAAAGAGACAGTTGAAAATGCGTATAAATTTTACTGTTGCAGATGCCTGTTCAAAACCTGGGAGTTTCATATCACAACAGTACTGTATGGCATCTGCCACAGAATTGCTAAGCAGCTGAGTAGCCAGTTTCACCTTCATTTTATTAAAAAAAAAAAAAATTAAGGTGACTGGCAGTGATCTTGTTGCCTATGTGGAGCCCTTCCTTGGCCTGTAATTTATGTAACAGTTCCAAAAAGTGCCAAGAAATTACACCACCTTGCTCATCCCAAAGAAATTTTTTATCTCCTAAAGCGTTGCGCACAAGCTTCAACATATGTGGAGGGTCTAGGAAAAATGACATTTCATGATCATTCCCTTCAACTGAAAAAGTACTTTTCAAAGTTTCACAATTGAGATTGCAGCCTAAACATCCAGCCATTGACAAATTGCTAGCTGAACCATCACATGTGAGCGAAACAAATTTCACACCACTTGAATTGGCAAGATCAATGCACTGTTTAACTTTCACACCACTTGAATTGGCAAGATCAATGCACTGTTTAACTATCTCGGCTTTTTGCTCACCACTTATACCAGCAGTCAGGAAATACCCAACTGGGAGCTTCCAAGAAGCATTAATAGCCAAAAGCATGAGTACAAATGCTTCTTTGGCAATGGGCAAATTATCTGTGTCTACAGATGACCCCATGTCAACATAACTGAAATAGCATGTACCATCAAATTCTACATGTTGCCTGATGGCAATTTCATCAACTACCAAATTACATATGGTTGGAAACTTTGTTTCATGGTGACAAGCTTCTGCCGTGATTACCTTAAACGCCTCGGATGTGAAGCCACATGCTCCACCCACACACTGGTACCACTTTGTTAATGTTCTGGGGTGTGGCAAACATGTATTAAAACAGCGCCTAACATAATTATACACCCTGTGGGAATAAAAAATGCAGTGTTAAGGCTAAGGAGCACAGTTCTGGGCTGTACGACCTAGGTACAGCCTGTGCCCCAGCTTTCGCAGTTTGTCGCTGCAGCAAGTCTCTCTGCATTCCAGGTATGCTTTCTAGTATATTTTTTTGTGAACTTTCATCCACAAGATGCTTGTCCTTCAGTACCTTAATGATAGCACTCAAAGAAGCCACTTTCTTCTTAAGTCATCGCTTAGACTGCTGAAGAGTTTTAATTTGTTTTTTTTGTACTTATCAGTTTTTCTTATGAGGTGTTCACACTTCGTCTTCAGTTCCTCACTTTCAGAGGATGTCTGACTACATTCTGGTGGTCCTGCAGTGTACTCAGGAACAAGAGCAGGAACTTCTTCATCCTGCACTCTGCTGACGGCAGCCAAAACTGAAGATGGAAGGGAAGAGCTCTCCTTCCGCAATGGTGGCTTTCTCTTCTTGTCTCCCTAAATGAAATAAACGGATGGAAAACATTAGGAACAGTTTTTAACAGATGGTTGAAGGTGTTACAGTCTTGTCATGAACAGCATGTTATAGCCCACTAATTACTCCTATTCTTAGTCCTTTCCAGAAATATAAATTCTATTTTTCCAGCAACTATTTATCTTGTTCATAAAATACTCATTACTCTAACAAAAACTGTTGTTGTGTTCAGCAGACAACTTGAAATGCCTCCCATGTGCGAAGCTACAATTAATACACACTTATTGAAAAAATATAAACTTTGAACATGTAAAATATTTCTGCTGGAGTGTCTTGTTTAACTATCACACTGTATTGCTATGGTGCTGTCAGTTAACAAGTTACCGGTCCAACAGTTGATATAAAATTGTTGTGTTACATCTAATTTTGCATTAGTGGTTGGTGCATATTCAATGTTCCACAGTTGTGGATAATGTTAACAAGAAGGTACTGCCAAAGCTTTTTAATCAATGATATCTTTCAATGGAGAATGTTAATGAATAGTGCATCAAACAAAAGAAATGTTCATTTGCTGTGCTTAACCCAAATACAGAGTTATATTTAACACAGCCCAAGTGTTAATTTCTGTGACTTCACTAAATAATTATACCAGACAAACTTGTTAGCTTCAGTAGTCTCATAATCTAAACAGTGAACCTGAATTTTCTTCTCAAATATTCTCTTGCGTGCAGAGGCTGATGCTCATCAAAAAGGAGTTTCATAAATTTGTTTCTACATGACAATGTGGAGAACCAGATTATCTCTTTATAACATACTGTGTAGCTGCAGAAACATTTAAGTGTTCCAGCACCTCCCCTCTTAAATTCTATATACAGCATGGAATCATTCCTAGGCAAAAGATATGTGTAAGGACCTAATCAGGTGGAAAGTGAAATTAATGTATTCAAATGACCTGAAGGAATCCTCCCAAAATCAACATATATAAGTAAAACTAGAGCTGTATCAATTACTCCTAAAACATAACTGCCATTAACTAGCAAAGACAGTGCAATAAAAATGTTGTACAACACAGTAGACCAGATAAAGTGAGATGTTCACAAACTACTGCCTTAAATATTCACATAACTGATTTAATTTACTTCACACGTGTATTCCATTACTTTCGGAGTTAGAGCTAAATAATAGAAACTGAAAACTAAGTTAGCTATACCCTCCCTCCAGAGCCCCATAAATACATTTTGTTTGTAATACGTACTGGGACATTTCAGTTACATTACTCTACTGGGAAACATTGTTCATTACCACCAATATTTACTGAAATACAGTACATAGAATGGCAAATCTACACAGTGTCCTGTTTAGGGCTAAACTTTACGCCAGTTAATGTAGTGTTAGCTTTTAATTTGGTACATGATGAAGACAAAGTGAGTTACTCAACACTTCGATTATCGACGATACGTACGTATTATACTGAAACGTGAACTTGAAAACTAAGAATTTAATTCTTTGAATTAACATACCTTTTGCAAATGTTCTGGGTGTGTAGGGAAAACTGATGGTACAGCATTTTCTCGGAGCCTTACTGTTGAAAGGGAAGTTCGGTCTATGTCCTCGTCTCGGAAATGCTGAGAACATATAGTGCTCCATTTAGACGCACGCCAATTCTTCCTCCTCACGGCATTCTCCCTCAGAGCTTTCCGACTTTCATTTTTAGGAAATCTAAAATCACACAGGAGAAAAACACGCTATAGTACAAGTGCCGATGTAGCACACGTTCATTCACAATGAAGTTGTAAAATCAAACTTAACGAGACAACTTACACATGAAATGTTATTCCCTTCGATTTCGCATCACAATCACAACGATTCGTACATCCGAACACCACACAAGTCACCATAATAACGCAAAATCATTCCAAAAGCGAGCGACAAGCCTATGCACACAAGCTTACAGCAGCAATGTTTTGGTCGGACTGAGCAAGGAACATAGACTGAGATGGCTACCCTCGGCTTCACATAGCTTCGCAGCTGTGACGTCACGGCGTCTCCCTCTATTCTACCTCCATGATATCACCACTTATGTATATCTGTGGATAGCCACTCTCGAAATCATGGATGTATGCTTGAAATGTAAACTCGTTGAATGAAATGTTTTCACGAGTAACTACTTTGACACGAGAACCGTGCTGACAGTTATTGCTTATTGGAGAAGAGGTTGGGATGTGATGTTGATGTGAGCAATTGGGTCGTAGGGCTAAACCTATGTTGTTTACTTAAATCGTTGATGAGTTTACGTAATAATGTTTAGAAAAGTGTTAAGTTATACTGAATTAATGCAGCTACAGCTTTCCTAG
The DNA here is from genome assembly GCF_023898315.1 of Schistocerca nitens. Taxonomy (NCBI): domain Eukaryota; kingdom Metazoa; phylum Arthropoda; class Insecta; order Orthoptera; family Acrididae; genus Schistocerca; species Schistocerca nitens. The sequence continues at coordinate 579,055,304 of NC_064615.1, read as the reverse complement.
ACCCGTTTCAATCAAGGAATGTGCTCAAAAGTCACGTTGAAACGATGACAATGTTGACAGCCTGAAAGCGAGGATGGCGATTGTATTCTGCTGTGTGAAAAACTGTTTTGATGGGATGGGATTTTCAGCAACACCAGCGCCTAGGCGAGAAACTAATCCCATCACGCTAGATACTAATCACATTGGTTAGTATTATAGATGTAAAGATTGTTGCGAGTGTTCCCAGCTGTAGAAACGATAAAAATCTTGCTTCTTTCTTTTAGGTCATGAAGTTGTGATTGTAAAAAACGGATTGCGAATATGCGGCAGTGGCGGTGCTATCACAAATGCACCGCTAGTACAGAGCAAATCATACTTTGAAGTGAAAATTCAGCAGTCTGGTAACTATACTGTGCACATATTGATAGTTTTTCATCATTTTATTGGAAAAGTACAGATTGCCACAGTACCAGTATTAACGGTACAAAATTAGATAGTTTTATTATGTTCTGTTTATAGGTTGCGCGTTTTTCCACATCCTCCGCGTATATTTGTTTTTGATGTTGTTACTGTTTTCTAGGACATTTTTTTATAATACCAAACTACTCCGTAATACAGAATTGCAATGAACCGCACACAAACTTCTTTAAAAACTACTTAATGGTGCTGGCCGTGCAGTAAGCTGCATAACAGGAGTTGCTAGCGGAGAGTCTTGACTGGAATATCAGATACGGAAAACATGCTGCTTCCTTTGACCAACAGTGGTGCCCAATATGGGGGAATACTGTGACTATTAAAAATGCTGACTAGTCTTCTAAGACTACGTTTATACATAAATTTCGAAATTTCCCAGTAAAGTTATGGAGAATAGAGTAGAATGAAAACTAGTCTTTAAACTGTCAAATACACTAGTAAATTAAAAGCCATGTCTAACACAGGATATTACCCAATATTATCCATTAGTTTGCCTGAGAGCCTGTTCACGAGATAGACATGCCGCCTGACTGTCTCTGGAATACAGTTAATTTTTTGTCCACTGATCAGTTTTACAATGATTTTAGACATATTATGTCGCAAATTTATACAGAAATAAACATATTTCTTTTAAATTTGCCATTTGATACAATAAATAATTCTATAGTTGGCCTAATGTTTACTGATAATATTTTTACTCAGTGACATATCATAGCCTGTGTTGTTTTATGTAGCAGTCTAGCGCGCACACACAGGGAAAGTCATACTGCTAATAATAATAGGCAAATAATAATAATCTAATACATGTAGAAGAACTGAAGACTTTTTTTTTTTAGTTTGTGCGTGTTAAACTCGCTGCATAGAAATATTAAGACGTTTATACATTACTGCAACACTGCATCTTAGTCTGTATGTTTTCTTCTGTATTTTCATTGCTATACTTTGTTTCCCCTTTTCCTTCTTTCAAGAGAACTTGACATTCCAACTTACATTTGTCCTATGAATTTGCCACCAAGTACTACTTCACCTTATACCAGTATCCAGAGATGAGGTGTTCAAGTTTTTGTTTGAAGGTGCTCAGTTCCTTTATGCTCTTGATGCTAGATGGTAGTCTATTACAAAGTAAGCTTCCTGCAATTGTAGTGTCCCTGTCCGTCATTTTCAATCTTCTGCTGCAGATGTGGTACTCTTTTTCTTGTGTAGTGGCCATAAAAATATCGGTCTAAGAGGTGCTGTACAATTTACCATTAGAAGCAGTATTGTCTCATATATGTACAGACTTGGTACAGTTAGTGTTTTAAATTGCTTGAATTTGTTTTAGCAGGATTCCTGAAGTGTTAGTTTAGCTATGCATCTAATGGCTTTCTTTTTAAGTTCCAGGATTCTTCGTACATGTACATCTGCTGCAGGATTCCATGTTGGGATGCAGTACAATATGTCGGAAAATGTCTTTAGTACATTTTAAACAAGGTTTCTGTGTTCACTGTATAGCATATTTTTTTCATTAAAAATATATTTCTTATTTTGGAATAGATCCTGTCAATGTGGTTTCCTCATGTTACAAATTTGTCCATGTCTATACCCAGAAACCTATTGCAGTCCACTGGTTCAAAGTGCACATCCCAATACAGAGAGTAAATATCTCCACTCTGTTGGTTCTGTTTTTCAAAATTTGTAAACAATGTTCTTCCTGTTGATCAATGTTTTTTCCTGTAAAATACCTTTCTGCCATTTGCAAGTTCTCACTGGCTCTTTTTTCCAACTTCTTCATTGAGTCACTATATACTAGTACAGTTGTCATCAGCATACATGATAATTTTTTCGTTTACAGCAGTGGGCATATCATTTATGTACAAGCTAAGGAACAGGGGTCCTAGTACTGAACCCTGAGCAACTCCATATTTTACCTGCATACAGTGAGTAGACATTTCTGTATTTCAGATTTGTTTTATTTCAAAACCCTATTCTCTGTTTTCAACAAAGATTTTTATAATATCAGCAGCTTTCCATCTTACGCCACAGCAGTCCACTTTCTGTAGAAAGGTTTTATGGCAGACACAGTTAACAGCTTTTGAAAGATCTAAATATAACTTCCGGATACTTTCTTTTGATGATCCAATGCCTCACTGATGTGTGTGTCCCTCAGGGGGCTCACCACTCTTTGGGCGGGTTCGTGCTTGGCTATCACGGGCCCCCAGCCTTTGCAGCACTTTTTCCCTTCGGTGCTGTATGTCCCTCCTCTTGCTATTCTTTCTTCCCCTCGCTTGGGGAACATCTGTGGGGTATTATTGGGAATGTTCTGAATTCTGTAGCTGACGTGCAAACAGTCTCAACTTTCTCTGTGGCTCCCTTTTCCTTTCTTTCTTTCCCTTCTCTCGTTCCTCCGCTTCAGCGCTTGAGGATCCTCTTTCTTCTTCTTCTTCCTCCCTGTGCACTCCTGAAGGCCGACCCACACATCTGATGCATAAAAGGTGACTGGGTAATGCGTAATTCCCAGCCCTGGGTAGATAGGTAGTGTTCGCATGTACCTCCTGGTACAGGCCAGGTCCAGGGAGGGGTGATTGCCTGAGCTGTAACCTTCCCAAATTGCAGATTGGTCCCTATGTCAGGTGTGACCTGAGGTGTGGACAATCACCTACGGTGGGTGCGCCCCCTTGTGAAGGTGGTCCCCCAGTTGGAAGGAGCGCACCATTGGAGATGTTGGCAATCATGGGGGATTTCCTCGCAATGTGTCTATCATCCTCTCCATTGACGTTGATGAAACGTAAACGTGATGATGCTACTAACTCGAAGTCTCTTCCCGCTGCATCGCAGTTCCTTGTGGTATCATATACTGAAGATGGTCAATCCTTTGCCATGGTCAGCTCGTTTATTATTCAGAAAGGTGTTGATACCACTGCTTGCCCTGTGAAATCCTGCTCTCGTTTACGGAATAGCACTTTGCTTTTGGAGACAACTTCTGATTCTCAAGCACAACTATTTTCTGTTTCCCTTCTCCACAGCTACCCTGTCCGTGTCGAGGCACATAGAACTTTGAATTCTTCCCGAGGTGTAATTTACACCAGGCTGCTTGACGAGCTAACTGAAGCTGAAATACAATGTTGCCTCTCTGATCAGGGTGTCATTGCTGTCCACCGTGTAATGAAAAAGGTCGATTCCTCCTTGGTGCCCACCCGCACTCTTTTACTCACCTTCGATAGGGTGGTGGTGCCGTCCATGATTAAAGCAGGCTATGAAATCATCACAGTCCAGCCGTATATTCTGAATCTGATACGCTGCTACCAGTCACACGACGTCTTGTCGACACCCAGCCACATGCGTAACCTGTGACAGGGTTGCACACGAGGGAAAAGTCCGCCTCGGGCTGTTCAAGAGATTCGGGTAAAGGAAAGAGTGTCTTACCCATTAGCCCACAAGTTACTGGCTAGTCGCAAACCCTGTGTTCTCCCGTCAGGCATCTGTAGGCCAGATCTTGTTACCCCTCGCTCGATGAACGACATGGCCATGCAGACATGAGACCTCATGTTGCCCTCCCCCCCTCTCTTCTCACGTTGCCCCCCCCCTCTCTTCTCACGTTGCCCCCCCCCTCTCTTCTCACGTTGCCCCCCCCCCTCTCTTCTCACGTTGCCCCCCCTCTCTTCTCACGTTACCCCCCCCCCTCTCTTCTCACGTTGCCCCCCCCCCCCCCACTGTTCTCATGTTGCCACCCCTCTCTTCTCACGTTGCCCCCTGCGGGTCCGGGGGTTAGAATAGGCCCGAGGTATTCCTGCCTGTTGTAAGAGGCGACTAAAAGGAGTTTCAACCGCTTCGGCCTTCCATGTGATGGTCCCCCTTGGGGTTTGGCCTCCATTTTTCAAAATTCTACAGAAGTACGAGCCTTTTGGGGAAGGACGCCTTACGCGGTGTACCACTGGTCCTCAGTGCACTTAGACCTTGGCACTCAGCATTGTAGCGGCGTTGTAACCACACCCACTATTCCTCAAATTGGGCCTAAACGCCTGATGGGTTGCACACGTTACGCCCATAGTGCGTCCCCATCTGCACCTACGATCATGATGGACTTTCCATGGCACCCGAAATCCAGCACGGTAGCCAGCCCGTTGTGGTGGGGTCGTCATGTACCCTCTAGGTTGTAGCCCCCTGACAACACAGGGATCGTACTGCCGATACCTGAGCTGCACCCTTCCCACGTCGGCCAAGGAGTAGATGCCCGTCTCCTTGGGGCATCAGAACTCCCGGCAACGGTCATCCTGCCAGGTGGCCCCTGCTGAGGCTGGGTTGCGCCCGTGGGGAGAGCCCCTGGTCGGAGTGGGTGGTATCAGGGCGGACGTTTTGCAGATGAAACGTCAACATGTATCGGGTCGCTCTGCAGCCGAGTCTTATAAAAAGAAAGGTACTGTCTCTGGTTCTGGTTCTCCTGCCCTTTCCCCCTTGGCCACTCCCTGGGAGGAAGGACAGGCCCGTCGGCTTGGGGCGAAGTACTTCCCCCGCTATTTAGTCTGTTCTCGGACCGATGGGGGGACGTTCGCCACCTCCAAGCCCATGTTCTTTGTCCAGCACATCGAGGACAGCTTCGGGGAAATCGAGGCTCTCAGTAAAATGCATTCGGGGTCCGTTCTTATAAAGACCACCTCCGCCACTCAGTCGGCGGCGCTCCAGGCGTGCGACCGACTAGGGGACATCCCAGTGTCCATTGTCCCGCATCTGGCACTGAATAGGACACAGGGGGTTATTTTTCATCGGGACCTCCTGCTGCAATCCGATGAGGAGCTCAGGGCCAACCTGGAGTGCCAGCGCGGCCCCAAAGACCGTCGCATCGACACCGGGGCCTTTATCCTCGCCTTCGAGGGGGACGTTCTCCCGGAGAATGTAAAGGTGATGTGCTACCGGTGCGACGTGCGACCTTACGTCCCACCTCCTATGCGCTGCTTTCTGTGTTTGCGCTTTGGGCACATGTCGTCACGGTGTGAGGCTGAGCCCCTTTGTGGTGATTGTGGACGTCCTCTTCGTGAGGAACATACATGCACCCCACCACCTCGGTGCGTCAATTGTCTTGGCATCCACTCGCCTAGATCTTTAGACTGCCCCGCGTATCAGATGGAGATGGAGATGAAGATTCAAGAATTAAAAACTTTGGATCGCCTCTCTTATTCTGAGGCCAGGAAGAAGTATGACCGCCTCCATCCCTTGACGTTCACAACTTCGTTTGCCTCAGTCGTGTCCACTCCTTCCACAGTATCCTCACCCCTATCCTGTCCCCCCCCCCCCTCCACCACCACACCCTATCCGGGGTCTATGCCTCCGCCTCCCAAATCCCTCCCTTCCAAATCCTCCTCCCTCACGGCCCCTGCCCCCTCTGCCCCAGGGGCCACCCTTCCTCCTCCTCCCCCTCCTCCTCCTCTCCCTCCTCCTCCCCCTCCTCCTCCCCCCTCCTCCTCCCCCTCCTCCTCCCCCTCCTCCTCCCCCTCCTCCTCCCCCTCCTCCTCCCCCTCCTCCTCCCCCTCCTCCTCCCCCTCCTCCTCCCCCTCCGCCACCTGAGAAGCGATCCTCTTCTCAGGCGTCCATCGGGGAAACGTTCCGGACCCCGGCTTCAGAGGTCCGGCGTTCCAAAACGGACCCCGCGCGTGAGGACCTTCTTCGGGTCTAGCCCACCATCCGCGTGCCTCCTAGGACTTCCCAGAATGCCTCCAAGAAGAAGTCTTTATCCCCCTCTCCACCCCGGCGTGTTTCGTCTGACGCTCCATCCGTGAGTCGCTGCTCCCGGCCGTCCTCAGTTTCGCCGGGACGCTCTGCTGCCAGGCGCTCAGCTGGCCTCTCATCGGCGAATGATGCTGCCCCTCCTACGCAACCCAGGAAAGCGGCCGCAGCTAGCGACGACTCGATGGAACAGGATCCGCCTCCCGCCGGTTGTAGCGTTGTTCCCTCGAAACCTGGCCTTCCGCGGCCGTCGAGGTGACCAGCTCTTCACCCGTTTCGTTCCCCCTTTTTTCTGACTAGCGATGGCTTTGTTACATTGGAACATAAGAGGAATTCGATCTAATCGGGAGGAATTACAACTGCTCCTCCGCCTGCACTGTCCGCTCGTCCTTGGTCTCCAGGAAACCAAGTTGCGCCAACTGACCGTATTGCTTTTACCCACTATACCTCAGAGCGGTCTGACCTCACCCCTGTGGACTGTATTCCAGCTCATGGTGGGGTCATGTTGATCGTTCGGGACGATGTCTATTACCATCCCATCCCATTGACCACCCCACTCCAAGCAATAGCTGTCCGTATTACTCTTTCTGCCTTTACTTTTTCCGTTTGTACCGTCTACACTCCGTCATCCGCAGTTAGTCGGGCTGTCACGATGCACCTGATTGTTCAGCTTCCTCCGCCGTTTTTATTGTTTGGTGACTTCGATGCCCATCATCCCCTTTGGGGCTCTCCTGCATCCTGTCAGAGAGGCTCCCTCTTGGCGGATGTCTTCAAGCATCTCAATCTTGTCTGCCTCAATACTGGCGCCCCGACTTTCCTCTCGGACTCTACTCATACCTACTCCCACTTGGACCTCTCGATCTGTTCTACCACTCTTGCCTGTCGGTTCGAGTGGTATGTCCTTCCTGACACCTCTTCGAGCGACCACTTCCCCTGTGTCGTTCGTCTCCTGCACCACACCCCATCCCCACGTCCTTCGAGCTGGAACATACCAAAAGCTGACTGGGGACTTTACTCCTCCCTAGCGACCTTTCCGGACCACGATTTTCTCAGTTGTGACAGTCAGGTCGAATACCTCACGGCTGTTATCATCAATGCTGCCGAACATTCCATTCCTCGTACTACCTCTTCTTCACGTCGCGTTTCCATCCCCTGGTGGAATGAGGCTTGTAGAGACTCTATCTGTGCTCGACGACGTGCTTTACGTACCTTTCGCCGCCATCCTACGTTGGCGAATTGTATTGGATACCAAAAGACTCTGAGCGCAATGCCATAGAGTCATCAAAGACAGCAAAAAAACTTGTTGGGCCTCTTTCACCAGCTCCTTTAACAGTTTTACTCCCTCTTCTGCCGTCTGGGGTGGCCTGCGCTGGCTGTCGGGCATTAAGGCCCACTCCTCGGTACCTGGCCTGACTTCAGGTAATGAGGCCCTTGTTGATCCTGTGGATGTCTCCAACACCTTCGGCCACTTTTTCGCGGAGGTTTCAAGCTCCGCCCATTACCACCCTGCCTTCCTTCCCAGGAAAAAGGCAGAAGAGGCTCGGCGACCTTCCTTCCACTCGCTGAATCTGGAAAATTATAATGCCCCCTTTACTATGCGGGAACTCGAACGTGCACTTGCACTGTCCCGGTCCTCTGCTCCGGGGCCGGATGCCATTCACGTTCAGATGCTGGCCCACCTTTCTCCGGCAGGCAAAAGCTTCCTTCTTCGTACCTACAATCGCGTCTGGACTGAAGATCAAGTCCCCATGCGTTGGCGTGACGCCGTCGTTGTTCCTATACCCAAACCCGGGAAGGATAGACACCTTCCTTCTAGATACCGCCCCATTTCTCTTACAAGCTGTGTCTGTAAGGTGATGGAGCGCATGGTTAACGCTCGGTTAGTTTGGATTCTTGAATCTCAACGGCTACTTACCAATGTTCAATGCGGCTTTCGTCGCCACCGCTCCGCTGTTGACCTCCTTGGGACCTTGTCGACATTCATCATGAACAACTTTTTGCGAAAGCGCCAAACGGTTGCCGTGTTCTTCAATTTGGAGAAGGCTTATGATACCTGTTGGAGAGGAGGTATCCTCCGCACTATGCACAGGTGGGGTCTACGCGGTCGCCTGCCCCTTTTTAATGATGCCTTTTTAACAGATCGAAAGTTTAGGGTACGTGTGGGCTCCGTATTGTCCGACGTCTTCCTCCAGGAGAACGGAGTGCCTCAGGGCTCCGTCTTGAGCGTAGCCCTTTTTGCCATAGCGATCAATCCAATTATGGATTGCATTCCACCTAATGTCTCAGGCTCTCTTTTTGTCGATGACTTTGCGATCTACTGCAGTGCCCAGAGAACATGCCTCCTGGAGCGCTATCTTCAGCGTTGTCTAGACAGCCTATACTCATGGAGTGTGGCAAATGGCTTCCGGTTCTCTGAAGAGAAGACGGTTTGCATCAACTTATGGCGATATAAAGTGTTCCTTCCACCATCCTTACATCTCGGTCCCGTTGTTCTCCCATTCGTCGAAACAACAAAGTTTATAGGGCTCTCACTGGACAGGAAACTTTGTTGGTCTCTGCACATCTCTTATTTGGCTGCCCGTTGTACACGTTCCCTTAATGTCTTCAGAGCTCTTAGTGGTTCATCTTTGGGAGCGGATTGCAGTGTCCTGCTTCGCTTGTATCGGTCCATAGTCCGATCAAAGCTGGATTATGGGAGCCTCGTCTGCTCGGCCATCCCTCTTACGCCGTCTCAACTCCATCCACCATTGGGGGTTACGTCTTGCGACCGGAGCATTCTACACTAGTCCCGTCGAGCGTCTTTATGCTGAAGCTGCCGAATTACCATTGACCTACCGGCGCGACGTACTGCTTTGTCATTATGCCTGCCGGCTGTTGTCAATACCCGACCACCCCTCTTATCGGTCCTTCTTCGCCGATTCTCTCGACCGTCAGTATGGGTTGTATGTGTCTACCCTGCTGCCCCCTGGAGTCCGCTTTTGTCGCCTGCTTCGACAATTGGATTTTGCCCTCCCTACCACCTTCAGAGAGGGTGAGAGCCCGACACCACCGTGGCTCCAGGCTCCGGTTCATATTTATCTCGACCTCAGCTCGCTCCCGAAGGAGGGTACTCCGGCTGCAGTGTATTGCTCACGGTTTGTCGAACTTCGTGTGTGACTTGCCAGTCACACCTTTATTTACACTGATGGCCCCAAAAGTGACGACGGTGTCGGCTGTGCCTTTGTCGTCTGGGCCTCCACCTTTAAATACCGGCTCCTCGACGAGTGTTCCAGCTTTACGGCCGAGCTTTTTGCTCTCCATCAAGCCGTTCAGTATGCCCGCCGCCTCCGCCATTCATCGTATGTACTCTGCTCTGATTCATTCAGTGCTCTTCAGAGCCTTGGAGCTCCATATCCGGTCCATGCCTTGGTGCAACGGATCCAGCAGTCCCTCCATTCTTCTGCTGCTGATGGCTGTTCTGTCAGCTTTCTGTGTGTTCCCGGCCATGTAGGAGTGCCTGGGAATGAGGCTGCAGATGCTGCAGCCAAGGCTGCAGTCCTCCTGCCTCGGCCAGCCTCCAATTGTGTCCCGTCATCTGACATTAGTGGGGTTGTTTGTAAGAGGCTTGTGTCTTTGTGGTGGGATACTTGGTCATCACTTCAAGGAAACAGGCTCCGGGCAGTAAAACCGTTCCCAACTGCTTGGACAACCTCCTCCCGACCATCTCGGCGAGAAGAGGTCCTTCTGACCAGGTTGCGGATTGGGCATTGCCAGTTTAGCCACCGCTACCTGCTCTCCGGTGACCCAGCCCCGCATTGTCCTTGTGGTCATGCATTAACAGTGCGCCATGTTTTATTGTCATGTCCCCGTTTTAGTCAATCTCGTGTTGTCCTGTCTCTGCCATCTACTTTACAGGATATTTTAGCTGATGACGCTCGAGCAGCTGCTCGTGTTCTTCGTTTCATTACTTTGACTGTCTTGTCCAAAGACATCTAACTCCTTCACTTAGTTTATCTGCACCTTTGTAAGAACTTACTGGTGTCCCCCCCCTCTTGAGTTTTACTTGATTCTATGTGCTCTAACAATTGTGACTGGGCGCGAATGACCTCAGTAGTTGAGTGCCCTTAACCCAAAACAAAAAGAAAACTTCTCCCGTTGCCCCCCCTTCTTCCCTTCCCCCCCTCCTCTCTTCTCCCCTTGCCCCGGCCCCCCACATCTTCTCCCCTTCCCTTGACCCGGCCCACCCCTCTTCTCACACCCCTCTTCTTCTTGCCTATGGTCTCTTCCTCGACATTTGAGACAGGCAGTCCTTTCTCTCCCTCTCACCCTTTTTTTTCCTATTCTTCTTTCGTCCCTGTGCATGCCTGAAGGCCGACCCACGCGTTAGCATGTGTAGCCGGTGACGGGGTAACGCGTAATTCCCCACCCTGGGTAGACAAGTAAGGCATGCACGTACCTCCTGGTAAAGTCCAGTGCTGGGGAGGGGTAATTGCCTGAGCTGACACCTTCTGACCATGCCAATTGGTCCCTCCGTCCGTTTCTCGGGGAGTGTGACCTGAGGTGTAAACATTCACCTAAGGCGGGAGCGCCCTCTGAGAGGGTCCCCACAAGGAAGGAGCGTGCCATCGGAGACGCTGGCAATCATGGGGGATTCATCCGCAATGGATTTCTCCTTCTTCTCTCTAGACTTCTGCCCAAAAATGGAAACCACCAGTGACAAAAGTATTACCACCTGCCCCAAAGTTCCTAGTAGTTTCTAGATCTGAGGACGGAAAGGATTTTTCATCTGTCAACCCTTTCATTATTCAGAAGGGCGTAGATTCCATAGCCGGACCTGTCAAGTCTTGTACCAGGATGCGTAACGGTACCTTGTTGTTGGAAACTGAGAGCGCCTTTCAAGCACAAAAACTCCTTTGGGCCACACTCCTGTACACGTTCCCTGTGCGGGTGGAGGCTCACCGCACTCTGAATTCGTCACGTGGTGGGGTTGACTGATGAGGAGATTCAGTTTTTCCTTGCTGAGCATGGTGTGACGGCTGTCCATAGGGTCATGAAAAAGGTTGACAATGACCTTGTACTGACCTGGACAATTTTTTGACCTTTGATAGTGTTCAGCTGCCGTCGCACATCAAAGCAGGCTATGAGGTTATCTCTGTTCGTCCCTATGTCCCGACACCTACGCACTGCTACCAGTGTCAGCATTTTAATCACACCCACCAGTCTTGTTCTAATGCGGCTAAATGCGTCACTTGTGGCAGGGACGCCCATGAGGGTGACTGTCCACCTCTGTCTCCTCGTTGCGTGAACTGTCAAGGTGACCATGCAGCGCCCTCTCGCGACTGTCCCATCTACAAGGATGAACGCTGTATACAGGAAATTTGGGTCAAAGAGAAAGTGTCCACTCGGCTGCTTGCAAGCAATTTGCTAGTAGGAAGCTCACGCTGCTCCCAGCGGGGAAATACAGTACTGTCCTCGCCTCTCCTCGGACTGCCAGGGAGGTGTCGTCGCAGACATGCGATCTAACCTTTAGCGTTACGGTCGTCCGTTCGGCCAGTGCTAAGATCGCCTGGTCAACGTCTCCTCTTCCTCCCGTCACCCATAAGGCACAAGCGCCTTCATCAGCTTCTGCCAAGACTAAGACCCAGAAGTCAGATGCACGGGCCTTCAAGAAGGAACCGTCCCATGAAGGCTTCCTACATACCCCGAACTCCCAGCCATTGACCAGTACTTCGACTAAACGACCTTCCAAGAAGGTTAATAGGAAGCAAAGTTCTCCTTCTCCACCACAGCGCGTTTCTTCTCCTGCGCCACCCAGTGGTTGCCGCCCCAGGCAGTCATCCGTTTCACCTGGCTGCACCGCTGGTGGCCATTCACCGGCGGAGGAAGCGCCCCCTCCTGGCCATCTTAACAAGATGGCCGACGAACCTATTGAACAAATGGACGATGACTATTGATAGCGGCAGCAGTGCTCACTCGAAGCCAGGCCCTCAGCGGCCTTCGAGGTGACCCCGTCTTGCTTCTCCTTTTTCTTTTTCTTCTCATGATGGCAGTTCTTCATTGCAATATTCGCGGCACCCGCTCCAACGGAGGGGACTTAAAGTTGCTGCTACGCTTGCATTGTCCCCTTGTCGTAGCACTCCAGGAAACGAAGCTACGCCCATGCGATCAAATTGACTTGGCACACTATGCCTATGTGCGTTTTGACCTACCCCGTGGCAGGTATTCCGGATCACGGAGGGGTTATGTTGCCGGTCCAGGATGATATCTACTACGATCCCATCACATCGCACACTGACCCGTAGGCAGTTGCCGTCCGTATTACTCTCCCCACTTTTACATTTTCCATTTGTACCGTTTACACTCCATCGTCATCTGCCGTTACTAGGGCAGACATGATGCAAATTATTGCTCAGCAACCTGCACCATTTTTGTTGACTGGAGACTTCAATGCCCACCATCCCCTTTGGGGCTCTCCAGCATCCTGCCCAAGAGGCTCCCTGTTAGCAGACCTTTTCAACCACCTCAATCTTATCTGCCTCAATACTTTTCTTTCGGACACAACTCACACCTATTCCCATTTAGACCTCTCTATATGTATTACCCAACTTACACGCTGGTTTGAGTGGTACGCACTTTCTGATACGTAGTCGAGTGACCAGTTCCCTTGTGTTATCCATCTCCTGCATCATACCCCCTCTCCATGCTCAACTAGTTGGAACATCTCCAAAGCAGACTGGGGGCTCTTCTCTTCAGGGCGACCTTTCAGAATCAAACCTTCGCAAGCTGCGATAGTCAGGTCGTACACCTCATGGAAGTCATTCTCACTGCTGCTGAATATTCCATCCCTCATACTACTTCTTCTCCATGTCGCGTACCGGTCCCCTGGTGGACCGCAGCATGTAGACACACTTTACGTGCTCGTCGATGTGCTTTACGCACCATTAAACGCCACCCTATGATGGTGAATTGTATTAATTATAAACAATTACGTGTGCAGTGTTGTCGTGTTATTAAAGAAAGCAAGAAAGCCAGCTGGGCTGCTTTCACAAGCACATTCAACAGTTTTACTCCTTCTGTTTGGGGTAGCCTGCGCTGGCTATCTGGCACTAAGGTCCACTCACCAGTTTCTGGCGTGACAGTCGCGAATGACGTCCTTGTGGCCCCTGAGGATGTCTCCAATGCCTTCGGCCGAGCTCATTACCACTCTGCCTTCCTCCCCCGAAAACAGGCAGAGGAGGCAAGGCCACCTAACTTCCGCTCGTCTAATCATGAAAGTTAAAATGCCCCATTCACCATGCGGGAACTGGAAAATGCACTTGCCCGGTCACGGTTCTCTGCTCCGGGGCCTGATTCTATTCCTGTTCAGATGCTGAGAACCTTTCTCCTGCGGGTAAAGGTTTTCTTCTTCATACTTATAATCGCATCTGGATTGAGGGTCATGTTCCCACATGCTGGCGCGAATCTATTGTTGTCCCGATTCCTAAGCCGGGGAAGGACAAACACTTGCCTTCCAGTTATCGACCCATTTCCTTTACCAGCTGTGTCTGTAAGGTGATGGAATGAATAGTTAACTCTAGTTTGGTTTGGCTGCTCGAATCTCGATGCCTACTTTCCAATGTACAATGTGAATTTCGTAGACGCCACTCTGCTTTTGACCATCTGGTTACCTTGTCAACCTTCATTATGAATAACTTCTTGCGGATGCGCCAGACCGTGGCTGTGTTCTTTGATTTGGAGAAGGCTTAAGACACCTGTTGGAGGGCGGGCATTCTCTGCACCATGCATACATGGGGCCTTCGTGGTCGCCTCCCTCTTTTTATTCATGCATTTTTAATGGTTTGCAAGTTCAGGGTATGTGTGGGTTCTGTCCTGTCAGACGCCTTTCGCCAGGAGAGTGGGGTGCCACAGGGCTCAGTATTGAGCGTCGCTCTCTTCGCCATAGCGATCAATCCAATAATGGATTGCCTCCCAGCTGATGTATCTGGCTCCCTTTTCATGGACAATTTTACCATGTATTGCAGCGCGCAGTGTACATCTTTCCTGGAGCGCGCTGTCTTCAGCATTGTCTTGACAGTCTTTACTCCTGGAGTGTCGCCAATGGCTATGGCTTCCGCTTTTCTGCCGAGAAGATGGTCTGTATTAACTTCTGGTGCTACGAAGAGTTTCTCCCACCGTCCTTACATCTCGGTCCCGTTGTTCTCCCATTCATGGAGACAACACAATTTTTAGGTCTTACATTTGACAGGAAACTTAGCTGGTCTCCACATGTCATATTTGGCTGCCCGTTGTAACCGTTCTCTAAATGTCCTCAGTGTTCTCAGCGGTACGTCGTGGGGAGCGGATCGAACCATCCTACTTCGCCTATATCGGTCGATCGTCTGCTCAAAGCTGGATTATGGGAGCTTTGTATACTCCTCTGCACGGCCGTCCATCTTACGCCGCCTCAACTCTATACAACATCGGGGGTTATGTTTTGCGATTGGAGCGTTCTATACTAGTCCTGTCGAGAGTCTTCATGCTGAAGCTGGTGAATTGCCACGAACCTACCAGCGCGATATACTGCTTTGTCAGTATGCCTGTCGGCTATTGTCAATGCCCGACCACCCGTCTTATCGTTCCTTTTTTGATGACTGTCTTGACCGTCAATACGGATTGTATGTATCTGCCCTGCTACCCCCTGGAGTTCGCTTTTGTCACCTCCTTCAGCACCTTGATTTTTCACTCCCTGGAACCTTTCGAGTGGGCAAGAGCCAAATGCCACCTTGGCTCCAGGCTTAGGTTCGCGTTCACCTTGACCTCAGCTCGCTCCCAAAGGATGTTACCCCAGCTTCGGTATACCGCTCCCGGTTTGTCGAACTTCGTTAATACGATCTTCATTTGTATAAATAGCTCTAAGACCAATGACAGTGTCGGGTGTTCTTTTATTGTTGGGACACACAGTTTCAGATACCGGCTGCATGGCCATTGTTCGGTCTTCACAGCTGAGCTATTTGCCCTCTACGAGGCTGTTCTTTACATCTGCCGCCACAGACATTCTGTTTGTCATCTGCTCTGATTCCCTGAGTGCCATCCAGAGCCTCAGTGATCCGTATCCGGTTCACCCTTTCGTGCACCAGATCCAACGCTCTCTTCAGTAGCTGGCAGACGATGGTTCTCCGGTTACCTTTATGTAGGTTCCTGGCCATGTTGGTATCCCTGGGAACGAAACTGCAGATGCCGCAGCCAAGGCTGCGGTCCTCCAGCCTCGGACAGCTTCTTGTTGTGTGCCTTCATCTGATTTTAGCTGGGTCATTTGTCAGCACATTTTATCGCTGTGGCATGCCGATTGGGCTACACTTACTGAAAACAAGCTTCGGGCCTTGAAACCTCTCCCCACGCCTTGGATGACCTCTTCACGCCCTTCTCAGAGGGAGGAGGTTGTTTTGGCCCGGTTACGAATTGGACACTGCCGGTTCAGCCATCGCCATCTGCTGATGGCTGCACCGGCGCCGTTCTGCCCATGTGGGCAATTGCTGATGGTACACCACATTTTAACGTCCTGTCCGAATTTTAATACACTGCGCATTGATCTTGGCCTGCCATGTACTCTGGACGCCATTTTAGCGGATGACCCAGGAGCAGCTGCTTGCGTTCTTCGTTTTATCCACTTGACAAACCTGTCTAAGGACATTTGATTATGCTGTTTTCTTTTAATACCTTGCCTATTAATGTGCCTTTTATAGTGTTGTCCTTTTTAGTTGCTGTTTTAACCTTGTGCCTCGCAGTGCATTCATAACTTAGTCTGGGCGCTAATGACCACTGTAGTTGTGCGCCCTAAAACCACAAAAAAAAAAGAAAAAAAAAAAGATTATCAAAGATCCTGCTCAATGGTGTCACCATGTGGTCACTTATTATGGCCGGCCTCTGTCTTGCTGGTGCGCATCACCAACTGTTTTTCAGTGTTGGACTCCACAGGCCGACCACACAAGCACGCAGATGTTTGTGGACCCCATGGAGCAGAATCCTCCTGCTTCTGTGCCCTGTAGTAGCGCCTCTCCACCGGCTGTCCCTCGGCGGCCACCAAGTTGGCACCCCTACATCTCTTCCTCCTCATGACTGTCCTCCAATGGAATGTTCGTGGCCTTTGGTCCCACAAAGAGGATTTACGGCTGCTACTAGCATCGCAGCATCCCCTTGTACTTTGCCTTCAGGAAACGAAACTGCATGCTCAAGACCGCTTTGAGCTTTCCCATTACTTACCAATTCATTTTGACCTTCCCCTTGAGGTCAGCATCCCATCTCATGGAGGCGTTATGCTGCTCATACGGAACGACATTCATAGTCATCCCATCTCCCTGATTACCCATCTCTTCAAGTTGTGAGGTGGGGAAGGAAAAGGTGAATGCGCCTTTTCCTTCCCCACCTGACTTTCTCCTGCTGTACCACTTATGTACCTCTGTCCTTCCATGTCACCAGGGCAGACTTGCTTCAGTTTATTGTGCAGCTACCTCCGCTGTTTTTACTATTTGGTGACTTTAATGCACATCATCCCCTTTGGGGTTCTCTCAGGACCTGCCAGAAAGGTGCCCTCTTCGCTGACCTTCTTAACCAACTCTACTCCTTCTGCTTCAACACTGGAGCACCCACTTTCCTTTCTGGCTCCTCACAACCCCTATTCCCATTTGGACCTATCCTTTTGCACTGCCCAGCTTGCCTATCATCTTGAGTCATCCATTCTTTCACACCTACTCGAGCGACCATTTCCCGTGTGCTCTCCGTCTGCTGGCTCCTCCATCCATATGCATGCTCAAATGGTAGCTTACTAAGGCTAACTGGCAGCTTTACTCCTCCCTGGCAAACTTCGCAGAACAAGATTTCCTCAGTTGTGATGACCAGGTGGACTATCTCACCAACATTATCCTTACTTCTGCAGAACATTCCATTTCTCGCACCTCTTTACCATTCGTGTCCCAGTCCATTGGTGGACTGGGGCATGCTACAACACAATTCGTGCACAAACATGTGCTCTCTGCTTTTTTAAAACTGCAACCCTCTGCTGGAAAACTGCATTCTTTATAAACAGATGGGTGCACAGTATTGTCGAGTTCTTCGGAATAGCTGAAAAACTAGTTGGATTTCATTCACTGATTCTTTTATCAGTTCCACACCTTCCTCTGTCATGTGGGCCAGCCTCAGACGGCTCTTTGGACCCATTTCCGACCTGACAGTAGGTGCTGATGTCATCATGGATCTTGTTGCTATCTCCAACACCTTGGGCTGCCATTTTGCGGAAGTTTTGAGCTCTTCCCGCTATCACCCTGCCTTCATCCATTGGAAACGAGTGGAGGAGGCTCGGGTGATAACCTTCTCTTCCAAATTGTGAGTGTTACAATGCTGCCTTCACTATGAGGGAGCTAGATCATGCTCTGTTTGTCCCGGTCCTCCGCCACAGGGCCAGATGCTATCCACATTCAGATGTTGCAGCAGCTCTCTCTTGCGGGCAAGCACTTTCTCCTTAACACATACAACCGCATCTGGGCTGAGGGCACATTTCCTGGACTCTAGCGTGAATCCACCGTCATACCTATACCTAAGCCTAATAAGGACAAAAACCTTCCTTCTAGCTACTGACCCATCTCCCTATCAGCTGTGTTTGCGAGGTGATGGAACATACGATTCGAGCCCAGCTGGTGTGGTGGCTCGAGTCTCGCCATTTACTCATGAATGCACAGTTTGGATTTCGACCACGGCGTTCTGCAGTTGACCGTCTCGTTACTTTGTCCACTCATGTCATGAATGGTTTTCTACAGACTGTGGCCGTGTGTTTTGATTTGGAGAAGGCCTAAGACACCTGCTGGAGAACTGGTATCCTCCATACTCTTTACACCTGGGGCTTCTGTGGGCACCTGCCCTGTTTTCTTCAGGCATTTTTACAAGACCGAGTTTTCGTGGTGCATGTGGGTTCTGGCTTGTCGGTCACCTTTATTCAGGAAAATGGTGTGCCTCAGGATACCGTCCTGAGCGTCATCCTCTTTGCTATCACCATTAACCCTATAATGGCCTGTCTCCTGCAGGGCATCTCTGGCTCTCTTATTGTCAATGATTTTGCCATCTATTGCAGTTCTCCATGGACCTGTCTCACTGAGCAGCGTCTTCAGCGCTGTCTTGATTGTCTGCACTCTTGTAGCATCACCAGTGCCTTTCACTTTTCCACTTACAAAACTGTGTGTATGAATTTCTGGAGGCACAAATGGTTTCTCCCACCATCTCTGCATTTGGGCCTGTTGCCTTTCCGTTCATTGACACTACAAAATTCCTGGGACTCATGCTCGATAGGAAACACTCTTGGTCCTCTCATGTCTCTTACCTGGCAGCCCGCTGTACGCAGTCCCTCAATGTCATACGTGTCCTCAATGGTACTTCCTGGGGTGCCAATCGAACCACTGTCCTCCGTTTTTACCGGTCCCTTGTCTGTTCGAAACTAGACTATGGGTGCTTCGTTTATGCATCTGCATGTCCATCCCTTGTACGCCGTCTCAACACTAGCCATCATCATGGCATCTTTGTGGCCACAGGCGCCTTTTAAAGCACCCTGGTTGAGTGTCTGCATGCTGAAGCTGCTGAACTACCACTGTCATACTGCCATGTCTTTCTCCTCAGCAGTTATGCATGCTGTTTGTCTGTACTTTGTGACCACCCCTCCTATGCGTCCTTTTTTGATGAATCCATAGGTCGTCAGTATGGGGCTTGTCCCTCTTCTGTTACCTCCTGGAGTACCCTTTTGCCACTTGCTACGGCGGCTTAACGTCACACTACCTGCAACTTTTGGGTGGGTGTGAACCATTCACCACCTTGGCTTCGTGAAGCGGTCCATGTTAACTTTGGCCTTCATTCGCTTCCCAAGGACACTACTCCATCCTTGGTCTACCACCTTCACTGACCATGGGGTCAGGTGTGCCTTCGTCATTGGCACCCATGTCTTTAGATATCAGCTTCTGGCACACTCTTCACCATTTACACCTGATTTTTTCACCTTGTATCAGACCAGGGAGCACATCTGGTGACACAGCCTTCCCAATTGTGTCCTGTGCTCACTCACTCAGTGCCCTTCAAAGTCTCTGAGCACTGTACACTGCTCATGCCTTAGTGCAGCAGGTCCAGGGAAAATGTCACTTGCTCCCTCTTTGTGGAGCCGATGTCTTGTTTCTGTGGATACATTGACATGTCAGTCTGCCAGGAAACGAGGCTGCTGACACTGCTGCCAAGGCTGCAGTCCTCGTACCTCATCCCACGAGTACCTCTATTCTCTCTGATGTTTTCTGTG
This sequence comes from Schistocerca nitens, assembly GCF_023898315.1. Taxonomy (NCBI): domain Eukaryota; kingdom Metazoa; phylum Arthropoda; class Insecta; order Orthoptera; family Acrididae; genus Schistocerca; species Schistocerca nitens. Next base: position 579,035,872 of record NC_064615.1, on the reverse strand, counting down.
TTGCAGTCTGTCAGGAGGTGGTGTCCCTTTGGTATCGCCAATTGGTCCTCCCTTCATGGGAATAAACTTCGGCTTAAGTCTCTCCCTGCGGCTTGGATGACCTCTCAGCACTCGCGCCAGGAGGAGATTATTTTAACTCATCTGTGTGTTGGTCACTGCCTTTTTAGCCATTGTCATTTGCTCAGTGGCGCTGCCCCACCATGCTGTACCCACTGCACCCAAATTTTAACTGTCTGCCACTTCATGCCGGAATGCCCTTTATTTATCAATTTACATTTCAGCTTGGGTTTACCATCTGATTTATCAGCCGTTTTAGCGAATGATGTGCGGGCTGTCGACCCTGTTTTACTTTTTATCTGCTGAAGCAATATGACGAAGGCCATTTAATTTTTGGTTTTGGACCTCCATTTTTGTATGATGTTTTTAGCCCTTTTTCCGCATGCCTTGTTTAGCTGTCTCCTATTCTGTCCATTGGGACTGAATATAGCCGTTTCCCTCATCTCTTTTTTGGGTGCGTATGACCCCCGTTGTTTTTTCCACCCTAAAACAAAACAAAAAACTGACGTGTGTTATGAAGTTTCTCACTGTGGTCTTGGTGGATCTTCCCTTTCTACATACATGTTGTGCTTCATTTAAAATGTTATGCTTCTCTATGAAGTTTATAAATCTATATTTAATAACTGCTTCTACTATTTTCGGCAGAACAGGTGTGGTTGTTATGGTCATATAGTTTCCAGGGTCTCCTTTATCCGCTCCTTTGAAAACTGGCCCAACTTTACTCATCTTTAAATATTTCAGGAATACTCCTTGCTTCATTACTAAATTTATCATGAATGCTAGAGGCATAGCAAGATATCCAGCACAGTGTTTGTTTTTTGCAGAGATACCACCCAGTTTTTTAAGAACTTCTGATTCATCTGTAGGCAGGAGATACAAACTCTTGGCCACCTTTTTAGGACTTTCCAGTCTTTTTGGTACTAATATGTTTTGTTTTAAAAGTTTCTCATTATAGCTATATAGTGCTGGTTGAAAATATTGCTCACTTGTTGCAGATCGGTCACTTCTTTCCCTTCCCTTGTCAGTGCTATATTTGTCTTTCAAGGTATGTGATTCTTTTCTGATTTCATTTATGTAGTTCCAAACTGTTTTAGAAATGTTAGAAGAAGATAGTATTTCAGGTTTTTGGTGGCTGGCCTTTGCTTCTCTTATTGTAGTGTATGCTTTCTTCTTACACCTGCAAGCCTCATGACTGACCTGAACTTTTCCTCCCCCTGCGGGTCCGGGGTAAGAATAGGCCCGAGGTATTCCTGCCTGTCGTAAGAGGCGACTAAAAGGAGTTTCAACCGTTTCGGTCTTCCATGTGATGGTCCCCCTTGGGGTTTGACCTCCATTTTTCAAAATTCTACACAAGTACGAGCCTTTTGGGGAAGGACGCCTTACGTGGTGTACCACTGGTCCTCAGTGCACTAAGACCTTGGCACTCAGCATTGTAACGGCGTTGTAACCATACCCACTATTCCTCAAATTGGGCCTAAACGCCTGATGGGTTGTACAAGTTACACCCATAGTGCGTCCCCATCTGCACCTACAATCATGATGGACTTTCCATGGCACCCGAAAACCAGCACGGTAGCCAGCCCGTTGTGGTGGGGTCGTCATGTACCCTCTAGGTTGTAGCCCCCTGACAACACAGGGATCGTACTGCCGATACCTGAGCTGCACCCTCCCCACGTCGGCCAAGGAGTAGATGCGCGTCTCCTTGAGGCATCAGGACTCCCGGCAATGGTCATCCTGCCAGGTGGCCCTTGCTGAGGCTGGGTGGCGCCCGTGGGGAGAGCCCCTGGTCGGAGTGGGTGGTATCGGGGCGGACGTTTCGCAGATGAAACGTCAACATGTATCGGGTCGCTCTGCGGCCGAGTCTTATAAAAAGAAAGGTACTGTCTCTGGTTCTGGTTCTCCTGCCCTTTCCCCCTTGTCCACTCCCTGGGAGGAAGGACAGGCCCGCCGGCTTGGGGCGAAATACTTCCCCCGCTATTTGGTCTGTTCTCGAACCGATGGGGGGACGTTCGCCACCTCCAAGCCCATGTTCTTTGTTCAGCACATCAAGGACATCTTCGGGGAAATCGAGGCTCTTAGTAAAATGTGTTCGGGGTCCGTTCTTATGAAGACCACCTCCGCCACACAGTCGACGGCGCTCCAGGTTTGCGACCGACTAGGGGACATCCCAGTGTCCATTGTCCCGCATCTGGCACTGAATAGGACGCAGGGGGTTATTTTTCATCGGGACCTCCTGCTGCAATCTGATGAGGAGCTCAGGGCCAACCTGGAGCGCCGAGGCGTGCATTTCGTCCGGCGAGTCCAGCGCGGCCCCAAAGACCGTCGCATCGACACCGGGGCCTTTATCCTCGCCTTCGAGGGGGACGTTCTCCCAGAGAAGGTAAAGGTGTTGTGCTACCGGTGCGACGTACGACCTTACGTCCCGCCTCCTATGCGCTGGTTTCGGTGTTTGCACTTTGGGCACATGTCGTCACGGTGTGAGGCTGAGCCCATTTGTGGCGATTGTGGACGTCCTCTTCATGAGGAACATACATGCACCCCACCACCTCGGTGCATTAATTGTCCTGGCATCCACTCGCCTAGATCCTTAGACTGCCCCGCGTATCAGGAGGAGGAGAAGAAGATTCAAGAACTCTGAACTTTGGATCGTCTCTCTTATTCTGAGGCCAGGAAGAAGTATGACCGCCTCCATCCCCTGACGTTGACCACTTCATTTGCCTCAGTCAAGTCCACTCCTTCCACAGCATCCTCACCCATATCCTGTCCCCCCTCCACCTCCTCCCCCCATCCGGGGTCTATGCCTCCGCCTCCCAAATCCCTCCCTTCCAAATCCTCCTCCCCCGGTGCCCCCGCCCCCTCTGCCCCAGGGGCACCCTTCCTCCTCCTCGGTCTCCCCGCCCCCCCCCTCCCCCCCCCCCTCCCGGCGCCTGAGAAGCGATCCTCTTCTCAGGCATCCATCGGGGAAATGTTCCGGACCCCAGCTTCCGAGGTCCGGCGTTCCAAAACGGACCCCGCGCGTGAGGACCCTCTTCGGGTCCAGCCCACCATCCCTGTGCCTCCTCGGACTTCCAAGAAGGCCTCCAATAAGTAGTCTCTATCCCCCTCTCCACCCCGGCGTGTTTCGTCTGACGCTCCATCCGTGAGTCACTGCTCCCGGCCGTCCTCAGTTTCGCCGGGACGCTCTGCTGCCAGGCGCTCAGCTGGCCTCTCGTCGGCAAATGATGCTGCCCCTCCTACACAACCCGGGAAAGCGGCCGCAGCTGGCGACGACTCGATGGAACAGGATCCGCCTCCCGCCGGTTGTAGTGTTGTTCCCTCGAAACCTGGCCCTCTGCGGCCGTCGAGGTGACCAGCTCTCCCCCCGTCTCGTTCCCCCTCTTTTTTGACTAGCGATGGCCTTGTTACATTGGAACATAAAAGGTATTCGATCTAATCGGGAGGAATTACAACTGCTCCTCCGCCTGCACTGTCCGCTCGTCCTTGGTCTCCAGGAAACCAAGTTGCGCCCAACTGACCGTATTGCCTTTACCCACTATACCTCGGAGCGGTATGATCTCACCCCTGTGGACGGTATCCCAGCTCATGGTGGGGTCATGTTGCTCGTTCGGGACGATGTCTATTACCATCCCATCCCATTGACCACCCCACTCCAAGCAATAGCTGTCCGTATTACTCTTTCTGCTTTTACTTTTTCAGCTTGTACCGTCTACACTCCATCGTCATCCGCAGTTAGTCGGGCTGACATGATACACCTGATTGTTCAGCTTCGTCCGCCGTTTTTATTGTTTGGCGACTTCAATGCCCATCATCCCCTTTGGGGCTCTCCTGCATCCTGTCAAAGAGGCTCACTCTTGTCTGCCTCAATACTGGCGCCCCAACTTTCCTCTCGGACTCTACTCATACCTACTCCCACTTGGACCTCTCGATTTGTTCTACCACTCTTGCCCGTCGGTTCGAGTGGTATGTCCTTTCTGACACCTATTCGAGCGACCACTTCCCCTGTGTCGTTCGTCTCGTGCACCACACCCCATCCCCACTCCTCGGTACCTGGCCTGACCTCAGGTAATGAGGTCCTTGTTGATCCTGTGGATGTCTCCAACGCCTTCGGCCGGTTTTTCGCGGAGGTTTCAAGCTCCGCCCATTATCACCCTGCTTTCATTCCCAGGAAAGAGGCAGAAGAGGCTCGGCGACCTTCCTTCCACTCGCTGAATCTGGAAACTTATAATGCCCCCTTCACTATGCGGGAACTCGAACGTGCACTTGCGCTGTCCCGGTCGTCTGCTCTGGGGCCAGATGCCATTCACGTTCAGATGCTGGCACACCTTTCTCCGGCGGGCAAAAGCTTCCTTCTTCGTACCTACAATCGCGTCTGGACTGAAGGTCTGGTCCCCATGCGTTGGCATGACGCCGTCGTTGTTCCTATACCCAAACCCGGGAAGGATAGACAGCTTCCTTCTAGTTACCGCCCCATTTCTCTTACAAGCTGTGTCTGTAAGGTCAAGCTGTGTCTGTAAGGTGATGGAGCGCATGGTTAATGCTCGGTTAGTCTGGATTCTTGAATCTCGACAGCTACTTACCAATGTCCAATGCGGCTTTCGTCGCCGCCGCTCCGCTGTTGACCACCTTGTGACCTTGTCGACATTCATCATGAACAACTTTTTGCGAAGGCGCCAATCGGTAGCCGTGTTCTTCGATTTGGAGAAGGCTTATGATACCTGTTGGAGAGGAGGTATCCTCCGCACTATGCACAGGTGCGGCCTACGCGGTCGCCTGCCTCTTTTTATTGATTCCTTTTTAACAGATCGACAGTTTAGGGTACGTGTAGGTTCTGTATTGTCCGACGTCTTCCTCCAGGAGAACGGAGTGCCTCAGGGCTCCGTCTTGAGCGTAGCCCTTTTTGCCATAGCGATCAATCCAATTATGGATTGCATTCCACCTAATGTCTCAGGCTCTCTCTTTGTCGATGACTTCGCGATCTACTGCAGTGCCCAGAGAACATGCCTCCTGGAGCGCTACCTTCAGCGTTTTCTAGACAGCCTATACTCATGGAGCGTGGCAAATGGCTTCCGGTTCTCTGAAGAGAAGACGGTTTGTATCAACTTTTGACGATATAAGGCGTTTCTTCCGCCATCCTTACATCTCGGTCCCGTTGTTCTCCCATTCGTGGAAACAACTAAGTTTCTAGGGCTCACATTGGACAGGAAACTTTGTTGGTCTCCGCATGTCTCTTATTTGGCGGCACGTTGTACACGTTCCCTTAATGTCCTCAGAGTTCTTAGTGGTTCATCTTGGGGAGCGGATCGCACTGTCCTGCTTCGCTTGTATCGGTCCATAGTCCGATCGAAGCTGGATTATGGGAGCTTCGTCTACTCGTCTGCTCGGCCATCCCTCTTACACTGTCTCAACTCCATCCACCATCGGGGGTTACGTCTTGCGACCGGAGCATTCTAAACTAGTCCCGTCGAGAGTCTTTATGCTGAAGCTGCCGAATTACCATTTACCTACCGGCGCGACGTACTGCTGTGTCGGTATGCCTGCCAGCTGTTGTCAATGCCCGACCACCCCTCTTATCGGTCCTTCTTTGCCGTTTCTCTCGACCGTCAGTACGGGTTGTATGTCTCTGCCCTGCTGCCCCCTGGAGTCCGCTTCCGTCGCCTGCTTCGACAATTGGATTTTGCCCTCCCTACCACCTTCAGAGAGGGTGAGAGCCCGACACCACCTTGGCTGCAGGCTCCGGTTCATCTTTATCTCGACCTCAGCTCACTCCCGAAGGAGGGTACTCCGGCTGCAGTGTATTGCTCACGGTTTGTCAAACTTCGTGCTCGACTTTTTGCTTTCCATCAGGCCGTTCAGTATGCCCGCCGCCACCGCCATTCATCGTATGTACTCTGCTCTGATTCCCTCAGTGCTCTTCAGAGCCTTGGAACTCCCTATCCAGTCCATCCCTTGGTGCAATGGATCCAGCAGTCCCTCCATTCTTTCGCTGATAATGGTTCTCCTGCCAGCTTTCTGTGGGTTCCCGGACATGTAGGAGTGCCTGTGAATGAGGCTGCTGATGCTGCAGCCAAGGCTGCAGTCCTCCTGCCTCGGCCAGCTTCCCATTGTGTCCCGTCATCTGACGTTCTTGGGGTTGTTTGTAAGAGGCTTGTGTCGTTGTGGTGGGATGCTTGGTCATCCCGCCAAGGAAACAAGCTCCGGGCAGTAAAACCGCTCCCAACTGCTTGGACATCCTCCTCCCGACCATCTCGGCGAGAAGAGGTCCTTCTGACCAGGTTGCGGATTGGGCATTGCCGGTTTAGCCACCGCTACCTGCTCTCCGGTGACCCAACCCCGCAGTGCCCTTGTGGTCAAGCATTAACAGTGCACCATGTTTTATTGTCGTGTCCCCGTTTTAGTCAATCTCGTGTTGTCCTTGTCCCTGCCATCTACTTTACCGGATATTTTAGCTGATGACGCTCGAGCAGCTGCTCGTGTTCTGCGTTTTATTACTTTGACTGGCTTGTCCAAAGACATCTAGCTTTTTTACGTCCTTTATCTGCATCTTTGTCAGGACTTTCTGATGTCCCCCCCTCCCCTTGAGTTTTACTAGATTCCATGTGCTCTAACTACTGTGACTGGGCGCTGATGACCTCAGTAGTTGAGCGCCCTTAAACCCCACAAAAAAAAAAAAAGAAAAAAACTGAACTTTTCCTTTCTTATATGTTTCAAAGACTTCAATCAGTTCATCATTTGCTTTTTTTAGGTTTTGTGGTGAACAGTTTTTTGTTTGGTTTGCCCTTGATAGCTCTGCATATTTTAGGACAATCTGTATCTATGTGGTGTCTTAATACACCACAGAAAGATTCCCAGCTCTTTTCTACACTGTCCTCTATGTGCATATCATCTCACTTTTCTTCGTTTAGCAAAAATTCTAGCCTGCTCAAATTTCTAAGGTTAGTTTGTCTGAATTCAGTCACTACATTATTCTCAGTTTCGCAGTTCAGTTGTTTGTCCAAAATGGTCTGCAACAATGGTATTTATAACATGTACCTTTTGTCTGTCTGTTGATGTATTTGATCGAACGTGGTCTAGTAATGTGCTAGTTGTTTCTGTGTTACATGAAACCGGAGACTGTATGTCCTTATAATATCCTAAAAACTTCTTGTGTAGCTACTGACTTTCAGCATATCTAGATTTGTCACAAGCTATTGCACCTTCACAGGGTAACTATGGCTTCTGCCACCAGTAAGCTCTGCACACTCTGTGTGTTCCAGAAGTAGAACTGGCAATTCACAGTAAATCAAGCCAGACAGAAACCATAAAAGACCCTCCATGAAGAAAAACCTAGTAATAAAGACTGGCTTTCTTAAATGTAGATGGGAATGAATGAAAGTAGCTGCATTTCCTATGTTTGTGCGTAGACTTCAGACCCGTGTTTACTATTGCACAGACTAATGAAATACTGATAATGGTGAATGCGCACTTAGACTTCATACAGCATGTCCCAAGGAAATAATTAGGGGCATGACAGGAACAATCATTCAAAGTAAAAAGAATAGTAAACATGGGCTCTAAAATGCATATCTGAAGAGCTATGAACACTTCATCTTCAAACAGTGAAAAATATCTTCTACTGCAAACTCTGTTTTTCTGGTAATGTGGGCCAGAGCAAGAAAAAAAATTGTCTAGTGAACATAGACTGTAAAATGCATATGTTATGAGCTATGAACACTTGTTTAGCAGGAGAGGTGTTTCAGACTAGTGAAGATGAAAAAGTGCTCTTAGCCCTTAAGGTATGCATCTTAAAACCAATGCTTATTAGACTTCTTTGATTCAAATGATTATTCCTGTCATACACCTGAATGTTGACCATTCCTCCTGAGGTACCCTCTATCTTGTAAGTTAAGACATTGTCAAAATTAAGTGTGTTTGTCACTATCAGTTTTTATTCGGTTGTATGATACGCAAACTTCTCAGATTTTCTGACAAACACTTTTTGAAATATGTATTTCTGTGATCAGCAGTTTCTTAAGAGCTATATTACAGTAATGTAAAAAAATATCACTCTAAACAAATTATAGTTATTATTTTACTTTTGTAATTAAAATCACAGGCTTCTGTGACACATTGAATATTGGGGTGACAGCGAGTTATATGTGTAAGGTGAGAGGAGGGGGCACAATGGAGCCAGTAGCAAAATGTGATGCCCTTCTTCCCAAAACCACTCCTTGGGTCCACAGCTGTTCTGATTCAACATTTTTAATTTCACAGTTATCGTAACAATGCATATTTTACGCTTAATGAATTGATATATTATTACCTAATTACCAAAGTTACTTTTTGTTTTTAAAGTTTTAAGAAATGAGTATTTTTTCTACAATAGTGTGCCAGTAACTTAAAATAATTATAAAAATAGAGTAATCTAAATATTGGGATTACAGGAAGTTCCCTCTTCCTATCTACTTTCACCCATGGCATCATCAAGCTGGCAGTCACCCATATTTCTAGCAACCACACCATCACTCATTACACCTGCGAGCAAACATAAATAACATGCAAAATATTTAACTCAAACAATAAAATTAAATTCATGGGACAGCTACGGGAAGTTGATAGTTCTGGGCAGGTAAACTAAATATACGATAATAAGTCATACTAAAACAAATATTAACTGAAAAATGATATATGCGAATTCTTTGGTTAACAGAACCAAAAAATTCAAGAAAAACACTGTTGGTATCGTATGTTTAGCTTAATCTGTGTATCTCAACAAAGCTAGTGATGTGATCGTCCCACATACAACTCGGTGCTAACCCCCAAACCATGCTCCCTCAGTCGTTCCCAATCAATGCCCAACCCCAACAAAAACCAACATAAATTATTGGGTACACTTTTCCTCCAACAATACCAGTCAGAATGAGATTGTAGTGTTGAAGTGTGCCTCTTCCCCCTCCCTATAACAGACTTACCAGCCCCCTCTCCCCCCAAATAATCCCCTGCAGTATTAGTGCAAGCCCCTGTTGAATAATCCTTAAACTCTACGCTACAGTTCAGTCGGATGGCAAAAACCTCTAAGGTCCAAATCCCCATCAAGAGGACAATCAGAAATCAGTTAAGGTAACCCCCCCCCCCCCCCACACACACACACAACTCTATTAACCCCTTGCATCTGCCCACCATCCTAAAAACCACATAAAATACCCACCCCCAGAAACAACAGTCTCCCTCACCTATGTTCCCATAGGATGATCTAGACACATTCTTAGCATTTCTAACCTAAGAGTCATCAGTTTTTACAGCTATCATCAGCTCACCCAAACAGCTATACTTAACAAACTCGGCACACACTTAATGACAAAAAAACTGGTCCAACACACCTTTTGCTCATACCAGTCTCAGTGCACACAGCCAAATAGGATAACACCAACAGTATGTCAGCAGCACAGTATCCCATAAAGCCAGCCAGAATTGCTCGAATCAGGAACCTCTCCTATTTGATCTCGAAACATTATATCGACAGCTGCACATATACACTGGGATGACAAGTCATGGAATAGTGATATGCTCATATACAGATGACAGTATTGTGTGCACAAGGTAGAAAAGGGCAGTGCATCAGCGGAGCTGTCAATTGTACTCAGGTGATTTGTGTGAAAAGGTTTGTTGTGATTATGACTGCACGATGGGAATTAAGACTTTGACCGTGGAATGGTAGTTGCAGCTAAATGCATGGGACATTCCTTTTCAGAAATCGTTAGGGAATTCAGTATTCCAAGATCCACAGTGTCAAGCGTATGCCAAGAATACAACATTTCAGGTATTATCTATCACCACAGACAATGAAGTGGCCATATCACCATGGACAATACAGTGGCAGATGACCTTCACTTAATGACAGAGAGCACAGCGTTTGTGTAGAATTGTCGGTGCTAACAGACTAGCAACACTGCGTGAAGTAATCGCAAAAATAAACATAGAATGTAGAACTAATGTACCCATTAAGACAGTGCGGCAAAATTTGGTGTTAATGGGTTATGGCGGCAGATGACCAATGTGAGTGCCTTTGCTAACAGCACATAATCACCTGCACCTCCTCTCCTGATCTTGTGACCATATTGGTTCTACCCTAAGATGACTGGAAAACTGTGGTCTGGTCAGATGAGTCCTGATTTCAGTTGGTAGAGCTGATGGTAGGGTTAGTGGGTGCAGATGTCACGAATCCATGGACCCATGAGGGGTCTCTTTCCTTTCCGGGCTGCATACCTTCCCTTTCCACATTTCTCCCTGTCTCTGATCCCCCCCCCTTGCGCCCTATCCCTTCCCCTTCTCCCGCTCTTTGGGAGTATGTTTTGCACCTACGTCCGGAGATGGTCACTTGTGAATGAATGAAGTGATTTCTCTTCTTTTTATCTCTACAATGTAAAGTATCAGTCCTTACTTTGTCCTTATCTTTCTGTGATTCTTCTCATTACCTTCTTCTCTGCTCTGGAGTTTGAGAATTCTTCTCTTCTTTCATTTTCTTTGTTTCTCCAATTTCCTTTTTTTTCCTCCCTGTGCATGTCGGAAGACCAACACACACACACACACACACACACACACACACACACACACACACACACAGCCCGTGACAGGGTAATGCATAATTCCCAGCTCAGAGTAGACAAGTAGGACACTTTCATACCCCTGGTAAAGGCCATGCCCAGAGAGGGGTGATTACCCGATCTGGTACCTTCCAAACATCTGACATGCCGATTGGTCTCTGTCCGTTTCTCGGGGAGGGGAGGTGGGGTGGAGAGTTTGACCTGAGGTGTGGAGAGTCACCTAAGATGGGAGTGCTCTCTGGAAGATGGCCCCCTCTAGGAAAAAGCGTGCCATCGAAGATGCAGGTAATCATTGGGGATGGGGGTAAATTCGCAATTGTTTCTTCTACTTCAACTTCTGCCAACAAGAGAAATCTAGATGAGCCTCAGCCACAGAAAATTCTTCCATCAGTGCCAAAGTTCTTGGTTGTTTCTTGATCTGTCGAAGGTCGAGATTTCTTAACAGTAAACCCTTTCATTATTCAGGAAGGTGTCGATGCAATGGCAGGTTCTGTAAAGTCTAGTTCCAGGTTACAAAATGGCACCTTGTTGTTAGAAACACAGTACCGTCCAGACACACAAATTGCTCCGAACTACACTGCTACACAACTCCCCTGTCTGGGTGGAAGTGCACCGTACTTTACTCATTGCGCGGGCTGGTTTATACAAGATCACTAGATGGATTATCAAATGAGGACATTCAAAATTACCTGTCTGATCAGGAGTAACGGACGTACATTGAGTAATGAAGAGGGTTGAAAAGGCATTGGTATCGACCCACTCTCTCTTCTTGATGTTTGACAGAGTTCAGCTTTCATTGAACATTAAAGCAGGCTATGAGATAATTTCAGTTTGCCCTTACATCCCCAATGCTACGCATTGCTATCAGTGTCAGAGGTTTAATCATACCCGTCAGTCGTGTTCCAATCCAGCCAAATGCGTTACCTGTGACAGGGATGCCCATGAGGGTGATTGTTCACCCCCATCCCCTTGTTGCGTCAACTGTATGGGCGACCATGCTACTTCCTCTACAGATTACCCTATTTTTCAAGATGAACGAATTATTCAGGAAATCTAAGTGAAGGAAAAGGTTTCTACCTTTGCTGCAAATGAGTTGTTCGCCAGTAGAAAGCCAACTGTGCTGCCAGCGAGTAAATATAGCACTGTCCTCACCTGTCCTCACCTCTCCTCGACCTACTAAGGAGGTGGCCATGCAGATTTGTGATGTCACCGCTACGGTTGCCAGATTGGCCAGCCCAAAGAGGGCCCGTTCAGCCTCCCCACTTCCACCCACTCACTCTAATGATCAACCTTCATTGGCTCCTGCTAAATCAAGGGCCCCAAAATCGGATGCCTGGACTTCCAAAAAAGAGCCTACTTGTGAAGATTTTTTACGTCCCCCAGACCTCACAACAATCAACTCCTCCATCTCAACATTCTGCTTCCAAGAAGGTTCTTAAGAAACACCACCTCTCCTTTGCCACGGCATGTCCCTTCTACAGTGCCCCCCAGCAGTAGCCACCCTCATCAGTCTTCCATGTCACAAAGACTCACTGCGGCCTATCAACCAGCCGATCACTGGCGGCAGGAGCTACCCCCAAACAACCTATTGATCGGGATCTTCTGCCTCTGGCTGAATGGTATTCCTCGCCATTGGCCGCCGGCTCTCAGTGGTCACAGAGTTGATGGCAACCGTGGTGAGATTTTTCCTTTTTTGTTCACCTTATGTCAGTTATCCTTTTGAATATCCGCGGAATTCACTCCAGTCGAGATGAACTGTCAATCCTCTTACGATCCTACTCCCTGGTCATCTTCTGTCTTCAGGAAACAAAACTATGTCCTCATGATCACTTTGTCTTTCCTCATTTCCAATCAGTCCGGTTTGATCTCTCCTCTGTTGCTGGCATTCCGGCATGTGGGGGCTTAGAATTCTTCTCCATGACCTGTCCATTTTCACCGAATCCACTTACATTGTTTCTTCCACACTGTCGCTATATGTCTTTCCCTTTCTGGATTCACCTTCTCTCTTTGTATGATATACATTCCATCATCCACACCAATGGCAAAAGCCGATCTCTTTTCATCTCCTTGGTCAGCTCCCACCCTCCTATTACCTGGTTGGAGACTCCATGACCCACCACCCACTTTGGGAATCCCCACATCCTTATCTGAGAGGCTCCTTATTGCTTTACCTGTGCCACCAAGCGGGTCTTGTTTGTCTCAGCACGGGGAAACTACATTTATTGGTTGCCTCCAAGTCAACCTACTCTTGCTTGGACTTTTCGGTCAGTACTGTTCGGCTAGCTCGGTGCTTCGAATGGTTCACTCTTACTGATACACACTTGAGTGAGCATTTTCCATGTGTCCTTAGATTACAGCTGCGACTGCCATCTACGTGCCCAAGATGCTTTGTTTTCTCAAGACGGTTGGATACTTTTCTTCTCTCTAGCAACACTGATTGACCATCAATTTCCTGGCATCGACGATCATGTCACTCATGTTACGGAGTTTATTCTTACAGTCGCAGAACGTTCAGTACCTCATACCTTCCCTTTGCCCTGGTGCTCCCCAGTTCCTTGGTGGAATGAGGCGTGCCATGACGCGATACGTGAGTGGAGACATGCTCTTCACGTTTTCCGCCACCATCCTACATTTGCCAACTGTATCCACTATAAACAGTTACGTGCGCTATGCCGTTGCGTCACACATGAAAGCAAGAAGGCAAGCTGGGATTTCTTTACCAGCTCCTTTAATACCTTCACTCCCTCATCAGTTGTTTGGGGTTGAATCCAACAGATATCTGGCACGTCTAGTTTTCCCCTGACCTCTGGGCTAACTCTCATGCAGGATACCTTAGTGGACCCATTCGGAATCGCTAACTCATTGGGTCAACACTTCGCTGAGATTTCAAGCTCTTCCAGTTACCCATCAGTCTTTCTCGTGAAGAAACGGGTAATGGAAGAGCAACTTCTTGCTTTTTCCTCTGAAAATTGTGAAAGCTATAATGCCGTTTTTTTCTATGCAGGAACTCAAACAAGCACTCTCCTCCTCTTGCCCTTCTGCTCTGGGACTGGGCGGTATCCATGTCCAAATGTCGTTGCATCTATCATACCCTAGTCTGTGCTACCTCCATTGCCTTTACAGTTGACTTTGGGTCGACAGTACCTTTCCCAGAAGATGGCGGGAAGCTATCACCTTTACTGTTCTGAAACCTGGAAAGGACAAAACTCTCTTTCACGAGTAATGTTTGTAAGGTTTTGGAGTGTATGGTAAATTGCTGTTTAGGCTGGTGGCTGGAATCCCGAAACCTTGTACAACTGCCCAATATGGTTTCTGAAAGTGTTGTTCTGCAGTTCACCACCTTGTTGCTCTATTCACTTATGTCATGAACAGTTTTCTCAGGAAATGCCAAATGGTAGCTATATTTTTTGATCTGGAGAGGGCATACGATACTTGGAGGACAGGCATCCTCCGGACACTGTTCCCTTGGGGCTTTTGAGGTTGGCTGTCCCTTTCCATCAATGAATTAATGACAGTGCACACATTTAAGGTGTGGGTGAACACTGCTCTATCCCGCACTTTCTCCGAAGAAAATGGGGTGCCCCAGGGCTCCCAGCTAAGTGTTGTACTTTTTGCCATCGCCATAAATCCAATTATGGATTGTCTCCTTCCAGGTGTCTTGGGCTCCCTCTTTGTCGATCTTACTATCCACTACAACTTTCAATGGGCCAGCCTTCTTGAACGACGTCTTCAAGGATGTCTTGATCGCCTCCACTTGCGGAGCATCGAAACCGGATTCAGATTTTCTCCCAGTAAGACCATCCGTGTTTTATCCACCTTCCTACATCTAGGCCCTGTTGACCTTCCATTTGTGGATGTTGCCAAATTCTTGGGACTTATGTTTGACAGAAAACTGCTGGTCTTCACACATTTCATATATTCCGTTTCGCTGTTTGCAATCCCTCAACACTCTGTGTTCTGAGTGGTACCTCCTGGGGAATGGACTGAGTGGTCCCCCTCCGCCTATATTGTGCTTTAGTGTGCTCAAAATAGGATGTTGGAAGCATAAGTTACTACTCTGCATGGCTGTCTATTCCTCGATGTATAGAGTCTGTCCAGCACAGTGGATTGCATTAAGCATCTAGAGCTTTTTACACTAGCCTCGTGGAGAGCCTTTATGCTGAGACTGCTGAACCTCCACTATCCAGTAGGCGAGCTGTCCTGAGTTGTTACGAAAAAAGTGGTCCAACTAAAACATTCATATTTCTTTACGCACTACATGAATATGTAATTAAAATGGGGGTTCCTATTTAAAAAAAAAAAAAAAAAAAAAAAAAAAACCACGCTGTTGATATCCGTTTGACCTATGGCAGCGCCATCTAGCGGGCCAACCATAGTGCCATCTGGTTTCCCCCTTCAAGCTAGACAAGTTTCGTTCTTTGTAGTTTTTTCGTTTGATGCTTATTTCATGAGATATTTGGCCCAGTCACGATCAATGGACCACCCTGTATATGCCCCACCTTGAATAAATGTCCTTTCCATTATAAAATGTACAAATCTACATAACCATTAGACGAACAATTCTTGTCGGAAAATTCTTAATTAATCCATTACACAACATGTTTGTTAAATTTTAGTTCATGCATTCATATGTATAATGACTGTTTCTGATTATATGTGTGGCACAATGAGCTTAAGCTGTTCAGATTTTTTCCAGTCCTCTAACTGAATTCATCTTAGACTAACCTCCACTACAAACCAGTCATGGTGTTTTTAAAATACAAACGAATAATTATAGGTATCCATGGGCATGGTATAAAATTTCCTTACAAATGCACAATATGCTACTTGACCACAAAGCCACATAAAACTTTACACTAGGATGAAGGTAGATTTCTCTTTGTTTGCCGTCATCCAGTAACTATAAGTCATGCATTTCGGTACACACTCTTATGCCGTCAGTCGGTTTCAATCCCTTAGACACTGAACCCAAGGAGTTGCATGCTTCTAACCAACCACCACCACTTGTTGCCCCTACTTGCCAAATTCCTCTTCTGACATTATTACTAGTACACACAAGGCTCAGACACATTCCTTCACATCATTCATGGAGTACCTGGACTTACAGGTGAACTACAAAAATCAGTAAAATGCATTTATACCTCGCAATTCGGGAGTCAGTCAAACGAATTGTTGGCAGCCTAATTCTGTAGACATCAGCCATACACTGCCTTCAACAGAAGGCCAACTCCTACATCCTTATATAAATGCCTGACACAGATAGTGTCCTGATACATATTCTTTACACATACTCTCCTTTTAGTTTGTGTCACCTATTACTTTTGGTTCCCCCACACACTCAATCCTTCTCCTGATATGGGTGCATTGCCCTGCCCAATATTTTATCCTCCACTACCTTAAATGCTCTTTTAATTGACTCACTCCTGTTGCTCAAATTATGTTTCACAGGACTGAAATTACCCTGCACTCCTATGATCTCATCCATTCTATCCATTGTTCCTGTTTATTACTTCTATGCATCATTTGTTGTACATATTAGTACTTTATTCTCATACTTTTAATCATTCAGATGTTAGCCTGTCAGCTCAGCAAGGGTTTCCCCGCTTTCCAAACTACATTAAATAAATTTTCTTCAGCTGTTAATGATCATCATTCATCGTTCCTAAATACCTTGTGCAGCTTTAACAGAGAGGTTTGTTACACTATAATCATTGGGAGAAGATGGACTGCAGGTGTGTCATAAGTACTAAAATTTTATTGTGCAGTGTGGCTCAGTAGTTCAGAATCTCATTTGGGAGAAGTGGGTTTCAAATACCTACTCAGCTATTTATAGTTAGGTTTTCACCAGTAACTGCCCCCCCCCCCTCCCCGCCCCTGTTTCTTTAAAGAATTGAACTCCCAGGTATTTATAAATCTTACTGCTTTACAGTGTAGTTATGTGTTAAATATTTGATATTAAGTTTGTAAGAAAGAAAAGGTTCAAAATTAAGTTTAAAGTTTCAGAATGAGATTTTCACTCGGCAGCGGAGTGTGCGCTTATATGAAACTTTCTGGCAGATTAAAACTGTGTGCTGGACCGAGACTCTAACTCGGGACCAGAGTTAGAGTTTCGGTCCGGCACACAGTTTTAATCTGCCAGAAAGTTTCATGTTTAAACTTTGTTGGTAGTTGCAAAGTGATCTCATTCTCAAATACTGGATGAATATAATCTTGGAAATTTGTGCAACATGAGTTATGCTGCCTCTAGGCATGCACACTGTTTCTGACTGCAATAGTTATCTTACTGTGTTAAACCTTTAGCATAACATTATACGTCTTAACGAGCAAGTTATGACAACATTTTAAATATTATTCAGTAATTGTATAAAATATTCAAATCAAATTTTTGTTACCCTCTGGAAACTGTTAACATAAGCAGTCTGCAATTTGGTCTGGGTACGAGATTTAGTCATAAGTAATATAAAAGATTGCTTAAGTAGTTTCAAGTGAGTGCTGGGATGGCTTTCTTTAAAAGAACAGAGCTTGTTTTGAGTTTGGGCTCTATCATCTAGTGACGTCATTGATGGGACATTAAACTCTGACTTACTTCCTTCCTGATTATTTGTTTACTCCCAAGTGGAGGATGCACGTAGCATCTTGGGCTTGCCCAACATCTTATTCAAAAATCTTTAATTTAGTGGTGATGAAGCAAGCACAGTTGTACCAGACTCTTAGGACAAGCCCTACCCAAGCATTTGTGTAGGATCCAGTGAGAAATTTCTTAAATAACTGGTGGAAGGTTATCATCAAGAAATGCAGATTAAAAACTAACTGGCCACATAATCTCCCCAGTTGTCTCCCGGTCGTTTTTGCAGACTTCCCAAACCATGGAGTTGCTATTACTCCCATCAACTAGCACCTCTATTGGTATCACGAGGCTGAGTGCACTCCGTATCAGTCAAAGGAAACACCCTTAGCAGTACCAGGAATTGAACCCAAGTTCTAAGCATGGCAGCCATCTGTGCTGACCACACAGCTGCAGAGGTGGACTGTGCTGTCAGAATGCTTTCCATTATTTTTTCAGTATGCATCTTGACTGTTCAATGGTACAGCATGATGACCTCAAGCATGAGTACTTTCTATGCAGTTTTGTGATTTTGCCAGATAAAATCATAAGAATACATCTGCCTAGGGGGATTCACTGTATTTGATGCGTAGTTATGAGTGAGAACTTTCAAGGAGATAAAATTTTGCATCAGCTTGGATTCTCTGAGTGTTCTTCAAAGTATCTGGCACAATTACCAGGAGAAAAATCTGTTCAGGACACCTTCTCCCTTGTAAAAGGATAGTGTTATCACTTTGTGTGGTACTGGGCATATCAAATTTATGGTAACAAGATAGCAACTACAGAGGTCTGTAAGGGAAGTGTCATGGATGAATATGGTTTTTGCTTTCATTCAGTAATATGTCTTTCTTGAAAATGATAGTTGTTGATTTTAGAGAAAGAGATTGGCTGTTATTATACTGTTACACTAACTAAATGATCATGGTATGCCTCCATTTACTCACGTAGATGGTACAAGGTAAGTCTAGATCACATTTGTATGGGGCACATCTTGCTTGTCTGTCTAAAGGCGCCACCAGTGCTTGATGTGTGTGCCGCATTTTGGTTAGTAGACAATAAGTACATTAGCTGGTGGTACTCCCTTTATTTTGGATTGTGACACTACAGGTGTTGGATATCTTTTAAAATTATGTGGAGAATAAAATTCATCCTTAAAAATTTTGGGCAGGCAATTGCGGTGTTTTTACAAACATAGTTTTGAATTGAAATGCATATTTTGGGTAGCATAATTTATTTTTCTACTCGTTTTACTTTGATGTTTGCTATTGATTCAGTTTACTTTTTCTACAGTTATCTATTTTTGTTATTAATGTCTGTTTTGTAATTGGATGCTAATTTTGGACGGACATTTATGACTATGCTGCTGAGTGAGCTCAATCCACGAACAACAAACAAACAATTGGCTTATGTTTTCTAGTCTTTCGTTGGCTAGCCATCATTGACTTGCTCTCTGGTAGATGATAGTGCAGCAGAAAATTTTTCCAAAACAACTTAAATGTGAAATTTTAATCTTAATTATGTTGCCGATGTGGCCTGTCAGTATTAGTTTACTTCTAGCCTGCCATAGCCAGTTACTTCCTTGATGACTCTGAACTACCATTATTTCCTTTCATGTTTGAAATCAGTTGATTGTCTTTTGGATGATAATTGGAACAAAACACTCCAGTTTACATAGAGAGAAAATAACTTCATGAATCCTAACCAACAATGTACCAGGAAGCAAAAGCATATTGGGTGCATGACTCAATTACAATGCAGACCTGCTTGTTAGTACTGCATCTTCAAAGTCCATATGCACATCTTCGTCCTCTTAAAGTTACCTGCCCTGACCTGTAGTGCAGTTGCTAGTACGCTTTGCTTCTTAACATGACCAAGGAAGAGTAGCCAACAAATCTGGTAAATTCTTAACATATTGGTGAGGTTCAGTGTCCAATTTGCTCAGTGTACATTCATTACATCAATTGTGCAAAATTAAAAGTGCATTTATCAGAAATTGAGCTCACACACCAGTAGCTACCTGCAGTCAACTTGGCACTACCCCCCTTGAATGAAACAGTTGCTCGTGTATGAATTAAAATTCTAAACTACCACAGCATTGCTGTGTTCTGTGGCATATGTTTTATGCTCTCTGCCATGTGGGACTTAACACCACGTCAGGATGCTTCAGGATCTACTGGCAATCAATAATCCTATAATTCTCAGAGACACAAAAATAGTCTTAACCCAAGAAAGAGGTAATCAGTGACAAAATAATCACAACATTCAAACATTAAACTACTAGACAGGCCACATCACCCCACTTACTGACATCAGTTGGTGTGATGGTGTATCACATGGCATAAGTTTTGCTCGGTTTATCATTGTCTGTGTAGATTGTCCCCAACCAAAATATATTGCATCAGCACCAACCATATTCACTTCAGACATGACTGTACTCGGACATTGTTAACTCGGCATGAGCGAAAATGAAGCTGCTTATGCCATAGAGGTCAATCTGCAATCTGTTACATATCCAACCTCTTCCAACACCCGACATTTTCTCTCTGAACAGTGGCTTTCCACGCCTCTGCTAGCAGTTCTGGTCTGCAGTGACATCAGTAAATCCTCTTTGAGGAGTGTTGGTGCTGTTTGTAATGTATTGGCTTAACCCAATGGCTCGAATGGAGACTCTCTGAATGACACGTGGTATAATTTCTCCTACATCTAACTCTTGACAGTACATAATTTTATGATGGACCGTTTTTCCTCCCTTTTGCACTACTTAGGACTGTTAAAAAATGTCGTAGCTGGAAGCTGTCCACCCCTGCACCCTGTGCCTTATTTTTATTTTTGGTCCTTTTAGTACTCTTACACCAGGCCTCTGGACACAGTACTTTGAACACTCATTGTGCTGACGTGCATTTTTTATGCCTACCTAAGCCATCTTACATGGCAATGACTTCTCATATCCGATGCTGGCTACCGTGAATTTTGTTTACTACACTGTCAATCAACCTTCAAATACCTCGTGATTCGAAGTTTGGACCATGATGCGATTTTCAGCAGTCTCACTTCGATAAAAATTCACATCCATGTATAAGGTGCAGTCAGAAGACAGACATGGGTGGAAATCAAGCAAGTCAACTGTTTATTATTTCAGAAGTAATTTACACAGCTGTTAATATCTTTATCCCAGTGAGACAAGACGGTCAATGCCTTAATGAAAAAATGTTTGTGGTTGTCTACAGAACCATGATTGTACCCAGGGATCTGAAGCAAATAGATGGCCACAAAAATGTCTTTCTTGAGGGCTCCAAAAATATGGAAATCATATGGGGAAAGATCAGTGTTGTATTAAGGATGTGTAAGGGCTTTCATGCGAAACTTCTGCAGCATAGGCAAAACAACCTTGGCAACTTGTGAGCCCATTTCGTCTGCAGCCATCACCAGAATCTCACACAAACACAAATGAGAAATAATTTCTGTAAGAATTTCAATATTCCATTTATAGAAGAAGCTGATGACATACCCCATTTAAATCTTGATACTCTCTCTGTTCAGTTCACATTGGTTCTTCTAGTGTGACCAATGCTGTTGAGTGAGGCAGACTATGTTAAATAACAAGCTGTGGCCATTAGGTGGTGTTAATTTAACTGGACTTCTCATGTTAAGGTTCCATTTAATATCTACAAATTGAGCATACAGTAGCTTCGTGTGAAAATGGTCTACAAAAATAATGAATTTTACTCATGTTAAAAATTCAAAATATTATCTACTAAATCAAACAGTAGCTTAATAAACCGTACTCTATAAAATGGACAGTTGTGTTGGTAAAAGCAGATTTAACTTGTGGATTTAAAATTTTACAAGGCAGATCTTAACATAACGTGACTTGTACTGTAAGGTAAGCAAGCTGTATTGCTATCTCTCTTTTTGTAAAATGAAGATATAAAACATTGATTGTATTACTAAAATTCATAGCAAGGACTGTACAGAGTCCTAAAAAACAGGGAGCTCTTTTGTTCTGGAAAACTCGGAGAATTTTTGCATTTGGCTAAAAACTCTGGAACAGGCATGATACCTGATTTGATTTTTGGCTGAGGCATTTGTTTGCCTTGTGCATGGCTTGATGCAGTGCTGTGATCACTGTTCACTCTTCCCCCCTGCGGGTCCGGGGTAAGAATAGGCCCGAGGTATTCCTGCCTGTCGTAAGAGGCGACTAAAAGGAGTTTCAACCGTTTCGGCCTTCCATGTGATGGTCCCCCTTGGGGTTTGACCTCCATTTTTCAAAATTCTACAGAAGTACGAGACTTCTGGGGAAGGACACCTTACGTGGTGTCTCACTGGTCCTCAGTGCACTAAGACCTTGTCACTCAGCATTGTAACGGCGTTGTAACCACACCCGCTATTCCTCAAATTGGGCCTAAACACCTGATGGGTTGTACAAGTTACACCCATAGTGCGTCCCCATCTGCACCTACGATCATGATGGACTTTCCATGGCACCCGAAATCCAGCACGGTAGCCAGCCCGTTGTGATGGGGTCGTCATGTACCCTCTAGGTTGTAGCCCCCTGACAACACAGGGATCGTACTGCCGATACCTGAGCTGCACCCTCCCCATGTCGGCCAAGGAGTAGATGCCCATCTCCTTGGGGCATCAAGACTCCCGGCAACGGTCATCCTGCCAGGTGGCCCTTGCTGAGGCTGGGTGGCGCCCGTGGGGAGAGCCCCTGGTCGGAGTGGGTGGTATCGGGGCGGACGTTTCGCAGATGAAACGTCAACATGTATCGGGTCGCTCTGCGGCCGAGTCTTTTAAAAAGAAAGGTACTGTCTCTGGTTCTGGTTCTCCTGCCCTTTCCCCCTTGGCCACTCCCTGGGAGGAAGGACAGGCCCGTCGTCTTGGGGCGAAGTACTTCCCCCGCTATTTAGTCTGTTCTCGGACCGATGGGGGGACGTTCGCCACCTCCAAGCCCATGTTCTTTGTCCAGCACATCGAGGACATCTTCGGGGAAATCGAGGCTCTCAGTAAAATGCGTTCGGGGTCCGTTCTTATAAAGACCACCTCCGCAACTCAGTCGGCGGCGCTCAAGGCGTGCGACCGACTAGGGGACATCCCAGTGTCCATTGTCCCGCATCTGGCACTGAATAGGACGCAGGGGGTTATTTTTCATCGGGACCTCCTGCTGCAATCTGATGAGGAGCTCAGGGCCAACCTGGAGTGCCGAGGCGTGCATTTCGTCCAGCGAGTCCAGCGCGGCCCCAAAGACCGTCGCATCGACACCGGGGCCTTTATCCTCGCCTTCGAGGGGGACGTTCTCCCGGAGAATGTAAAGGTGATGTGCTACCGGTGCGACGTGCGACCTTACGTCCCACCTCCTATGCGCTGCTTTCGGTGTTTGCGCTTTGGGCACATGTTGTCAAGGTGTGAGGCTGAGCCCCTTTGTGGCGATTGTGGACGTCCTCTTCGTGAGGAACATACATGCACCCCACCACCTCGGTGCGTCAATTGTCCTGGCATCCACTCGCCTAGATCTTTAGACTGCCCCGCGTATCAGATGGAGAAGAAGATTCAAGAATTAAAAACTTTGGATCGCCTCTCTTATTCTGAGGCCAGGAAGAAGTATGACCACCTCCATCCCATGACGTTGACAACTTCGTTTGCCTCGGTCGTGTCCACTCCTTCCACAGTATCCTCACCCGTATCCTGTCCCCCCTCCACCTCCTCACCCCATCTGGGGTCTATTCCTCCACCTCCCAAATCCCTCCCTTCCAAATCCTCCTCCCTCGCGGCCCCTGCCCCCTCTGCCCCAGGGGCCACCCTTCCTCCTCCTCCCCCTCCGCCGCCTGAGAAGCGATCCTCTTCTCAGGCGTCCATCGGGGAAACGTTCCGGACCCTGGCTACCGAGGTCCGGTGTTCCAAAACGGACCCCGCACGTGAGGACCTTCTTCAGGTCCAGCCCACCATCCCCGTGCCTCATCGGACTTCCAAGAAGGCCTCCAATAAGTAGTCTCTATCCCCCTCTCCACCCCGACGTGTTTCGTCTGACGCTCCATCCGTGAGTCACTGCTCCCGGCCGTCCTCAGTTTCGCCGGGATGCTCTGCTGCCAGGCGCTCAGCTGGCCTCTCGTCGGCGAATGATGCTGCCCCTCCTACGCAACCAGGGAAAGCGGCCGCAGTTGGCGACGACTCGATGGAACAGGATCCATCTCCCGCCAGTTGTAGCGTTGTTCCCTCGAAACCTGGCCCTCCGCGGCCGTCGAGGTGACCAGCTCTTCACCCGTTTCGTTCCCCCTTTTTTCTGATTAGCGATGGCTTTGTTACATTGGAACATAAGAGGTATTCGATCTAATCGGGAGGAATTACAACTGCTCCTCCGCCTGCACTGTCCACTCGTCCTTGGTCTCCAGGAAACCAAGTTGCTCCCAAATGACCGTATTGCTTTTACCCACTATACCTCAGAGCGGTCTGACCTCACCCCTGTGGACGGTATTCCAGCTCATGGTGGGGTCATGTTGCTTGTTCGGGACGATGTCTATTACCATCCCATCCCATTGACCACCCCACCCCAAGCAATAGCTGTCCGTATTACTCTTTCTGCCTTTACTTGTTCCATTTGTACCGTCTACACTCCATCGTCATCCGCAGTTAGTCGGGCTGACATGATGCACCTGATTGTTCAGCTTCCTCCGCCGTTTTTATTGTTTGGTGACTTCGATGCCCATCATCCCCTTTGGGGCTCTCCTGCATCCTGTCAGAGAGGCTCCCTCTTGACGGATGTCTTCAAGCATCTCAATCTTGTCTGCCTCAATACTGGCGCCCCGACTTTCCTCTCGGACTCTACTCATACCTACTCCCACTTGGACCTCTCGATCTGTTCTACCACTCTTGCCTGTCGGTTCGAGTGGTATGTCCTTCCTGACACCTCTTCGAGCGACCACTTCCCCTGTGTCGTTCGTCTCCTGCACCACACCCCATCCCCACGTCCTTCGAGCTGGAACATACCGAAAGCTGACTGGGGACTTTACTCCTCCCTGGCGACCTTTCCGGACCACGATTTTCTCAGTTGTGACAGTCAGGTCAAATGCCTCACGGCTGTTATCATCAATGCTGCCGAACGTTCCATTCCTCATACTACCTCTTCTTCACGTCGCGTTTCCGTCCCCTGGTGGAATGAGGCTTGTAGAGACGCTATACGTGCTCGATGACTTGCTTTACGCACCTTTCGCTGCCATCCTACGTTGGCGAATTGTATTGGATACAAACGACTCCGAGCGCAATGCCGTAGAGTCATCAAAGACAGCAAAACAACTTGTTGGGCCTCTTTCACCAGCTCCTTTAACAGTTTTACTCCCTCTTCTGTCGTCTGGGGTGGCCTGCGCCGGCTGTCGGGCATTAAGGCCCACTCCTCGGTACCTGGCCTGACTTCAGGTAATGAGGCCCTTGTTGATCCTGTGGATGTCTCCAACGCCTTCGGCCGCTTTTTCGCGGAGGTTTCAAGCTCCGCCCATTACCACCCTGCCTTCCTTCCCAGGAAAAAAGGCAAAAGAGGCTCGGCGACCTTCCTTCCACTCGCTGAATCTGGAAAATTATAATGCCCCCTTTACTATGCGGGAACTCGAACGTGCACTTGCGCTGTCCCGGTCCTCTGCTCCGGGGCCAGATGCCATTCACGTTCAGATGCTGGCACACCTTTCTCCGGCAGGCAAAAGCTTCCTTCTTCGTACCTACAATCGCGTCTGGACCGAAGGTCGAATCCCCATGCGTTTGTGTGATGCCGTCGTTGTTCCTATACCCAAACCCGGGAAGGATAGACATCTTCCTTCTAGATACCGCCCCATTTCTCTTACAAGCTGTGTCTGTAAGGTGATGGAGCGCATGGTTAACGCTCGGTTAGTTTGGATTCTTGAATCTCGACGGCTACTTACCAATGTTCAATGCAGCTTTCGTCGCCGCCGCTCCGCTGTTGACCACCTTGTGACCTTGTCGACATTCATCATGAACAACTTTTTGCGAAAGTGCCAAACGGTAGCCGTGTTCTTCGATTTGGAGAATGCTTATGATACCTGTTGGAGAGGAGGTATCCTCCGCACTATGCACAGGTGGGGTCTACGCGGTCGCCTGCCGCTTTTTAATGATGCCTTTTTAACAGATCGAAAGTTTAGGGTACGTGTGGGTTCCGTATTGTCCGACGTTTTCCTCCAGGAGAACGGAGTGCCTCAGGGCTCCGTCTTGAGCGTAGCCCTTTTTGCCATAGCGATCAATCCAATTATGGATTGCATTCCACCTAATGTCTCAGGCTCTCTTTTTGTCGATGACTTTGCGATCTACTGCAGTGCGCAGAGAACATGCCTCCTGGAGCACTACCTTCAGCGTTGTCTAGACAGCCTATACTCGTGGAGTATGGCAAATGGCTTCCGGTTCTCTGAAGAGAAGACGGTTTGCATCAACTTTTGGCGATATAAAGCGTTCCTTCCGCCATCCTTACATCTCGGTCCCGTTGTTCTCCCATTCGTGGAAACAACTAAGTTTCTAGGGCTCACATTGGACAGGAAACTTTGTTGGTCTCCGCATGTCTCTTATTTGGCGGCCAGTTGTACACGTTCCCTTAATGTCCTCAGAGTTCTTAGTGGTTCATCTTGGGGAGCGGATCGCACTGTCCTGCTTTGCTTGTATCGGTCCATAGTCCGATCGAAGCTGGATTATGGGAGCCTCGTGTACTCGTCTGCTTGGCCATCCCTCTTACGCCGTCTCAACTCCATCCACCATTGGGGGTTACCCCTTGCGACCGGAGCGTTCTACACTAGTCCCGTCGAGAGTCTTTATGCTGTAGCTGCCGAATTACCGTTGACCTACCGGCGCGACGTACTGCTTTGCCGGTATGCCTGCCGGCTGTTGTCAATGCCTGACCACCCCTTTTATCAGTCCTTCTTCGCCGATTCTCTCGACCGTCAGTATGGGTTGTATGTGTCTGCCCTGCTGCCCCCTGGAGTCTGCTTTTGTCGCCTGCTTCGACAATTGGATTTTGCCCTCCCTACCACCTTCAGAGAGGGTGAGAGCCCGACACCACCGTGGCTCCAGGCTCTCGACAACGGCTGAGAAGTGCATCTTGGTGCTTTGCCACATTACACCTCTGGCCATGAGCTTTTATTATGCGCAGTATGAATCGAATCTGAATTTCACATTTGGCGGCCTCCCCTTGTAAATACCTTTTCAGTGATTAGCATTGCAAGATCATACGTTAATGGGAGTGAGATATGTAAGCCATTGCAAATGTGAAATGATCGTAAATTAATGACTGGTGTAACCACTAGAATACTGAATTGAAGCATGCAAACATGCATGCATTGTCCTACAGAAGTTGGATGTCAGTTTGTGGGGTGGTATTCCATGCCTGTTGCCATTGGTCAGTCAATATAGGGATGCTTACTGCTATTTGTGGAGGATGCTGGAGTAGTCATCTGATGTCCCGTATGTGTTCTGTTGGAGACAGATTGGGTAATTGAGCAGCCTGAGGCAATGTATCGAGACACTGTAGAGTATCTTTGGTTACAACAGTGGTATATGGGCTAGCATTATCCTGTTGGAAAACACCCTGTGGAAAGCAGTTCATTAATGTCAGCTAAACAGGATGAATCACCAGGTTAATACAAAATTTTGCAGTCAGGGTGTGTGGGATAATGCCAAAGTGCTACTGTTGTCATACAAAATTGCGCTACAGGCTATAACTCCAAATGTGGGTCCCCAGTGTGTCTAGGCTAGAAACAGGTTGGCTGCAGACAATTACCTGGCCGCCTCCTAACCAACACACAGTCATCACTAGCACTGAGGCAGAGCCAGCTTTCATTAGAAAACACAACAAACCTCCACCCTGCCCTCTAATGAGCTCTCACTTGACACCACTGAAGTCTCAAATGGTGGTGGTTTGGGGTCAGTGGAATGCATGCTACAGGGCATCTGGCTCAGAGCTGTCCTTGAAGTAACCAGTCTGTAACAGTTCATTGTCACTGGTGCCAACTGCTCCAAAATTACTACCGCAGATGCAGTATGATGTGCCAGAGCCATATACCAAACATGACTGTCTTCCCTCTCGTTAGTGCCACGTTGCTGCCCAGAGCTCTGTCTTCTTGCGACCGTACATTCTCATGACCACTGCTGCCAGCAGTCATGTATAGTGGCTGCATTCCTACCAAGTATTTCAGGAATATTACAGAAGAAACATTCGGCTTTTTGTAACCTATTACATGACCTCATTGAAACTCGCTGAGCTGTTGATAATGGCATCATTATTATTTTGGATGCATTCTTGACTAATGTCAACTCACCAGGTCTAATCTCAAAGATAACTAATGTTCATAACCATTGCAACATTATTTAAAGCAAACCTGATTTGCATTATCAAAGTGATGACGCTCTACCAGTGCCACCCTCATGTGAAATGTGAATAGACATAATCTTTCAGATGTAGAAACATGCCTACCAACTTTAGTTTGTTACACAATTCCTTTGTGGTGTTGATGCTGATACATTACCCTGATTACCTCAGAGGTGAGGAAAAAACAAAAGCAATGCTTCGAAAAGTGTGTCATATATCTTAATAATGACAAGCTTATTGTAAATAAAATCAAGACAGAAACTATGTACTTTTCCTGCACAAACTAAATGAAAAAGTGAGTATGACTCCGTTAGACTTCTTGAAAGCTATCTAGATCCCAAACTGACTTGGAACAGTCACACCAAACAGTTATGCACTAAATTACAGTGTGTGATCAATAAGTAGTAGAACTGAATTAATTTAAATTTTTATTGAACTAACAGGTACAAATCCTTAGTATTCCTTGAAGTGGCACCCTTGTGCTTTGACACAACACTTATAATGAGATTCCCATTACATGAATGCCTTCTGGAACTTTTTTCGTGATCTTCTTTAGAGATGCCATCATGGCGTTTTGAATGTCTTCTACGGAGCCGAATCGGTGTCCTAGGAAAGAGGAAGTCCACCAGTAACAGATCTGGACTGTCGGGAGGGTGAGGTAACGTGGCAAACCTGTACTTGGCCAGGTGTTCCAACACCCGCAGCACACAGTGGTGGTGTCATAGCACAGCTATGTCTGGCCACACTTGGAGGATGCGTTTGCACAACCTTTCAGACTTCCATGTAAAATTTAGCATTTACAGTTTGTCCAGGGGGCACAAACTCCCTGTGAAGCATGCCACAACAGTCAGAAAAAGCAGATGAGCATGGTTTTGACCCTTGACTTGCTTATTTTGGCTTTCTTCGGACGTGGTGAATTGGCAGTTTGCCACACAGTGCTCTGGCATTTGGTCGGTCATACTCGAAACACCACGATTTGTCACCAGTAATCAGTGTGAAGAAAATTTGGGTTTCCTTAGGCATAGTTCTAAATTTCCTGGGAAATTTGCACACAATTCGGTTTTTGTTTGTCATTCAGGATTTTAGGAACAAACTTGGTGCACACCTTTTGCATGGCCAAATCGTGGATAGCAATTTTTTGCATGGTACCATATGAAATCCCCAACTCAACAACTATCAGACGAATGTTTAAGCACCAGTCGGAGTACCTTCACTTTGGCCACATTTTCATCGACGAGCTCCGGTCCCTCCTCGAACAGCTTGTGCCACTCACACTGTTTAGCAGCTCAGGGCAGCATCCCCGTAGGAGTCCTTAATCATTCCAGGGGGCTCCGTTGCAGTTTTCCTGAGCTTCACACAGAATTTGATGGCATAGCGCTGCTGGAGATTTTTCTTAATCTTGAAATGCAACTGCTCTACTGAATGGTGGACCTCAAAAATAGACATTCTCACTCTCCACTTCCCTGCAGGTGAATGGAAAAAATATTGGTACTCTGGAAGACTCCCCACTATCGTGCCCAGGCGGTCCGACCCCCTCCACCACTCCGTTCGCACAACAGAAATTAAGTCCTACTACTTATTGATCACACCCTCTATCTAGAGCTGTCATTTTTGTTTAGTGAATTAAACACAGTTAATAAACTACTACTGTCTTCTTACTATGTGATTTTCTTCAATCTAATCTGCAACATGCAATAAAACTACATGGCAACTCTCCTGGTACTCAGACTGTGTCGCTGTGGCCGACGAAAGCTACAGTATAGCATCAATCACAAGAATTGAAAATTGTTAGTTAAGTGTATTTACAATGTTAAGGAATTTGATTGTACACAGTAAATCTTCTCATCCCCATGTATTGTTCAAACTCGTCACTTAATGTATAATTAAGCTGAGAAGAAAATAAAATTTCAATATTTTTTATTTCTCAGAATGTGTGTGCAAAAAAACATAGTGTGTATAGTGCAGTTCCAAGTGCACATCAATAATTTGACAATACTAAGCAAATTTCTCACAATAAGATGTGAAACATTAAATGTGATGTAAAATTGTGTATTTCAACATGTACCACGTGATCCAAAGTATCTGGACTCCTGGCTGGAAATGAGTTAAGTTCGCGGTGCCCTCCATTGGTAATACTGGAATTAAATATGGTGTTGGCCCACCCGTGGCCTTGATGATAGCTTCCACTCTTGCAGGTATATGTTCAATCAGCTGCTGGAAGGTTTCTTGTGGAATGGCAGCCCATTCTTCACAGAATGCTGCACTGAAGAGAGGTATTGATGTCGGTCAGTGAGGCCTGGCATGAAGGCAGTGTTCCAAAACACCCCAAAGGTGTTCCAAAACACCCCAAAGGTGTTCCAAAACACCCCAAAGGTGTTCTATAGGATTCAGGTCAGGACAGTCTGCTGGGCAGTCCATTACAGGGGTGTTATTGTCGTGTAACCACACAGCCATGGGCCATGCATTATGAACAGGTGCTCGATTATGTTGAAAGATGCAATAAAAGCCATCCTCAAATTGCTCTTCAACAATGGGAACCAAGAAGCTGCTTAAAACATCAATGTTCACCTGTGCTGTGATGGTGCCACGCAAAACCAGGGGGTGCAAGCCCCCTCCTTGAAAAACACTACCACACCACACCACACCATACCATACCACCACCACCACCACCACCACCACCACCACCACCAACGAATTTTACTGTTGGTACTACACACGTTGGCAGATGACGTTCACTGGGCATTTGCCGTACCCACACCCTGCCATCGGATCGCCACATTGTGTACCTTGATCCGCCACTCCACACAACAGTTTTTTCACTGTTCAGTCATCCAATGTTTACGCTCCTTACACTAAGCGAGGTGTCGTTTGGCATTTAGCAGCGTGATGTGTGGCTGATGAGCAGCCGCTCAACCATGAAGTCAAAGTTTTCTCACCTGTGTCATAGTACTTGCAATGGATCCTCATGCAGTTTAGAATTCCTGTGTGATGGTGTGGATAGATGTCTGCCTATTATCCATTACAACCCTCTTCAACTGTCAGCTGTCTGTGTAAGTCAGCAGACGAGGTCGACCTGTACATTTTTATGCTGTAGATGTCCCTTCACGTTTCCACTTTTCTCACATCGGAAACAGTGGAGCTAGGGATGTTTAGGAGTGTGGAAATCTTGCATACAGATGTATGACACAAGTGACATCAATCACCTGACCAGGTTTGAAGTCCATAAGTTCTGCAGAGCCCCCATACCTCTCACGAGGTCTAATAACTACTGAGGTTACTGATATGAAGTACCTGGCAGTAGGTGGCAACACAATGCACCTAATATGAAAAATGTACGTTTTTGGGGTTTCTGGATACTTTTGATCACATAGTATATGTTGGGAACGTCAAATAAATAAAAATAAAAAAAACAGATAAATGTCTCTGAGGAAAGGCTGCAGAGAGCTCATATTGCCCTTTTTGAGACTCGCTGCTCAGTTTGTTATTTCTGATTAAATTTCAGACAGATGCAAGTTTGACTGCTTTCATCTACACTTCTCTCCCATCTGTGGTCATAGAATTAATGAGAAAATTTGTCAAATGGGAAGTTTTATAGAAACAAATTGCGTTTAAAATAGATGTGATTGACCTTCAAAATAGGTCTGAATGATGATCTAAATCTGTTGCAAAACTCAGAAAGTGGACAACAGGTAAAGAACAAAAAAGCTCTGGATCAATGTGACATAAGAGAGAAAGATATCGGGGTTTCTGGAACGAGTTCCTTAAATTACGAAGAGCATTGGCACATCTCACTACCTTAGGTTGGTTTTGGTGGTAATGAGGCTGATGCCATTGCCTGTGAGCTCCAAAATCTAGTAGAGATCAGGTCAGTTAAGGAAATCCTGAAGCAATTTGTTGGGAATCATGTTCACATCAATCAATACTGGATGATGGTCATTGGGGTTCAGAATGGACATAAAAATTGTCTTCCATGACAATTTCATCCTTGAAAACGGTTCCCCTGAAAACTCCATTCTGGTAAATAATAATAATTTGAAACCTACCTTGTAGCCCTTTGTATCATTCAGGATGTGATCATGGTTGCTGGGGTGTTGGATCTGCAAATATCTGATGGACAAACCAGTTTTGATGCTGAAGCATAGAGAGTGGCAGTCTCTTGTCAATGATGGTTTGGTTAAGTAAGTGTGTGAGAAAAGTCATGAAAACAAAGTTCACAAAAAGAATGCTTTGCAATGAGTTTCCACAAATTTCAAAAACTGTGTAACATGAGATTGTCACAAATCATTAAATTTTCACAAATTGTTTCCTTTGAGTTCCACAAATGGATACAGATGCCCACAAAAGGAAGAGACTTGACAGTGCCTTGAAATTTTTTGCTCATACAGTGATGTGGGAGATGAAACAGAATTGTCACCAGTGATAAAACTATGGTTTGTTATGTCACTCCAGACTCAAAGCAATTGATGAAGTGGAGGCACTCATGAGCCCCAGAAAAGCAAAAATTCAAAACAGCATTGCCAGCACAATCTATCATGTGCACTGTGTTCTTGGACCGACAGAACAGCCTGCCTGTTGAGTTCTTTCCCAGAGGTGAAACTGTCAGTGTGTTAAGATTCTGTGAAACATTAAGAAAACTTTGGCACACAATTCAAAAGAAAAGTTGTGGAATGTTCAATCAGTGCACATCTCCTCCAGTTTGTGTCTTTTAAAAGCTTTATAAAGTTTGGTTGGGAGCATTTTGATCAGGTCGATTTTGGAGGAAGGTGTTTTGACGACAGTGATAGTACAGAAACCAGTGTTCCGCTGTGAATGTCCTCACTGGTGTGTGTTTCTGTGAAGAGGGCATAAAAAAGTTGATTCCCTGATGTGACAAATATCTGAACAGTGTTGGCAACTATGTAGACAAATAATTTAAGAAATGCTCTTTCTCGGGAAAATAAGTTTTGGTTTGAAAATGTTTTTGAGTTTTTTTTTCCAAAATGGTACTTGCTTTTCAAACATGCCTTGCAGTTTACTGACGATATCTTTCTATTGTTTTAGTTAAGCCGAGTTCTTTCGTGATTTCATCATTTTCGAGTGGAAGCTGAAGTATAATATGGATCGCTTATCTACACTAAGCCCACTTATATCTACTTGGATGTCTAGAGCTGATATTTATAAATGTATCTGCATTTGTTGGTTTTCTAGACATTCAAAATAAATGTTTGGCACCTTTTTGGGCCTCAATAAGATTGAGAAAATTGGTAGTATCTTCTTTTTTTGACTGTGTCCTGAATGTAATTTTTGGATGGATTATGCTCATCTTTCAAGCTATATTGCAAACCTTGTTCTTATCCCCTTTATAGAGCCATATGACATAATCGACACATCTTCCATAATAAATAACTTTGTCAAAAATGTCGGGATTTGAATAAAAAATCTGTTCTCCAGTTTGTTAAAAAAAATAGGTGCAATATAAATGGACCTGTTTTAGATCATTAATCCGAAGTAAACACAAGTCACTAGATGGAGAGGATACCAGAGTGTACATTTCTTCAAATATTAATGTCCTCCTTTCGCACTATAATATCATTGTTATATTCTCATTTTATAAAAAGAAAGAGGTTGATGTATAGCCTTACATGGCTTGCAGTGAAGTTAAGCAAAGCTCTGCCTTCAATAATTTTAAAGCCACCTGTTAAATATTTTCATTCTCATTTGTTCATTTTATTATTTTTATAGATTTTGTCTTACAAAATAGCTGTGTGCCTTATGTTATAGGTCATTTCAATTTTTAACATAAGCCCAATCCATTTTAATAGATTATTTTACATAAAATAACTGTATGCTCAGTTTGTAAATGGTAATTTGAATTTTAGCATAAGAGTTCCAGTTTATTATTTTTATAGATTATTTTATGAAATGGCTGTATGCTAATTTTGTATACATGAATTTGCATTTCAACTTGACAAGTCCAAACACATTAACACCACCTGACAGCCATATTGTTGCCGGAGTTCATCTGCGGTAGTCAGCTGCATCAGTCATGGTACAAGTGAACATGTGAACTGAGGAGATACTGTGTATCAAGATTTAAATGTGGTATGTCATTGGTTTGTTGTGTAAATGTATTAGTGTAATAATTGTAGCAATTGTGTATCATTTATCCTGTTTGACAGATTTTGACGGTGATTGTGGCTGAAATGCGTTAGTGTATAAGCGTACTTATAAAAAATGTAAATGGTGACCAGGACGGACAATTATTTTGACTGGATTTCCCGACCCATTTTTTAGCATTATTCCTCCCTATTTGTTTGTTTTTGTTTGTGTACACTCTCTCTCTCTCTCTCTCTCTCTCTCTCTCTCTCTCTCTCTGTGTGTGTGTGTGTGTGTGTGTGTGTGTGTGTGTGTGTGTGTGTGTGTGTGTGTGTGTTTTGGTATATATTTAAATTAATTTGCTTGTCAGTTTCTCTCTAAATGTTAGTTTTTTCTTTCAGTAATTCCAAATTATATTGTTTTTCATTTTTAATTCAGTTGAGTTTACTTAAGCATATAGTTGAATGAGATTTGTTCTAAACTTCATAAGCAGGGGAGCCTTTACACTGTGATGCTCATTGTCACATTGTACCACTTCGTGATGCCTCAGCGGGTGACTAACAGTTGAGGTGATGTTGTGGTACATTATCACCGTGTGTGGACGGTGATGGATGCTCTCCTTGTTATTTCTCGTTACCGGACTGTCTCTGAGGTCAAAATGTGGTGTGTGTGTGTGTGTGTGTGTGTGTGTGTGTGTGTGTGTGTGTGTGTGTGTGTTCCTTATACTGATAACGCTTCACTGGTGTGAATTTTACTTAGTGTACTGATGAGAAATATCCTGTATGATTTTTTTTTCATCATGCATGGAAAAGAAAGTTTACAATCAGCATCTTACCAGTTTTGACTAGGACCGTCTAACGCAAAACTGTTTACTGTGCTCGGGTGCTGCTACAGTCCATGACCAAGGATTGTTCACCTGTAGTTGAGTTGGCGGAAGTTGATTGACCTGGGTGTGTCAGCTTTGTGCATCTACATCAACCAATTGTGTAACTTGGTTCTGTAAATCTGTCTATGGCAGTGCCTCAGTGTTATCACAGCTCTATAGATGGCTACTGTGTTTGCCCTCAGCAGTTAGTACATTGTAGTTGAAAGCTGGCATTAGTGCTTTTAGATGTCGGGGAAGTTCATACACCAACTTGACTATAGCAATAACAAGATGCTTGTTGGGAATTACTAGTAAGATTGGAAAACAAACAAATGGGCCAGACTTCTGTGTAGATAACATTAGAAAATATACAGGAGCGACATGGGTGTTAATTCTAAGAACTATTTTTGTAATATTAGGGATTGTCTTAATTTCTTTGCAAATGCGTGTCAAATAAATGCATAAAATGTTTGCTTTCCTTTCCAATCCATTCCATTCCTTTGTCATCATATCCCAGTAGCTTGTAGTGCAGCTTCTTTTGCTGCACTGTGAGACTTATTTATTATATTTTAATTTCTCTTGTCTGTGTTGCTGCTGTTAGCATACACATTATTTCTGCATTTAGTAGGTGTTCTGAGTTAATTTATACTTTAGTTTCTGTGGCAGCCTTTGTTGTATTGAGATTATTTGTTTTTAAAAAATGCTTGGTTATTCATACAATAATAAATTTTACTCCCCCCTAGGTGTATGGGGCGTAGGGTTGGCAACTCTCAACACTGACTTAAACAGGTCACCTGGAGGAATGGATGCAGGATCATGGGTATTTTGTTGGGATGGAGTATTCAGACATAACAACACTGAAATACAAAAAGCTCTGCAGCATGCTAATGAAGGTGATATTCTGGTGAGCTGGCAGTATTAGTTAGTTAATTATTCATTAGTCATGAATGTATGTTATGTACATTATAACCAGCAATTGTTTTCAGGGTGTCTCGTATGATCATGTGGAACTCAACTTTTATCTGAATGGAAAAAATATGGACAGTCCTGTAACAGGGGTCAAAGGACATGTTTTTCCAGTATTATTTGGTGAGTTAAGAGTCTTGCTGTACTATTAAAAAAACTGACAGTTAAATTTGTGTAAAGGACAATACCTATTCACTCACAATGTGTTTTTAATTACTAAAGAACAAAGTTAAAAATATTAACATTTAATCCTGTGGAAAATGATTTTCATTTAACAAAATTTCCTATTGTACAGGGTGATTCAAAAAGAATACCACAACTTTAAAAATGTGTATTTAATGAAAGAAACATAATATAACCTTCTGTTATACATCATTACAAATAGTATTTAAAAAGGTTTTTTTTCACTCAAAAACAAGTCCAGAGATGTTCAATATGGCCCCCTCCAGACACACGAGCAATATCAACCCGATACTCCAACTCGTTCCACACTCTCTGTAGCATATCAGGCGTAACAGTTTGGATAGCTGCTGTTATTTCTCGTTTCAAATCATCAATGGTGGCTGGGAGAGGTGGCCGAAACACCATATCCTTAACATACCCCCATAAGAAAAAATCGCAGGGGGTAAGATCAGGGCTTCTTGGAGGCCAGTGATGAAGTGCTCTGTCACGGGCTGCCTGGCGGCCGATCCATCGCTTCGGCATAGTTGACGTTCAGGTAGTTATGGACAGATAAGTGCCAATGTGGTGGTGCTCCATCCTGCTGAAATATGAATTGTTGTGCTTCTTGTTCGAGCTGAGGGAACAGCCAATTCTCTAACATCTCCAGATACTGTAGTCCAGTTACAGTAGCACCTTCGAAGAAAAAGGGACCAAAAACTTTATTGGCTGAAATGGCACAGAAAACGTTCACCTTAGGCGAGTCACGTTCATACTGAGTTGTTTCCCGCGGATTCTCAGTGCCCCATATACAGACATTGTGACGGTTGACTTTCCCGTTAGTGTGGAAAGTTGCTTCATCACTAAACACAATCTTTGAAACGAAAGATTCATCTGTTTCCATTTGAGCAAGGATAAAATCACAGAAATTGATTCTTTTAATCTTATCAACTGCAGACAGTGCTTGAACCAATTTCAGACGATAAGGTTTCATAAGTAACCTTTTTCGTAGGACTCTCCATACAGTTGATTGTGGAATTTGCAGCTCTCTGCTAGCTCTGCGAGTCGATTTTCCTGGGCTGCGAACAAATGCTTGCTGGATGCGTGCTACATTTTCATCACTCGTTCTCGGCCGTCCAGAACTTTTCCCTTTGCACAAACACCCATTCTCTGTAAACTGTTTATACCAACGTTTAATACACCACCTATCAGGAGGTTTAACACCATACTTCGTTCGAAATGCACGCTGAACAACTGTCATCGATTCACTTCTGCCGTACTCAATAACACAAAAAGCTTTCTGTTGAGCTGTCGCCATCTTAGCATCAACTGACGCTGACGCCTAGTCAACAGCGCCTCAAGCGAACAAATGTACAACTAAATGAAACTTTATAGCTCCCTTAATTCGCCGACAGATAGTGCTTAGCTCTGCCTTTTGTCGTTGCAGAGTTTTAAATTCCTAAAGTTGTGGTATTCTTTTTGAATCACCCTGTATTTTATTTCATCTTCTAAAAGAAAAACCTTTTAGATTCGTAAATATGTTGATTTTTTTTTAATGGTAAATCAATTGTGGCTTTTATTTAGAAGCTCTGAGGATGAGCCACTCCAAAAGATATATTTTAATAACCTACAACATAAGTTAAATTATCAGGAAGCAGTCAATTACATTTACACAGTTTTAACATTGACAGTCAATTTTCTAGAACTGTTGATACTGAGGGGCATTTTGTAAATGGGTGGTAGCTAGACTTTAGTGGAGTAGAGAGCTCGTAAGGGCTCTCAGAAGGCTTGGTGAGCTGAACTTAAGAGAATCATGCCAACTTTCACACAATTTTCGTATTTTCTGCTTACAATGTTCTACAGAGCAGCACATCATCTCTGTCACACTCTTGCCTCTGTCTCCATGTTATGTTTTGATGTGTCATTGACATTTAATATAACTGTTTTGATAGTGTTAAATATACTTTTTTGTTTCTAGTCTTTGGAGTTCTGTCCACCTGTCCACTGTAGCAAAGCCATGCTAAATTTTTTACTGTTTGCTAGAGTGCAGGAGAATACAGTAATTTGTTACCACCTAGTAAGATTTCATGAATGAAGATGAAACAATGTCACAAAACATATTCAATTACTTCAAATTGTTAACAATATCCTTTTTTGCTAAAAAAGTGTGGTGTCCTTTTTGTGCATTTGATGGTTTTCGCAATGTGTGCATTGGATGGAACTGCCAGAAACATTTATTTTGAGACCCAAAAATCAAGACGACACTCTGCCACTCTAGGATTTGACCACATTGCTAACAGATTTATACCCTTGTCTGGTATAGAAACTATGAGCCACCTCTGAATTGGGTCATACTGATGTATATGAGGCCAAGAGACTAAGTTGGAATCAAAGATAACTTAGCATTTTTGTGAAGAGCAGGATCATGTGAAAGTGCAGGAGAATTTATCCAAAGTTATTGAGGCTATATAAAGCAAAGACATTTGAAGAACTTACTTCGTATAGGTGAATAAATACTTGAATGAGGAACACACTTCCGTAGTGTGTAGGGTCTCTCGATGACTGCAACTTGTCATAGCATACTCAGTTGAAACATTCCTCACTGTCTGTCACCTTGGACCTCCTGTAGCATCTGAAGTCCTGTTGTGGTCATGGCTAGAGTTTGTGA
This sequence comes from Schistocerca nitens, assembly GCF_023898315.1. Taxonomy (NCBI): domain Eukaryota; kingdom Metazoa; phylum Arthropoda; class Insecta; order Orthoptera; family Acrididae; genus Schistocerca; species Schistocerca nitens. The sequence continues at coordinate 578,997,544 of NC_064615.1, read as the reverse complement.
ACTCTTAGTGCTGTGCAGTGCACAAGACGAATCGTGCGATGTATTGTTCGCTAGACTTCCACTCAACTGTTTGTCGGCAGACCTGGATAATTTGCGGCCCATGCTACATCTATGCTATAAAGCCGAATACGGGTTGCCAGAATCAATATTATGAAAACAAAAGTTGCTACTCACCGTATAGCAGATATGCCCAGTCACAAATAGGCACAACAAAAAGTCTCTCATAATTAAAGCTTTTGGCCATCGGCATTTGTCAATGATGGTCATGCTCACACTCGACTGCAGTCTCAGACAACTGAGTGTGGTTTCAGTTGTGTGTGCACGGTATTGTTGACGAAGGCCATCAGCCGAAAGCTCTGAGAGTCTCTCTTCGTTGTGCCTATCTGCGGCTCAGCATCTCCTCTATATGGTGAGTTGCAACTTTCCTTTTCATAATATTGTTACATTTCATCCTGGATCTTCCATTGTTTGATGGTTGCCAGCATCACTTAGACTCAGGAGACAGGGTTAAAACAGTCACTTCCACTATACCACTATTCTGTACCCTGAAGCCATCTTAGCACCTTCAGAAGTTCACAAGTCTGACCAAGAGATTGGACAACAAGCACTGCAGTTGGTCACCACACCGCCACCAGCCAATTCCTCCCATGTTTTGTGCAAACAACACAGTCTAAGGTCAAAGAGGATAAGGACATACATGAGAACTCCACACTTCAAATTTATATTGGAACAAAATTAAATTTATTCTTCGAATAACCCTCACAAAGTCTGCTTCATTCGTTACACACGTCTCCAGCTAGCCACTTGCTCAACACACTGTTAGGTAGTCTCTTACGTAAGTCATTGTACGCTCCTTGACATCAACACATACCTCAAAAACTAGCGATAGGTTAAGACATTTCTCACACATGCTAAAGAGAACATACCTCTGAACACTTTCAAATTTTCCACAACCTTACTCCTCCTTGGCTAAGAATTCCAAAAAAGCCTCCACACCACCTCCATCCCAGAGGGCTTAACTTGGCTCCTCCACCCTACCACTGCTGCAGTCCGACTCTCAATTTCTCGAGCTGCCCGCAGCTCCACAATGTTATTACACATGCTGACATATCAGCCAATCAGCCTCCAGAGCAGAAAGTAGTCACTGCGGTTGGCCATTTCCTACTAACACTCACAAGGGGAGGCCGCCAATTGTGAAATTCAGATTCGATTCATACTGCGCATAATAAAAGCTCATGGCCAGAGGTGTAATGTGGCAAAGCACCAAGATACACTTCTCAGCTGTTGTCGAGAAAATCGACAGTTAAAAGAAACCGTTGTGGTGAAATACTCTCTACGATTAATAATTTTCCACAGCGTTGTGGCGCAGCGGTAAAATATGTCTGCTTGTGTCTGTATATGTGTGGATGGATATGTGTGTGTGTGTGCGCGCGAGTGTATACCCGTCCTTTTTTTCCCCCTAAGGTAAGTCTTTCCGCTCCCGGGATTGGAATGACTCCTTACCCTCTCCCTTAAAACCCACATCCTTTCGTCTTTCCCTCTCCTTCCCTCTTTCCTGATGAGGCAACAGTTTGTTGCGAAAGCTTGAATTTTGTGTGTATGTTTGTGTGTCTGTCGACCTGCCAGCACTTTCATTTGGTAAGTCACATTATATATATATATATATATATATATATATATATATATAAAAATAACAGAGGGAAACATTCCACGTGGAATATATATATATATATATATATATATATATATATAATGAATTGCTTATGCATGTTGGTGAAGGCGGATCGCTCTCCAATTGTACCGCCTCCATTTTTCCGTTTTTTTGACAGGGTGTACCGAAGCTCTCCCGTCCGCACTGATTTTCGACGATGTTATAAGTTGCGCTAGGGACCGCATCTACCTACTTTCGAAGTTAGCAGGCAACTACGCTGTTATGCGGCGGCTCGTTTCGGCCCATTCAACATCTGTCCTTCAAGTGTAACGAGCGAGTAACGGAGTTTATATTTCATACCTGCCACAGCGAATTTGTGTTCGTGGGGTCTCTATTCTAATTCGAACGCTCGACTTACGCTATACGTATTCGTTTCGGAATATCGTTTCTATGTCTTCCGTTAACTATACGTGGTTAACATTATGAAGACAATTAATAACATTTGTGAAATACAACTTTCTTTGCGGAAAACATAATGATGTTAGAAGTCGCCAGTTTTTCCACGACAAACGACTTTCAACAACTTATTATATGCATAATTGTTGCAACTGATTGCCGGGAATTATATATGCGCTCGGGTCCGTAATCCGAAGGTCGCCGGATAGAATCTCGCACCATGCAATTTTTTTTTTTTTTTTTAGTATTTGTTTTTTGTAACTTCGGATTACAAACCCGAGCGCTTACCGCTGCGCCACGACGCTATGGAAAATTATTAATCGTAGAGAGTATTTAACCGCAACCGTTTCTTTTAACTGTCGATTTTCTCAACAACGGCTGAGAAGTGCATCTTCGTGCTTTGCCACATTACACCTGTGGCCATGAGCTTTTATTATGCGCAGTATGAATCGAATCTGAATTTCACAATTGGCGGCCTCCCCTTGTCAGTTCATCTGTAACATGCTGCTATTTGCTGACACTTTCAGAAGTTTGTTTCTAAAAGATACTAGGGAACATCAACCATTCTGTGAGAAAAACACTCGCCTTTGAAGACCACCCAGCTGGGCTAGGCCACCACACTTTAGCCAGATTAGTGGAACTGAGCCCATTACCTTCGGGCTGGAGAATAGCTGCAGTCAACGGGATCGGAAAACCATTGCTTAAATGATCAATTACCCAGTATGGCAATACCTAAATATGTGATTTCATCCTATGGCAAGGTTTAAATAAGGTTCAAAGTTGTGCACATCCAGTTGATAGTTTCCAAGAAGTACTGAATCGGTCAAATGAATTTTGGAGTTAGAAAAATATACTTGTATTGAGAGTTTCGTGTTGTTACTTGATGGTAAGTAGGTAGGTCACTATCATGAAGCACTTAGCATGTGTAGACCTAAATCTAACCCCCCAGGGGGTCCACAACTCTTTTGTGGACACGTGCGTAGCGAGCACGGGACCCCGAGCTGATGTGGCCTTCCTTCCTTTCCGGGCTGCATACCTTCCCTTTCCGCATCCTTCCCCATCCCCCATCTTCGCCTCCCCCCCCCCCCCCCTCACCTCTGGCTCTTTCCTTCCCTTTCTCCCCCTCTGGGGGTATGGTTTGTGCCTACGTCCGGAGACGGACGCTTGTCAATGTACCACATTCTTCGCCTTCCTTGCTTGTAAGTCTTCATCCTTCCTTTGTCCTTCTCTTTTCCTTACCTCTTCTCTCTACCCTTTTCTCCGTTGTGGCGTTTGAGGCCTCTTCTTTCCTTTCCCTTTCCCTTTCTCTTTCTTCCTCCCTGTGCGTGTCTGAAGGCCGACCCACGCACTTCCATGCGTAGCCGGTGACGGGGTAACGCGTAATTCCCCGCCCCGGGTAGACAGGTAGGACACGTACGTACCCCCTGGTAACGGCCAGGCCCAGGGAGGGGTGATTACCTGAGCTGATACCTTCCAAAAGTGCCGATTGGTCCCTCCGTCCGTTTGTCGGGAGGTGTGACCTGAGGTGTGAACAATCACCTAAGGCGGGAGTGCCCTCAGAGAGGGCCCGGGCCCCCACAAGGGAGGAGCGCGCCATCGGAGACGCCGGTAATCATGGGGGATTCTTCCACAATGGTTTCCTCACCTTCCACTATGTCTGCTCACAAACGTAAGTTCACTGAGTCTCAACCACAGTCAGTTCTTCCATCGTTGCCACAGTTCCTTGTTGTTTCTCGGTCTGACGAAGGTCACGACTTCTCCACGGTCAACCCTTTCATTATTCAGAAAGGTGTCGACGCAATTGCAGGTCCTGTAAAGTCTTGTTCCAGATTACGGAATGGCACCCTGTTGTTAGAAACAGTCAGTGCCCTCCAGGCACAAAAATTGCTGCGTACCTCACTACTCCACACCTTCCCTGTCCGGGTGGAACCGCACCGTACCTTAAATTCCTCGCGTGGAGTCGTTTATACACGCCCCCTCGATGGACTGTCTGACGAAGAAATTCAGCACTACCTGTCTGACCAGGGCGTAACGGCTGTTCATAGGGTTATGAAAAGGGTTGACACGAACATCATTCCAACCCGCACTGTCTTCTTGACATTTGACAAAGTTCAACTACCATCGAAAATCAAAGCCGGCTATGCGATAATTTCCGTTCGCCATTACGTCCCAAACCCTACGCGTTGCTATCGGTGCCAGCGGTTCAATCACACCAGCCAGTCCTGGTCCAATCCGGCCAAATGTGTTACGTGTGGCAGGGATGCCCATGAGGGTGCTTGTCCACCTCCATCCCCTCACTGCATCAACTGTATGGGTGACCACGCCGCTTCCTCTCGAGATTGTCCCGTTTTTAAGGACGAAAAGCTCATCCAGGAAATTAGAGTAAAGGAAAAGGTGTCGACCTTTGCTGCTCGAAAATTATTCGCCAGTCGACAGCCCACCGTGCCTCAGAAAGGAAAATACAGCACTGTCCTTGCTTCTCCTCGGCCAACAAAGGAGGCGGCCACGCAGACTTTCGACCTCACCTTTAGTGCCACGGTCGTCAGATCGGCCAGCGCAAAGATCGCCCGTTCAACCTCACCACTTTCGCCTGCTCACTCTCTGGCTCCCCCTTCGTCGAGTTCTGCTAAATCTCGAGCCCAAAAGTCAGACACCAAGACTTCGAAAAAAGAGCATACCCGTGAAGAGTTTTTACGTATGGCCACTTCCCAACCATCGGTTCCTCCTTCATCTAAACATCATACTTCCAAGAAGGCTACCAAGAAACCCAGTTCCTCTCCTTCTCCGCCAAGGCGTGTCCCATCTACAGCACCACCTGGCGGAAGTCGCCCTCGGCCGTCTTCTGTGTCGCCGATGCGCACTGCTGGCGACCGATCAACCGGCCGGTCGCTGGTGGCAGGAGCTGCTCCTGACCAACCTATGGATCAGGTTCTTCTGCCTTCGGCTGAATGCCATTCCATGCTGTCGGTCGCAAGCTCAGAGCAGTCGTTGAGTTGACAGCGACCTTGGTCACATTCCTCCATTTTCTGTTCACCCTATGTCCATTATCCACTGGAATATCCGCGGTATTCGAGCCAATCGGGATGAATTGTCGATCCTCTTACAATCCTACTCGCCGGTCATCTTCTGTCTTCAGGAAACAAAGCTGCGTCCCCATGACCGCTTTGTTCTCCCTCATTTTCAGTCCGTCCGATATGATCTCCCCTCTGTTGAAGGCACTCCAGCACATGGAGGACTCATGATTCTTCTCCATGAAACTCTCCATTATCACCCAATCCATTTAAACACTTCCTTCCAAGCTATCGCCGTCCGTCTTTCCCTTTCCGGATACACGTTCTCTCTTTGTACTGTATACATTCCATTGTCCACACCAATGGCACGAGCTGATCTCCTTCATCTTCTTGGTCAGCTTCCACCCCCATATTTGCTGGTTGGGGACTTCAATGCCCACCACCCGCTTTGGGGATCTCCACATCCTTGTCCACGTGGCTCACTATTGCTAGACGTCTTCCACCAAGCAGATCTAGTTTGCCTCAACACTGGGGTCCCTACGTTTTTGTCTGCCTCCACGACAAATTTATCTCATTTGGACCTTGCGGTCGGTACTGTTCCGCTAGCTCGGCGCTTCGAATGGTTCGCCCTTGATGATACACACTCAAGTGACCACTTTCCATGTGTCCTTAGACTGCAGCCTCAACAGCCATATATGCGCCCGCGACGCTGGAAGTTTGCCCAAGCCGATTGGACACTTTTTTCGTCTCTAGCGACATTCGATGACCGCCACTTTTCCAGCGTCGACGATGAGGTCACACATATTACCGATGTTATTCTTACAGCTGCGGAACATTCAATACCACGCACCTCCGAATTGCCCCGGCGCCCCCCAGCTCCTTGGTGGAACGAGGCATGACGTGATGCACTACGTGAGCGGCGACGTGCTCTCCGCGTTTTCTGCCACCATCCTACTTTGGCCAACTGTATCCGCTATAAGCAGCTCCAAGCGCGATGCCGTCGCGTCATCCGCGATAGCAAGAAGGCAAGCTGGAAATTCTTTATTAGCTCATTTAACACCTTCACTCCCTCCTCGGAAGTTTGGAGTCGGCGTCGACGGTTCTCAGGCGCGCCTAGTTTCTCCCCGGTCTCTGGGCTCACTGTCGCGCATGACACATTAGTGGACCCCGTCGCAATTTCTAACTCGTTGGGTCAGCACTTTGCCGAGATTTCGAGCTCTTCAAATTACCCGCCAGAGTTTCTCCCGAAGAAACGTGCAGCGGAAGTGCGACATCTTGCTTTCTCCTCTCAAAATCGCGAAAGTTACAATACTGTTTTCTCCTTGCGGGAACTCCAACATGCACTCTCTTGTTCTCGCTCCTCCGCCCCAGGACCGGATGGTATCCACGTCCAAATGTTGCTGCATTTATCAACCCATAGTCTGCGTTACCTCCTTCGCCTTTATAATCGAATTTGGACCGACAGTACTTTTCCCAGACGATGGCGGGAAGCTATCGTCGTTCCTGTTCCGAAACCTGGAAAGGACAAACATCTCCCCTCTAGCTATCGCCCCATTTCTCTCACGAGTAGTGTCTGTAAGGTTTTGGAGCGTATGGTGAATTACCGTTTAGCGTGGTGGCTGGAATCCCGCAGTCTTTTAACACCTGCCCAATGCGGATTCCGAAAGCATCGTTCTGCAGTTGACCATCTTGTTGCTCTCTCCACTTATATCATGAACAATTTTCTCCGGAAACGCCAAACGGTAGCAATATTTTTTGATCTGGAGAGAGCATACGATACCTGTTGGAGGACAGGCATCCTCCGCATACTGTTCTCTTGGGGCTTTCGAGGCCGGCTGCCCCTTTTTCTTCGCGAATTTATGGCAGAGCGCACATTTAGGGTGCGGGTGAACACTACTCTCTCCCGCACTTTCTCCCAAGAAAACGGGGTACCCCAGGGCTCCGTGCTGAGTGTTGTACTGTTTGCCATCGCTATAAATCCAATTATGGATTGTCTCCTTCCTGATGTCTCGGGCTCCCTCTTTGTGGAAGATTTTGCGATCTACTACAGCTCTCAACGGACCAGCCTTCTTGAACGACGTGTTAAAGGATGTCTCGATCGCCTCCACTCTTGGAGCATCGAAACAGGCTTCCGTTTCTCTCCCAGTAAGACCGTTTGTGTTAATTTTTGGTGACGTAAGGAGTTTCTTCCGCCCTCCTTACATCTAGGACCTGTCAACCTTCCGTTTTCAGATGTCGCTAAATTCTTGGGTCTTATGTTTGACAGAAAACTGTGCTGGTCCTCCCACGTTTCCTATCTTTCGGCTCGCTGTCTGCGATCGCTTAACACCCTCCGTGTCCTGAATGGTACCTCCTGGGGACCGGACCGAGTGGTCCTTCTTCGCCTCTATCGGGCCTTAGTGCGCTCGAAATTAGATTATGGAAGCATAGTCTACTCCTCTGCTCCGCCATCTATTCTTCGGCATCTCGACTCTATCCACCACCGTGGATTACGTTTACTGTCTGGAGCTTTTTACACCAGCCCTGTGGAAAGCCTTTATGCTGAGACTGCTGAACCTCCGCTGTCCAATCGGCGAGCAGTCCTTCTAGCCATCTGTCTTCCATGCCTGCTAATCCAGCCCATGACCTTTTTTTCGATGCCTCCTTTGATGTAGGGTATGCAGGCCGCTCCTCCTCCCTACTACCCCCGGGAGTCCGCTTCCGTCAACTGCTCCATTCTCTTTCCTTCCGCTTTCCTAAAACCTTCTTGACAACTTGGGGTACAGCACCGCCTTGGCTCCGTCCCCGGATCTGCCTGCTCCGTGACCTTTGTCGATTTCCCAAGGATGGTACCCCTACACTTGTTTATCGTCGGGCATTTGCTGCTCTATGTGCACAAATGACGGACGCCACATTTATTTACACCGACGGCTCGAAAACATCGTTAGGTGTAGGGAGTGCCTATATTGTTGGCGACACCCCAAATCAATTTCGGCTTCCCGACCAGTGTTCGGTGTATACTGCGGAGCTTTACGCTGTTCTCCAGGCTGTCCACTACATCCGCCGCCATCGGCGGATACAGTACATTATCTGCTCAGATTCTCTCAGCTCACTCCTCAGTCTCCAAGCTCTTTACCCTGTGCACCCTCTGGTCCACCGGATTCAGGACTGTCTGCGCTTGCTCCACCTGGGGGGCGTCTCGGTGGCGTTCCTCTGGCTCCCGGGACATGCTGGTATCTGTGGGAATGAGGCGGCCAATATAGCGGCCAAGGCTGCAGTCTCTCTTCCTCGGCCAGCTATTCAGTCTCTTCCCTTCACCGATCTACGGAGCGGTTTATGTCGCAAAGTTGCTCATTTATGGCATGCACATTGGTCAACACTTCCCCATAATAAATTGCGGGAAGTGAAAGCCCTTCCTTGCGCTTGGACCTCTTCCTCCCGAATGCGTCGTCGGGAGGAGGTGATTTTAGCTAGACTCCGGATAGGGCACTGTCTTTTTAGCCATCGACATCTTTTAAGCGGCGATCCTCCCCCACTCTGTCCCCACTGCTCTCAGCTGTGGACGGTACGACACCTTTTAATTGAATGCCCCTATTTTAATCCGTTACGCTCCCGTCTACAGCTATCGCCTGATCTCTCGTCGATTTTAGCAGACGACACGCGCTCAGCCGACCGCGTTCTCCAGTTTATTAGTGACAGTGAAATGACGTCAGTCATTTGAAGCCTTTTTTGGGGACAACCAACCCCTTTCTGTAGTGGATTTTTAAGTGTTCCTTCTGTTTTTAGTTTCTCCAATTTTATGACTTTGTTCCCATTGCTGCTGGTTTTCAATTTCGGTTTTTTACTGTTTCCTAAGTCACGGGCTGGGCGCTAATGACCATAGAAGTTTTGCGCCCTAAAACCAAAAACAAAAAAAAAACTAAATCTAAGTTAATGGCTGAAAATTCTCTAGAGATTAAAAATTATGACTACAATTAATTTGAGCCCAAAACAGTAGTGATGCATGGCACAACAGTTACCTTGCACAGTACCATACAATTAAAAAGTTTCAAATCGAGGATCAATGTAAGAAAAGTGAGACTCATTCAGGGGACAAAACTGAAAGTTCAGAGACTCATAAAATTGTGGTTGTTGAAGTTATCTTTTATTTTTGTGTAAGGTACTAACATATACTCCAGACAAATGGAACTGCTGAAATTATACACATCTGATTAAGGTTTACAGCTACGATGATTTTTATCATGAATACAGCTCGTACGGAAGAACAGTATGTCAAGTCCATAACATATTGCATGTAGCTGCAAGATTTCAAAGACTTTACACTTATTTAAAATTTCATTATAACAGATTAGATAATCTTCCAATAATACACTATGAAATATTGTGACCTCTTTCAGTGAGTGTGACTAATGCTGAAGATGATAGAACTACACTTGTAATCCGCTACAGCAAAATCTTCAAGTCCCATAGATCTCTCTATTTCTCAGTAGATGTTTAAGTTCACCTGTAAAGCAATCAGGACACCTAAATTCAAATATTAATATACCTAATACAAAAAAAAAAAACTTACTTTAAGAACTAAAAATGCTACCAATACACCTTGTTGTAAAGGAATTGCTGTACAGTCATAACAAACATATGGGAGGTTGAATTCGCCTTCTTTTTCCTGGAAGAAGTAATGAAGGTTGCTTGTACACTCTATTGTAGCTGCTAAATCGAACCAGTGCTGTCAATTCGGTATGGGAAATGCCATCCTTACAAAATCCGGTTGTTTTTCTGTATGGACAATATGGTGAAGGCATCTGAACACAGTGGCATTCTTGTTTTGCCCTATACAGGAGTCAGAAAAGATCTCCAGATTTCTGACTTACAGCTTTAGAAAATTGTGTACTAAATTAAGAAGAAATGATGAAACTTCGTTTGCTCCTTTTTGACTGTGGTCTCTGGATACATATAAAAAACAACTGTCCCCTGTTGTCAAAATGTAAACATTAAAAGTAAATACAGACAACTGCCATTTATAATAAACTCCATTTCTCTTTTATTTGGACAAGGGAAATTTTTTCTGTACTCCATTGCTATTGTAACCTTTGATGGATTTTTTTTAAATTCCTTCTTTGCTTTTTCCTTCCTGTTATAGAACACTTTTTGTTTTTTTTTTTTTTAGATGCAGTTCATGAGCTGTTTCATTGGATCGAAGTTCAGAATGGAGCTTTTCTTTATTTTCATCAGGCGATGTTAGTCAGTTTCTTCTGCAAATTTTTCTTCGTGGCTGGATACTCATTGCAGAAAGCACAAGTATTTTGAATATCTGAAACTTATAGTGAAATTGGAATTTAATATTGTGCTGTTTATTATGATGCAACTCTGATCCTTAAATTTCTCCTTCAACATAGTGAACATAATTTTTTATATTGAGAGGCTCCAGTATGTAATTTTTTTTCACTTGTCATCAAACAGTGTGCCCTCTTATTATTTCACGTCTCTCATCCATTAAAGCCTGTGGGTGGGTTTTATGTTTCCCTCGGCCATCTCACAGAGGTTGGTCTCCAGATTTGTTTCTTTAGTAAATGATCTACCTTGACCATCTTTATCCCATGTAATGACATAAATTCTTGCGTGAATATATGTATTTCTTTGACAGTACCATTAAGGGTAATACAAACACAGAATCTATAAGATGCATCACAAAACTGTGCTTCCTGCTCTTCTCTTCTAGAACATCTGCACTGTACAGGGACTTCTTTGATTCCCCCCAGGGACTCACCATTCTTTGGCGGGTTTGTGCTTGGCTACCATGGGACCCCAGCCTTTGCAGCACTCTTTCCCTTCTATACTTCCGGATACTTTCTTTTGATGATCCAATGCCTCACTGATGTGTGTGTCCCTCAAGGGGCTCACCACTCTTTGGGCGGGTTCGTGCTTGGCTATCATGGGCCCCCAGCCTTTGCAGCACTTTTTCCCTTCCGTGCTGTATGTCCCTCCTCTTACTATTCTTTTTCCCCTCCCTTGGGGAACATGTGTGGGGTATTATTGGGAATGTTCTGCATTCTGTCGCTGATGTGCGAACAGTCTCAACTTTCTTTTTGGCTCCGTTTTCCTTTCTTCTTTTCCCTTCTCGTCTCATTCCTCCGTTTCATTGTTTGAGGATCCTCTTTTTTTTCCTTCTTCCTCCATGTGCACACCTGAAGGCCGGCCTGTGCATCTGACGCATAAAAGGTGACCGGGTAATGCGTAATTCCCAGCCCCAGGTCGACAGGTAGGGTTCGCACGTACCCCCTGGTACAGGCCAGGCCCAGGGAGGGGTGATTGCCTGAACTGTAACCTTCCCAAATTGTGGATTGGTCCCTCCATCAGGTGTTTGGGAGGTGTGACCTGAGGTGTGGACAATCACCTAAGGTGGGTGCACCCCCTTGTGAAGGGGACCCCCAGTTGGAAGGAGCACACAATCAGAGATGCTGACAATCATGTGGGATTTCCTCACAGTGTGTCAATCATCCTCTCCATTGACGTTGATGAAACATAAACATAATGAGGTTACTGATTCGAAGACACTTCCCACTGCACTGTGGATCCTTGTGGTATCACATACTGAAGACAGTCAGTCCTTTGCCAAGGTCAACCATTTATTATTCAGAAAAGTGTTTATGCCATTGCTGGCACTGTGAAATCCTGCTCTCACTTACGGAATGGCACTTTGCTTTTGGAGATGGCTTCTGATTCTCAAGTACAACTACTACTTGCTGCCTCGCTTCTCTGCGGCTACCCTGTCTGTGTTGAGGCACATAGAACTTCGAATTCTTCCCGTGGTGTAATTTACACCAGGCTGCTCGATGGTCTAACGGAAGCTGAAATACAATTTCATCTCTGATCAGGATGTCATTGCTGTCCATCGTGTAATGAAAAAGATCGATTCCTCCTTGGTGCCCACCCACACTCTTTTACTCACCTTTGATATGGTGGTGCTGCCGTCCAAGATTAAAGCAGGCTATGAAATCATCACAGTCCAGCTGTACATTCTGAATCTGATACGCTGCTACCAGTGTCATCGGTTCAGTCACACTAGGATGTCTTGTCGACACCCAGCCACATGCGTAACCTGTGGCAGGGTTGCACACGAGGGCAAATGTCCGCCTCCTCCACCCGCTGTATCAACTGCAATGGCGGCCATGCTTCCGCCTTCCAGGATTGTCCCGTGTATCTAGATGAGCAGGCTGTTCAAGAGATTCGGGTAAAGGAAAAAGTGCCTTACCCAGTAGCTCGCAAGTTACTGGCTAGTCGCAAACCCTGTTTTCTCCTGTCTGGCACCTATAATTTAGTTCTTGTTACCCCTCGCTTCATGAAGGACATGCGACCTAAAATTTGGCTCTGAGGTTGTGAAGTCGAAGTCGCCCAGTGTCAAGAAAGCATCGTCATCCCCCCATCCCACTGTGCAACAAACTGTCAGCCTCTCGCCTAAAGGGGTGAAGTTACACACTGTACAACTGGCAGGCAGGATAGGACAGGAGTAGTTCTCCCGAGAAGACTTCCTTCATCCCGCCAGTCAAACAACACCCATGTCTTCCTCTAACCAGAAGGGCTCAAAGAAGTCCACTAAAGACAAATGTTCTTCTCCTTTGCCAACTCAAAGATCCTGCTCGACAGTGTCGTCATTTGGCCCAGCCAGCCTCTGTCTCGCTGGTGCACACCACCAACCATTTTTCAGCGTTGGACTCCACAGACTGACCGCACAAGCACGCCAATGCTTCTGTGGTCCCCATGGAGCAGGATCCTCTTGCTTCTGTGCCCTGTAGCAGCGACTCTCCACTGGCTGTCCCTCAGTGGCCACCTAGTTGACACCCCTACATCTCTTCCTTCTCAAGACTGTCCTTCAGTGGAACATTCGTGGCCTTCAGTCCCACAAAGAGGATTTACAGCTGCTTCTAGCATTGCAGCATCCCCTTGTACTGTACCTTCAGGAAACAAATTTGCGCCCTCGAGACTGCTTTGAGCTTTCACATTATGTACTGATTCGTTTTGACCTTCCCCCTGAGGTTGGCATCCCATCTCATGGGGGTGTCATGATGCTCACATGGGATGACCTTAATGGTCAACCCATGTTCACCTTTTCCTTCCCCACCTGACTTTCTCATTCTGTACCATTTATGTACCTCCATCCTTCGATGTCACCAGGGCAGACTTGCTTCAGCTTATTGGGCAGCTACCTCTGCTGTTTTTAATACTCGGTGACCATAATGCGCATCATCTCCTTTGGGGTTCTCCCAGGACCTGCCAGATACGTGCCCTCTTGGCTGACTTTCTTAACCAACTCAAGCCATTCTGCCTTAACACTGGAGCACCCACTTTCCTTTCTGACTCCTCGCACACATATTCCCATTTGGACCTATCCTTTTGCACTGCCCAGTTTGCCCGTCATCTTGAGTCGTCCGTTCTTTCTGACATGTACTTCGTGAAGCGGCCCATGTTAACCTTGGACTTCATTCGCTTCCTAAGGACACTACTCCAGCCTTGGTCTATCACCTTCAGTTTCACGACCTTCGCATGGAACTTAGCGATAGTACCTATGTATACACTGATGGCTCTCGGACTGACCGTGGGGTCGGGTGTGCCTTTGTTATTGGCACTCGTATCTTTCAGTATCAGCTTCTGGCACACTCCTCACCATTTACAGCTAATCTTTTCACCTTGTATCACACCAGAGAGTACATCCAGCGACACAGCCTTCCCAATTGTGTATTCTGCTCTGACTCACTCAGTGCCCTCCAAAGTCTGTGTGCTGTACACTACTCATCCCTTAGTGCAGCGGGTCCAGGGAAACTGTCACTTGCTCACTCTTGGTGGAGCCAATGTCGTGTTTCTGTGGGTCCCTGGACATGTTGGTCTGCCAGGAAACGAGGCTGCTGACGCTGCTGCCAAGGCTGCAGTCCTTGTACCTCAGCCCGCGAGTACCTCTATTCCCACCGATGATCTCTGCGTTGCCATCTGTCAGGAGGTGGCGTCCCTTTATCGCCCTTGGTCCTCCCTTCATGGGAATAAACTTCGGCTTATTAAGTCTCTCCCGGCGCCTTGGACAACCTCTCAGCCCTCCCGCCAGGAGGAGATTATTTTAACTCTGCGGCGTATTGGTCACTGTCTTTTTAGCCATCGTCATTTGCTCAGTGGCGCTGCTCCACCATGTTGTACGAATTGCGCCCAAAATTTAACTGTCCGCCATTTCCTGCTGGAATGCCTTTTTTTCCAATTTACATTCCAGCTTGGGTTTGCAATCCGATTTATCAGCCGTTTCAGTGAATGACGCGCAAGCTGTCGACCACATTTTCCTTTTTATCCACAGAAGCAGTATGGCAAAGGCCATTTAATTTTTAGTTTTGGACCTCCATCTTTGTGTGGTGTTTTTTTTAGCCCTTTTTCCATGTGCCATTTTTAGCTGTGTCCTATTCTGTCCATTGGGACTGACATATAGTTGTTTCCCTCACCTCTGTGTTTGTTCTATAGTTTTGACTTGGTCATGTATGACCCCAGTTGTTTTTTGCACCACAAAACAAAACCACTTTGATTAAATCACTTAAATAGAGGTTTGTTTCATCATGATTTTCAGATTGGTTCATATTATTTATAAAAGTTTTGTGGCTACTGACAAGGTAACCTCCCAATCGCACCCCCCTCAGATTTAGTTATAAGTTGGCAAAGTGGATAGGCCTTGAAAAACTGAACACAGATCAATCGAGAAAACAGGAAGTTGTGTGGAAGTATGAAAAAAATAAGCAAAATATACGAACTGAGTAGTCCATGTGCAAGATAAGCCACATCAAGGACAGTGTGAGCTCAGGAGCACCGTGGTTAGAGTGAGCAGCTGCGGAATGAGAGGTCCTTGGTTCAAATCTTCCCTCGAGTGAAAAGTATAATTTTTTATTTTCAGACAATTATTATCTGTCCGTCTGATGCGAGGCAACTGCGCCGTAGTATGGGGACGCTACACCTAAACAAACGTCGAAACACAAGACGTCAGTCGATTACAGTGCACGGAAGAGATAGTATTCCTGCTAATGAGGCTCCCTGGCTGGCAGTTGACTGTTCGCTACTTTGGATGAGAGTGAATTAAATACGTGAGATGTATTCCGTGGGCAATATGAATCCAGCAAATATAGCTCGCACAATTTTGCGGTGCGGTCGCAAAACACAGACACTAAACTTATTACAGTGAACAGAGACGTCAGTGAACGAACGGACAGATCATAACTTAGCGAAAATAAAGAAAGTACACTTTTCACTCGAGGTAAGACTTGAACCAAGGACCTCTCGTTCCGCAGCTGCTCACACTAACCACGGGACCACGGCGCTCCTGAGCTCAAACTGTCCTTGATGTGGCTTATCTTGCACATGGACTACTCAGTTTGTATATTTTGCTTATTTTTTTCATAGTTCCACACAACTTCTTCCTGTTTTCTCGATTGATCTGTGTTCAGTTTTTAAAGGCCTATCCACTGTGCCAACTTATAACTAAATCTGAGGGGGGTCGATGGGGAGGTTCCCTTGTGAGATACATTACACCCTTTATTTCAGGAAGAAGGTAATCACCTGCTGCTGCAATATAATGAAAATTAACCCCCAAGGAATTGGAGGAAGAATGATCAGATGGGAGCATTACTGAGGTGAAGAACATTTTGAAAAAACTAAATGCATCACTAAAAAAAGAAAAAAGAATGTAATGTCGCATTGGAGTGAAATCCACTCAGACATTGTGCAGTAACCTCAGAGTTGGAGAATGATCAACAATGAAGTGTTTCTTGGACAGCAACACAAATTGCAGAACAAGAATAATTTAGTGTTGTATCTTGAAGTTCTGGCTTGCAGTTCAATTGGATTGTCAATAGGTGATGTCCTTGTTAAATGGGAAGTGGGCCAGGAGGAGGTCACACCCAAGGACCTCTCTTTCATTGGTTAGTTCTTCATCAGTCTCTAGCAGTTGGTTATGGTGGAGACTGAATCCCTGTACCATGTTGAGGGTCTTGCAGGGTGTGATGGTAATAGGTACACCACTACCTAGTTTACAAGAGAGTAACACTTTAGACGAATAGAATTTGCATGTTAATGAAGATGGAACCACTTCATAATTTACTAAGGGAAAAAAGTCTGAAAATATGTTTGCAATATTCCCTGCAAAGAACATACATTTAGTAGAGAGATAGGACCCACCATTGGCTTGGGTGAACTGATAACCAAGAAGAGTAACTATCCGCAAATCAGGATGAGATTTTCACTCTGCAGTGGAGTGTACGCTGATATGAAACTTCCTGGCAGATTAAAACTGTGTGCTGGACTGAGACTCGAACTCGGAACCTTTGCCTTTCGCAGGCAAGTGCTCTACCAACTGAGCTACCCAAGCACGACTCACGCCCCGTCCTCACAGCTTTACTTCTGAGACAGGGCGTGAGTCGTGCTTGGGTAGCTCAGTTGGTAGAGCACTTGACTGCGAAAGGCAAAGGTCCCGAGTTCGAGTCTCAGTCCGGCACACAGTTTTAATCTGCCAGGAAGTTTCATATCCGCAAATCACTTTGTTTTGTTTTCCTTCCATGGCTTAGCCAAGGAGAGAAAGTTTTGTTGGCTCGTAAAGATCGTTCTAAATTTTGATTCATATGAAGAGTATGCCAAAACCTCGTGGCCATTGGTTGATAAAATTGGTCGTTTTATGACATGAAATATCTGCCATGATGCTGCATGCTTCAAACAAGGGTACTCTCCACAGGTGTCACCCAGCCAGAGAAAAAGCCACCTAGTCTGATGGCCAGTGTTCCCAAATGGATAGGTACCTACTCAATAACATATGCGGGGAGGCGACAGCCCGGGTATCAATAATATGAAACCC
Organism: Schistocerca nitens; assembly: GCF_023898315.1. Lineage (NCBI taxonomy): Eukaryota > Metazoa > Arthropoda > Insecta > Orthoptera > Acrididae > Schistocerca > Schistocerca nitens. Next base: position 578,980,581 of record NC_064615.1, on the reverse strand, counting down.
TGAGTGAGTGGTCAGGAGGCTGTCACCGTATAGGTATCTGATGACTTCTCCAAAAGGACCAGCTATAATGCTGGATATTAGGTGACCTTCCCCACATGGCCTAAACACTGTAAAGTTTTGAATATGGAGGTCAAACTCGGATGTGAGGATGGAACATAATTTGACTGAAATACTGGGTGGTTATAATTAAACTATAACTACTTGAGTCATTGTAGATGGAAAACTATTTACCATATTTGTGCCCAACTATATAGGAATGATGATCAGATTGTGGGCTGCAGGAACTGCATTGTTAATAGTGTTAGTGTCATGACTTGCTGTTAGGTACAGTTCCAGTCAGTCACCATGGGTCTGGACAAAGTGAGTAAAGCTGTTGTATTGAAACAATAATAATTATTGACACATTAACGGAGAATGGGGAGGTCCTGTTTACACACTGGGGTTGAAGAACATGATTTGAAAGTTCAAATGGAACTGGCAGTTTTGGCATTTCTTTTGGGAGAAGCAGAGGAGAGACAGACAGCAAATTGCGCCACAAATTATTGAAGTTATTGCTGCTGTGGCTGAGAATGCTGGATGCAGAGTGCAGTCTTCTAGCAGTGCACAAGCTTTGTTATGACAGCTGAACATTCCTTGGTCCATTATTGTTTCGAGCAATGGTAGACCAATTTCTAGTGTGGTTCCAAGCTCTCATGGATACAGATAGTCATCACATTGAGCGATGATGGTAACGTGGAATATAAACATGCTACACAGTTGACAAATGTTACAAACTCGTGTGGAAATTAAAATGTTTGTTTTAGTTGTTTATTCATTCCTTCTCTTTCTCATGTCCTTACCAATGTTCCCATACAGTTTCATTGTCCTCCCTATCTCTCACTTGTCATACCTCTAATTGGTGTAAAATACAGGGAACAAAGTGGATGAAGCCAGAACTGATATCCTACAAATGAGCTTGGTTGTCAGCTGGAATCTGTCCTAGAGGAAAAAGTTGGAAAAAAGATATAGTCAAGGAGTAAATTTGCAGCACAAGAAAGGAAGAAATACTGCAATGGCTTGGGTCCCCATGTGCGCCACACTCTACTCACAAAAGAATAGAAAGGCTCTTAGGGGAATGACAAGAGGAAACAGCTTGCAAGATCATGTCCCATGACTCCAGTGAATTATCACGACAAGCCTCCTTGGCTACTGGGTTGCAGTCTCTTTTACTCAAGATCTGAAGTGCCCCAGAATATAACAGAATGATATCTCGTGAACTTACTTCTGTGCAAAATGTCTGAACAAAATCTGCTGGATACATTATCTGGATGCTGTACAAGGCACTCTAGGGAGCAGATTAGGAAGGTCTTTGTATGGGCACATCTCATCCATGACAGCCATCAAGATCATATATAACAAGTCATAGATGCTGACATCTGTTGGCAGGCAAAACAATGGAACAGGAAACTAGATAACCTTCATTGGATGCTTGTGTGTGGATCACTCTATTACAACACTGGTTTAAAATCTGCCATATTCATCTTGCATGCAAGTAATTTACATTTCGTCCTTCGTCTCTCTATCAGTCAAGATGACTGCTCCTAAATTGTGGGAGACTCTTGATACATGCTATAATTGCAGTTGTCTGTTACAAAGTGTTGTGCCCAGATCCCAAATGGTTTTTTTGGTTTGTTTACAGTTCAGAAATAATCTGTCTGTTAGAGGGTGAGCAATTTCAGTGGTCACAGGAAACTTTTTGACTGACTTAGATTTAGAAGCATGTTATAGGTCAGGAATTGCTGTCTGATATTTAGTGCTTCCTTACTAACTTTGGCACAGTTATCTAAGCTCCTGTTGTCATTCTGATGGCTGCATGGTGTATTGTGTCCAATATCCTTAAATATGATATTCAGGATTAACCATAAATGGTACACCCATTGTCTATAGAAATTGGAAAGATAACAGTATTCTGAAAAGGATAGAGTGCTACTCACCATGTAGAAGGGGTGTCGAGTTGTAGACTACTAAACATTTGAACTTTCAGCCAAAGGTGTTCTTCAGAAATAGGAAGAGCAACTGACACACATTAGGCCACAGTGGCCATCTGTGTGAGAGTTGTGCTTGTGTGTGTGCTTTTTATTTCCCACAAAGGCCTTTTGGCTGAAAGCGTAAACATTTAGTACTCTGTGTGTCTGCGACTCAATGCCTGCTCTGTATGGTGAGTAGCAATCCACAATATTTTGTTATTTCCTCCAGGACTCTCAGCCTGCAAGATCTGGGCAGTCACAAAGAGTGGTATTATTGGTAGTTGGGAGCACAAATGTTAGGCTCGTTATGGCCCCCCTTACGGTCATGGCTGCCAAGGATAAGAAGAAAGCCAATGTGCGCTCCATATGCATACCGGGTGGAATTATTCCCGATGTGGAATGGGTCCTTCCGAATGCCATGAAGAGCACAGAGTTTAGCGGACTGCAGGTGGTGGCTCACGCCAGTACCAACGATGTGTCACTTTATATTGGAAGAGATTCTCTCTGGTTTCGAGTGGCTAACAGAAGTAGTAAAGGCTGTTAGTCTTGCTTGCGAGATGATAGCAGAGCTGACCATTTGCAGCATAGTCAACAGGACTGGTTGCGGACCTCTGTTACAGAGCCAAGTGGAGGGTCTGAATCAGAGGCTCAGGGGGGCATTAGAGACACTCTCAATTGATTATTATACTCTTGTGGCTTATGTTGAATGAATGATGGATTTCAGTAAGCTCTTGGTACAATGCTTTTCTACTGTTTGACATGATTTTCTCCTGTAATCCTAAAGGCTGCTAGGTTTTGAGCCTTCAGTGCCACCCACCAGTCGCTGATGGCAGTGCATCATTTATTGTTCCTTCAAGGAACAGAGCACCCCTCAAAGTGTTCAGAGATATTTGGTCTGGGTGTCTCGTGCACACAGTGGACCACATTTTTAAAATTAACCATAAAGTCGTAGGCATTTTCTTTCCATTCAAACCTAGCTAACTGAATGTGTAGAACCCACTTAGTGGGTTTCTTTTGAGCTCTTTTCTGCTGGGGAAGAGTACAAAAGACCGAAGTGGTTGCTTGAATATGGATCTGTATCCACTTCCCATGCTCTAACATCTGTGAGTTCAGTGAACAGATCGTAGGTCAATGGCCGACGACAAACCTGTGGCTGAGCTACAGTACATCAGTTGGCCTCTGTTCAGATGAGAGATCTCTTCTGGTACAATGAGCCTCTTGAGAGCCCTATCCCTGGGACAGGTAGTGCTGGAATCGTAATGTGCATGGTGCGCATAATTAGGTGCGAGTCTCTTTACCAAGTGGGTCATGAAGTAGAGCATACACTGTGCATACTGTGATTTTCAATGATACGTGAATGAAAACAGCTGCTGCCTGCAAGCTGGTGATGAGAGGTGAGGCTGGCCTGTGTTACTAACAAATACCATCACTCCACCTGCAGTCCTGTCACTGTGACAATCATCTTTCTTTTGGAGAGAGTACGTTGTAACACGAGGGTATCAGGAGTTTCCATGTGTGTCTTCTGAAGACACGTGCACAGTGCTTTTTACTGTACTAATAGTTTGAGCCTCTCGTTATGAGTTCTGAAATCATTTATGTCCTTCCAGAATCCATTCACATTCCACTGCATTATGGGGATCCATTGATTATTGAGTGTTTACATTTTCCCCCTTTCCCACAACCTGCACTCTTGTGCAGCAGCAGCGATAGGGGTAAAAAGTCATTGAACTATTTGATTCTTCCATGAAGACGTCAATGGCCCCAACATTACCTCCATTAGAAAGTGACAGTTCTGGACAATCCAATGGGTTTAATACTCTTTCCTGTGAACTTTTCTGTTTAGTTGTGGGTAGTGTAGTTTGTATGGACATGGATGCTGACTGTTTAGCTTTTTGGTACTGAATATTTTTGTTTACAAGATTAGTTGACTTCAGAGTGCTGTAAGGTTTATGGTAAGCTTTCCCTTTGCAGGTACAGCAGCATGTACATATATTTGTGTCACTCTAATGAGTGAATTGACACGTTGATTTTGGTAACATGTTTTTGAAGGGCTGTTGCAGAGAAGATGAAAATGCTTGATGTTACAGCACCTTGAAAGTTCCCTTCAGTTTATTCATAATCACTAAAATCTCTGTTCTACATGGGATGATCACCTGAGTAATTTCAACACTTTGGTGAAGATCTACACAATTCATTTGCTTCATGTGCCTTTGATCCAGTGATCACTGCTTGTGATGTTTATTTACTTTCAGGCTGGGTACTTACTTTCCTGAGGCTGTGACCACCTTCATACTACAACTCACCCCCCCCCCCCTTCCCCTTTTTTCTTCTTCTTGGAAATTTAAGTGTGCACCAGCTCCTGTGGCAAAGTACCAATTTGTATGGTAAAGACTTATTGATTGACTAGTTTCTTACCAATCTTGATCTGTCGCTTCTCAGTGACAGTACTGCTGCCCACTTCTGTGCTGCCCATGGCACTATTTTGGCTATCTACCTTAAGATCTATTCACCCCAGCTACCATGTCGGGCTCTTCTAAGAGCCAGCTGACAATTTTATACCTCTGCTGTTACCTCCACTTCCTTTCAGCTTGCATTGGTAAGGTTGGTGGAGACCTCTTAGCCACAATCACCCAAGCCACTGGAACTATTGTGCTGTTTTCTACAGGCACACTTCACTGCACTGCAGGTGGATTGCACTTCTAAGGGGAAACAAGAGTTTGAAGAAATGCAGAAGCAGATGGGAAGGAAGAATATGATAGTAATGGGGAATTTAAACACACACGTTGAAAGAGAGAGACAAGCCTGTGAAAGTGTGCTTGGACCAGAGGGTTGGGGCTGCACAAATGAGGAAGGTGAAAGACTATTGGAGTTCTGTCAAAGGCATGGCTTGCTGGTTGGGAACTTTGGTTCAGGAAAAAGGAGAGCCACAAAATTACCTGGTACAGTCAAGACTTAAAGAGAAAGTCGATAGTTGACTACTTCCTTTATGATAGTGAGATGTATGGGAACATCATTGACATTAAGGTATTACCATCAGAGGCCTTGGATAGCGACCACTGTTTGCTGGTAATGAACCTGAGAGAGACTAAGGATAATAAAGGGACAGAAAACCAGGAAAGACGTATAAGGTTATGGAAGTTGGATTACAGGAAGAAAGCAGGCTAGAGTACCTACAAGTAGTAAAGGAACACATCCCAAAGGATGAACCAAAAACAGTAGAAGAGGAATGGGGTAGATTCAAGGGAACATTAGTAAGGGTGGCAGAAGCAGTATGTGGGAGGACAAGCAACAGAAAGAGATGAAACTTCCTGGCAGATTAAAACTGTGTGCCCGACCGGGACTCGAACTCGGGACCTTTGCCTTTCGCTGGCAAGTGCTCTACTATCTGAGCTACCGAAGCACGACTCACGCCCGTCCTGGAAGGTAGGAGACGAGATACTGGCAGAAGTAAAGCTGTGAGGAACGGGCATGAGTCGTGCTTCGGGAGCTCAGATGGTAGAGCACTTGCCCGCGAAAGGCAAAGGTCCCGAGTTCGAGTCTCGGTCAGGCACACAGTTTTAATCTGCCAGGAAGTTTCATATCAGTGCTCACTCCGCTGCAGAGTGAAAATCTCATTCTGGAAACAGAAAGGGATGGAAAGAAACCCCCTGGTGGAATGATAAAACAAAGGATATAGTACAAAAGAATAATACAGCCTTTAGGGTACAGTTCCAGAAGAGAGCAGTAGGGACAAGGGAAGAGTATCAGACAAGAAAGAAAGAAGCAAAAAGAGTGGTGGCGGAGGAAAGAAGAAAGTGGATGGAACAGTGGACCAGAATGATGGAGGAGGATTGTGGAGGTTCAAAAAAAAGGTGTTATATGGAATGATTAAATGTAAGAAGAAGTGCGATATGACAGATTATGCTCGAATGGTGAACAAAAGTGGACAAGATGTAGAGAATAAGGAGGAACTCAAGAATATGTGGAAGGAGGATTTTGAAGAACTCCTGAACCTGAATGGGGACCTGGATGAGGAGGAACAAGCTGAGGAGTAAAAAGAGTAGCCACAGCAAATAGAAAAAGACCTTACATTGGGAGAAGTGGAAGAGGCATTGGGCAAGATGAAGGGAGGGAAGTCACCAGATCTGGATGAGCTAAGTGTAGAGATGGTGAGAGCAGCAGGAGAGGTTCGGATACAATGGCTGTATCAAGTAATGACAATTGTGTGGAGATAGATGATCCCAGAAGGCTGGAAGAAGGGAATAATTGTCCCAGTCTTTAAGAAGGGAAATAGAAAAGAGTGCAAGAATTATTGGGGGATAACATTGATGAGTCATTGTGCAAAGATTTTTGAGGATTTTGGAAGCACGAATTTGGACAAAATTAGAAGGAAGAATGAGAGAAAAGCAACATTGCTTCAGAACAGGAAGGTCTACAGTGAATCTAATTTTTGCTGTAAGACAACTGCAGGAACAGCACTATGAATGTGGAATAGATCTACTAATGGGCTTCCTGGACATGGAAAAAGCATATGATAGTGTGCGTAGAAGCAAAGTGTGGAAAGCCCCGGAGAACAGAGGAGCAGTAAGACATTATTTGGAGGATAAGGCAAATTTACCATGGAAATATGAGCTGTGTGAAAGTGGGAGGAGAGATATCAGCTTGGATTGAACAGAAGAATTGCTTGAGGCAGGGAAGTACACTTTCACCATTACTCTTCATTGTAGTGATGGATGAAATAATGAGTACAGTAGCACAAGTAATTGGTGAAAGGAAGATGAAAGCTACGGTGTTTGAAGATGAGCTGATGATTTGGGGGAATAAGGAGGAAGTAGCACAAGAGCAGTTGGATGTATGGGAACAAACAGTGCAAGAATATGGGATGAAATTCAGTATAAGTAAGAGTGAGATGATTATAACAACAAGAAAGGAGGAGAGAGGAACAACTGTAATAACAGTTGGTGAGGAACGATTGAGGGGAGTGGAGAGTTTAAAGTACCTAGGAAGCCTGATACAGGAAGAGGGAAAAAACGGCAGAGAAATAAACGAGCAGGGGAGGAAAGCAGAAGCATTTCGGAAGAGTGTTAGAAGCCTGATATGGAGCAAGTATGTACCCCAAATCAGTAAAAAGGTTATATACCAGTCATATGTCTCAGTCCTGACATATGTATTAGAAACCTGGGTTATGAAAGGAAGAGAGGAAAGCAAAGTACAAGCTAGTGAGATGAAATTCCTGAGAAACAGTATTGGAGTGACAAAGATAGACAGGTTAAGAAATGGGATCGGAGAGTTAATGAAGGTGGAAACATTACAGGAGGAGGTAGATATATAAAGGCTGAGAATGGAGGAGAAGAGGATACTGAGAAGGATACACAGGGTCAAACTCGAAGAAGAGAGACCAAGAGGAAGGCCGAGAGACAGATGGCTGAAAGGAGTAGAGGAATGCGTCCAGAAGAAAGGAGAAGACTGGACCAAGGTGAAGATGGAGAGATGGTGGCAAGACAGAAGACGATGGAGAGGCCTATGTTCCATACATACCCTGCCAGAGGCTGGAAACTGTCGATGATGATGATGATGATGATGATGATGATGATGATGATGATGATGATGATGATGATGACTTCACTACCAGCCAGTGCCATGATGGACCAAAGACATTGCAACAGCTATTCAGAATTTTCAAAGGTCCCTGCAATGCAGTAAGAAGGAAAGCTGAGAGTGCTTAGTCTCCCCATTAAAAATATACACATTTTCATCCCAGGTGTCTGCCAGGTTCTGTAGTGTTCTGGGCTGCCAAGAATCAACTGTCCCAGGTCTGTCCCTTCATGGTGGTATTTGTGCTGATGCATTGATCTTTGCTGAACATCTTGCGGCCCACTTTGTGACAACATTGGCACCTCTTCCTATCTGATCATATTTCGAATGCATGAAAGGCAAGTTGAAGACATCTTCCCATTCTTCACACCTCCCCAGCAACTCCAAATTATATGATGAACATTTCACTGATTGGGAAATGCTTCAGGCTCTTGACTGATCACACAGTACTGCCCAAGGCTCAGATTTGATTTAGTATCTGACAATTACTCAAAGATTTCATCTACTCGGGGTCTTCAACTCTGTGGCTAGAGGGTGTTCACACTCCTTAGACCAGTCTAAAGCCCCACATCCATTTACAGTTACTGACCAGTTAGCCTCAACATTGTGCTCTGCAACCTGCTTTAAAAGGCGGTAGCCCGACTATTATGCTAGGTTCTCAAATCATGACATCTTTTGTCTCCCCCCCCCACCCCCCATTACTGTTGTTTCTGGGAGGGATGATCCAAATTGACTATCTGGTTAGGTCGGAATACTCGTCCTCATCGGCATCAATGGGCTAGTGGCCTCAGTCAGATCACTGCTCATCCCCACACTGTGTGTCAAGGCTTTTCACTTTTTGTATAGACCCCAGTCTATAGTCTGGACTGAATACCATCCACAGGGCCTCTGCTTGTACCCCTTCCCCTTACTTCCAGTTCTCCTCTGCGAAAACATGTCTATGCATTTCTGTTGCTGTACCACAATCCATTTTGACCAGATCCCTATCTGGCTACCCAGCACTTTGACATTGTTGCACAGGCCAGATTTTTGGGCCATCCCTTTGATAGAAAGCTGACAATGCTCACACATTTTTGTCTACTAAAGACTGTCACAGTGTGAAAGATCAACATTCTGTTTATTGCCCACACCTTTTGGGATGTTGATCCTGCTTCTCTCTCCCATATTTACTGAGCTCTGGTCTCATCCCGAGTGGACTGTGGTTGCGAAGATTGTGGCTTACAGCTGCGTACAGCTTTGACAGTGTTGGGCCCAGTCCATCATTGTTGAGTAAGATTGGTCACTGTTGCCTTCTGGGCAAGTTCCATAGACAGTCCCCTTGTTGGAGTGAGGATGTTTTCTCTTCGGTTGCAACAGTACCAGCTGTTGCTTACTTATGCAATTGCCTTCAGACAGTTTCCTAATCATTCAACTTACCAAGTTCTTTTTGCATGCAGGTGCACCGTCTCCTGAAGCCTGCTATCAGGTGGGATTGCCAGTTTTTCCAGTTGGAATGTGCCTCAAGGTCCTCTGCTAGAACCTCAGCGTAGCCCCATTAGAATACCACCCCTGCCCCCCCCCCCCCCCTGCCCTTTGTTAGTACCAATCTATTTCAAGGACTGAAAGTTTCAGTTGCATCTTTGACCTTTTGATGTGTGTTCCTCACCATTCTTCAGGAGCATCAAGGTGCTACCATAATTTACACTGAATGCATTGTATAGCACAAGATACACTTTTACATCTCCTGCTGGTCAGGAACAACTTTTGTTGCCAGTAATATGCCCCTATTTTCCGCATTTTAATATGTAGTGACTCTAAGCAGCTCCAAGCAGTTCAGTGTCACTCTTCATCCTGTGATATCCGCTATTTATGGCCTTCTCTCTGACCATAGTGTTACTGCCTGCTAAGTTCTCTCTCACTGGGTTCCAAGTCATGTTGGCATCCCAGGGGGTGGGGGGTTGGATGCAGGTAGTGTGTGTGTGTGTGTGTGTGTGTGTGTGTGTGTGTGTGTGTGTGTGTGTGTGTGTGTCAACAGATGAGCCATGGGAGATGCCTTGTCTGCTCTGAGTTATGTACTGACCTGTCCCAATTCTTTTTCTACTTAAATTCTTCCTCAGGTCTAGCTTCGATACTGCTTTCAGTGTTCCGTTTTTACTACTCCTGCGGACTTTCATAATTCAAATTTCTGGTGAATGTCACTAACTCCAACTGAACTACCTTTTGATGGAGGGATTTATGACCTCACTGTTTAGTCCTTTAACCATCAACCAATCCTGCTGCCTCATGAAGAGCCTCCAGAATGCATAACAGTATTGCAGTGTGGCATGTTTAAGATGGATGTTGTTTGTATGTTGATGAGAGAAAGATTAAAGGTCCGATCACAGACATGTTCCCTGTCTTCAGTGACAGTTATGAGTGTAGCATAAGTTTTAAAATTTTGTGAAGACTCTGAATTTCTCGCTAAGATGTTAGGGAGCAGATTAATGTTTGAATGGCTGACTACTCATTTTTTGTGTTAGATGTTAACAAGCTATATTTATTTCTAGGAAAGGTTTAGCGTCTTTTATCCAGATAACCTTAATTTCACATAACATTATTTCAAGACATAACTTAATTTTATGTAACTATGTGGTCATGTGCTTGAACAGTAGTCAGTCATGCATATATTTGTTCTTTGTTTTAATAAACTTTTACTTTAAGTTACAGCTTTAATTAACAAAATTTAATTTTTCAAGCATTTCTTTCCTATATAAGAAAGTAGTAAGAGTATGAGAGATCCATCATTTACTTTGGTAATGTCTTTAAAGTTTTACAACCCCCTTATACAACAAAAATTACTCTTTTTGGTGTCACTCTCATGAATTTTTATTATATCCATCCTATGTCTTTTCTGTGCCTTTCATATTCTGTCTTTCAAATGAACAACCTGATTGTGCAAAACTATTAGTTCCATAGGCACTAACTTTTGCATTTGAGTCTATAATAACTTTTCATTTTCCGAAATTTAATGAGAGGTTTGTGCCAAGTTACAGTCAACAGGCTAAGAAAGATCAAACAGCTAAGGTATTATAGCAATCTGGTAAAAGTTAAAAATATATATCCTCTTTAAAGAATGATTTGTGTTATGTAGTACACAGTACACAATGTCCTCTCCCTCCCCGTCCTTTTTTCCCCACATTTCGCTGGGTGAATCAAGATAATCTTCCTCAATGTATTTAATAATTTGAGATAAGATTGCCAAATGCTGAAGTAATTAGGGACTCTCTTAAAATGAAAAGTTGTTACTTTTTAAAATTACATTCATTATGGTTGTATATAAGATAATTTGATAGTCTGCATGAGTTGTTTCTCTGTTTGTCTGGCATTAGAATTATAGTGCATTAAAATTAATATTTTGTCTTATGTTTTTCAGTTGATGATGGTGCCATTTTAGACATTGTGTTGGACAACTTCAATTATCCTCCGCCTCAAGGTTTTGAAAAAATTATGTTGGAGCAGTCCTTACTTTAGAGCACTTCTGGTGCCAGTGGTGGTCTTCAGAAGTGGCCATGAAGCACTGATACCTTTATTCATCATTTTTACACAGCAAATAAGACTTCATTGAGTTAAGAGAACTTTAATAAAGTGGAGAACATGATTCGAGCTTAAGTTTTTCAGATACGAGAATCTCTTGAAATGCCCACTGCATTACCAAATAATATCAACAATTTAAAGAATGGGACCTAGCTAAAGCTGTTAGAATGTGTGTCTGTGGGACGGGGGGAGGAGGGGGGGGGGAGATATACTTAACATAATACATCTTCCCCGAAGTTGAATAGAATCAGCTTAAACGAGCATTGTGATTCAAGACATAAGAGGAAAATTTATGTTAATAGAAACGTAAGGTTTCAGATAACTAAGTCTATGAACTTCTAAATATATCATTCCATGTATATGAAACAAATAGGCTGATCATTGTAAGTAAGGAGTTAAAAGAACTGAAACAAAAGAGCAAGAGAAAATAACAGGATGATCAAAAAACCAAAATAATTTGTGAATAGAAAGTAGAGGAAAACAGCCAGTGAAGCAGTTTTTAAACAAAATAGTGTTCTGTAGGTAAGTGCAGTGAGTCACCGTGATACAGACAATATGTTACTGTACATTGTAGCCTTAAGAGTGCAATGAACAAATACGACGTACCCATAACTAAGGAATGAAGACTGAGCCTACTATTTCTGGATGTGATGACCAGTCAGTATTAACTAGAGAAACAGTTTTACAGGAAAGACACAATTTATTTTCCCCCTAAAATCCTGCAGCCTTTTGAGTGTTACTCTGTTAGTTTCATTTTTCACCTTTCCCTCCAGTCTCTCCCTCACTCGTGCCATTCCAAATAGGTTCCTCAGCTAACAATTCGCATTGCTGTGTACTATAAAACAGTGTTAGTGTTTAATTCAGTTCTCACGTTGTTCATTATCTACATTGATATTTCTCTCTCTAACATAACATCTTTTCTTATCACCCCTGTTGTGAAATATTATTCTTTCACTTTTATGGTTACAAATTTCCAAAGTAATTTATGTACCTATTTTTAATTACCTTAATTTTACTTTCATTTAATTTTTTTCCATCTATGACCATGTTGGTGAATATCACTTCTTTTCATAATGTGTGTTGTTTTGGCTGGTTGTGAATGTGTGTATTTCTTCCAGATCCAGTGACAAACCCTTCTCCTATGTTTCACTCATTTCCTCTTTACACAAAGACAGGCCTCTTCAAGGTTTACTCTCTTTTTAACATTTTTTCTATGTGTATACATTCTATTAATGTTGTTTGTTTTCAACACAGCATTTCTAAACAAAATCTTTCATCCTCTCTTACCACATGAATTATTCTATTATAGTATTTTTCTACATATTATTCCGTGTGTATTCTTAGGTTTGCGCACTATGGCAGAGCTTCTTCATTCCAGTAGACTAGCTGTCTCTTATCTGCAGATTAGTAGCCAGGCAAAAGTGAATCTCTGCTTCTTAGTAAATGTATTATTTAAACAGTAACATAATTTATATTTGTCAATGTGTAGCCATTGACTAGCTTTATCAGTCCAATTATTTATGGTCTATTAATTTCATTTTTATTTAAAAACAATGTACATTGTTTGTAACTTAGTTATGACAATTTATATAATCAGCTGTGTTATCTTTGTGTTTGTTATTTTTATTACCTTACAGCAATATTGATCCTTATTTTTATACAAATAATGTATTTAAAATCAAAATGACAAAGTCAATCTACTTCTTGATGTGTACTGTACAAATTAGGAGACAGTATTAATTAATAATTATTATTTTCTGCTGAAATAGTACTTTTACTTAATTTTCAGTTGATTTTTCGTTTTATTTTGATTTATCTAACAATTGGTACCTCTCCCTTGCTCCTTGTGTGGAGCAGTAGAAAAAAAACTGAAATACTTTTGTACAACAATAAACAACCTCGTGTATGAAAAAGACAGAAAAATTTCAAAAGTCTCAAAAAATTGTCGCCTTAAGCACAAAGCACACACTGCCATAGCAGCACAACATAGGACCACACTTACAAACATGTAAACACAGCACCAGCTGTTCGTGGCACAGTAGGTCGGTTCAGTGCTAACACAATATGACTACGACTGACTGACTTACTATTAAGCACGTACAGTGCTGGTGTGGCAGAAGATAACCAGATGGCCCACTAAACTAGCCAATAGGTACTTACATGAATACAAAACTATGCAAAACAAATAATTAAAATGTGTACGTGCAAAACATAAGAAATCATGCAAATGATATAAAGCCAAATATGGGTTAAGGTGCCCATATACGAGCAAAATAAAAGTTACAGAGATGGTAGCATGATACATAGCAAGTAAAGTATGTCATAAAGGCTCAGTTATGCACAATAAATTGGATAAAACGTACAGCGCACACATTCAATAACCAACAAATACAAACATCAAGCACCAGAATCAGGAGTTTCAGGAAGAAGGTTCTATCCATAGCCGCTGAAAATAAAGAAATATACATTGATCATCCAGAACATTATAACCACCAATCTATTATTGATATAAACCCATCCAGGCAATAGCAGAATCAGATGGTGAGGAGCGACTGTAAGTCACATGCGCAAGATGCATGCGGTATCAGTGAGCATGCTGTCTCTGTGTAGAATGGGGAAGGCACATGACCTATTTGAGTTTGACAGAGATCAGATTGTGATGGCCTGTAGGCTTGGCACAAGCATTTTGGGAACTCCACAATTTGTCGGGTGTTCGAGAAGTGCTACGGCAAGTATCTAACATGTGGCAAAAGCAAGGCAAAACCACATCTAGACATCCTGAGACTGGGCGGTCACTCCTCATTACAGATGTCAGACATCAGAGGCTGGGCAGACTGGTAAACAGGACAGGTGGTGAACTGTGGCTGAAGTACCATCAGACTTTAATGCCGGGCAGAGTACAACTGTGTCTGAACACACAGTAACTGACCACCCCGTAACGATGGACTGCTGCAGCAGACAACCTATTCATGTGCCAATGTAACACCACATCAGCAACCAAGACTCAAATGGGCACTTGACCATTGGCACTGGAGATTGGTGCAGTGGCAGTGTGTTGCATCTTCTGATGAATCCTGATATCTTCTACATTATGCTGATGAGAGGGCATGAATTCATTGTCTTTTAGGGGAACAGCTCCTTGAGACTTGAAATGCAGGACAAAGACAAGCTGGCAGTGGCTCCATTATGTTCTGGCGAACATTGATGTGGGCATCCTTGTGTCCAGCAGAGCTTGTGCTAGGCAGCATGATGGCGAAAGAGTCTCATACACTGGTTGCCGACCACATACACTCCTTCATGAGAATCATGTTTCCTGATGGCAGTGGCATTTTTTCAACAAGACAATGCACCATGTCACAATGCCAGGAGTGGTTCAAGGACCCTAGTGGCAAGTTCCCTGGGATGTGATTGAACGTGCCATTAGAACTCATCACCCCCCCCCCCTCCCCGGAATTTATGGGAACTAGGTTAGTTGTGTGTGTGCAAATGTGGTGCCATCTCCCTTCCCTCCAATGACCAGCAAGGCCACTGCTTCCCTGCCACATTGCGTTGCTGCTGTTATCCATGCCGAAGATGATGTACCGGCTGTTAGGTAGGTGGTCGTAATGTTCTGGCTGAGCAGTGTAAAAATGTGAAAAAGAAAATATCACATGATAAAATAAATCCTCTAAAAGAACCAGAACTATCCTCCCCCAACTTCTATCATACCAAAAGGGCAATATTAAAATATCCTCTTGTGAGATGACCTAAAACAGAAACCAGAAATCACCATTGCACCAACAGGGTAAAAAATTGGTAACATGGAATCATAATAAACTCGATGTTTACTAATCAGTTGATCATTGAGCGAATTGTCCTTATCAACATCAGCACAATTACTTTCATAATGTTTTTATTTTATTTATTAGAAAGAAAGGGTGCTGATGTGCATAATCCATTCTCTGTGGATCATTTGCTACTCACAGGCCACGAACCAAAGGGACTTTATAAAGTTACTATCTTCCATAAAAAAAAGAAAGGTTATAACTTTGATTTTCTTCATGAACTGGAAATTTTTAAGCATTTGTCTGTTAATGATGCTCTCATTCTCAATAAACAACTAAAATTGCAAAATTTGCTTATAGGTTTTAAACTGCTATTTGCAACTACTTGACATTTTTTGCCTCAAGTCTCTATACACAGATCTGAAAATTGTTTACTCCCTTTTCATTTTAAGCACTTTAATGCTATCTGCACTAGATGGATGGTGTGTAAAATTGCTGTTTCATTTTACAGCATTACCTGTGCATCTATACTTTTGTTATTAAGTTTGGTGTCCTGTTACAGCTATTTTCATTTATAATATAACAGTTTTCTTAATTTGAACCCTTTGTGCTATTCATGCCCCATAGGGGGTGCACACTGTGCATTCTCCACATAGCAGTGATGTCAGTTGACAATCTTTTCAGTCTGCTGTCGGTCCGAGTGGCTTGCTATACTCAAGGTTTTAATGCTGGCATTAAACGGTAACTTTTAATTATCTGCCTCGAGTGCTTGAACACACGTTTTATCACGTCTCCATCCAATGTGATTCTTTGTAACTAATACTGTTTTGCTTTTAATTCTACTAGTTTTTCTTAAGGCTTTTGTTGTTATTCTCATATGTTGTTTAAATAATTTATATAGCTGTCTGTAACTTATTCTGATGAAGATACATCAGTCATGTTAAAGATTGTAAATTCATGATGAGTGCCCCTGCAGTGATGAATATCCAGGATTTGGTGTCTATAAATTGGAATGCAGTGCTTGTGAAATGACGTGTCCCCCCCCCCCCCCCCCCCCCGGGTTTCCGCAGGGTACCCCTTAGGTTATTTGGAACAGAAAATGTAAATAAAGTAATGGGATCAGATACATAATTAAGGAGCTACGGTAATTGAAAAACTCAGGAAAAGGGCTGAAAAAACGAAGGCAGAGATTTGTACGGGTATGAACTACGCAAGTAGCATTTAGTAATTTCACATGCTCGTTCCTTATTGACGTTGCGGCATCGAAAATGTGTTGTATCAATTCTTCTCGTGTTTCCACCTTCACTTCGTACACAATGTATTTCATCCACCTCCAGATGCAGTAATCTAGGGGTGTTAAATGTAGCAGGCTAGTTAATAGAGCCCCTGTGACCTATCCATCGATGTGGGAATTGCTGATTAAGATAAGCTGTTACCACATGGTGGAAGTGTACAGGTGCCCCGTCATGTTGGACTTACATGTGGTGTCTTGTTTCCAGAGGAACATCTTCAAGAAGCTGTGGTAAGTCTTCTCGTGAAAAGTTACCGTACATCTGACCATTTAAATTTCCCGGGAGAATAAATGGCCCCAGTAACTGGTCACACAAAACACCACACCAAACATTGTTACTGAATCTACATTGTAATTGAGATACTACCGTGGGGTGGGGATTTTCGTCTGCTAAGACATGCAAGTTGTTCATGCCTATTCTTCTAAAGGTTGCCTCATCACTGAACATTATGAAGCAATAGAGCTGCCGATTTCCGTTTAACCAGTTACAGAAAATGCAACTGGTTCGCACAATCATGTGGCTGTAAACGGTGAACTTTCTGCTCATGAAAAGGATACAGTCCATTCTCATGAAGAATCCTACATACCTTAGATTGTGAAACATTTCATTGGGTAGCTAGGGATCTAGTACTTAAATGAGGACTGCACTCTACTGAATTAAGAATGTTTTCCTCTTCTTGAACGTCACGATGTCTTTCGGGGTGAATACCAATACTGCGAAGAGTACCAATTACTAGCAGTGTTTGATATGTTCAATTAAATGTTTCAGCAATTGGAATCCTATGGTTAGGATACCAACGGTGATATTCGGCAATAGCAGCTTTCGAATTTAACATCACATAAGCCCAAAATGTACATCATCTCTCCATACTCCTGAGATGAAAATGTGTATGGCTCAGCAAAGTGTACTGTATACAGGAGACAATAACAGTAAACAGTGGCTGCAGTATCAGCAATGTGGTTGTTATGCAAACGTACCACTCGCTGCAGTTGCCTAAGAGTGATAGTGTGTCTTGTGAACACAAGTGTAGCAGTCCATACACCTCACAATGTTTCAGAACTCTGTTGTAGCTCCTTAATTATGGATCTGATCACATTACTGTATTTACATTTTTTGCTCCAAATAACATTAGGAGCAACCAGGGGAAAACCTCGTGACTCATCCTGTATAGGCCAGACTGGCAGAATGTTTGACTAGGTTCAGTGAGCATTTGTTAACTAAGAAAGGCCAGGTTAAACATTATTCTGCTTTTGCCGAGCACCTTAAGTCAAACGGACATTAGTCTCCCACATTATAAAACTTGAGAATATTACATCTTGCTCAAGAGGAGTAGTTGGAAATCGTTTAACAGCTATTTTTAGGTAAGGATACATAGTGCTGCTACCTAGTCTTCGAGAAAGATTATAAATCTTTAGCAAAAGTAATGAGAAGTAGTGTAGAAATGCCATGGAGTGTTGAGTTAACTGCCATCTATCTACTGGTAGCTACCATTGTGGCAACATGTGGCTTACAATAAGACCCACACCCGTGGGTTGCGAAGCCAGGGCAGCCGAGGGCAGCAGTAAGCTGTACTGCACAGCGGTAACCTTGTAGCCATTGAGGCAATATCACCGCACCAAGGCAAGTTTCTTCTGACTAGGTGTCAGGTTTTATAAAATAAGGTAAAATAAGCTGCACTGGAAAACTGCTGTAATGTGATACGATATGTTCTGAATGAATTACTGTTATTTGGAACCATATAGTTTCATTTGATTAATCAGACATGGTAAATCTTTGGTGACCTACGGGTTCGATTCATGTATTTACTTATATTCGCGGGCCACCTGATTGCATGGTGTGATAACAGGCTAAAATCAGTGGCACCCATTTCTCAACATGCCATGTTAGCAAATTTTTCCTCAAAACCCACTTTTTTGGTCGTACATTGCTTTAACGTTCAACCCATGTTCAGAAGTCTACATTATCCATAAACATACTGGTGTCACATGGTGATCACAGCTGAAAGAGGTCTTTACACCTGCAATGGTACTGCACTTCTCTGCAGTAGAATACGCAGCACTAGTTTGGCAAAACTCTACACATGCCAAACAAATGGATAAAGCTTTGAATGAGACTGGACACTTTGTGACTGGCTGTGTAATACCAATCCTTGTCACCAAAATTTAGCAAATTATGGATTTAGTGCCACATGACGTGCACAGAAATGGGAAAAAGCAGGAAATTGACCCCAGATACGTCTGTTTGAATATGAGCCTCAAAAACTTAGATTGAGGTTGAGGAGGGGCTTCTTGTGCCCGACGTTAGCAATTCCGTCAGTGCCTGGAAAGAGCTATGATGAAATTCATTAACCAAAAGGGATGAGGAGAACATAAGAGGAGCCTGCTGCCAACTTTCATCTGCCTTTATGGCTTGAGGCACTAAACTGATTGAGGACAGGAGTGTCATGATGCAAGGTGAACCTCAGGGAGTGGGGCTTCATGACTGAGGATGAGTCCTGTGAACATGGTGATCTGCAGAATCCACATCATATGGTGTGCGGAAACTTGCCTGATCATTGCACCACAGAAAACCTGTATGCAGCTGATAAATCAATCACAAAACTGGAATTCTGGAGCTTATGGTCCTTGTAACAGAAAATCAGCAGTGCCCGGAAGAATTTTGTTATTAATTTGTATTATCTAAACCCAGGATACGCAAAATAAACAAACAAATATTTCTTATTACGTATCATGAATATAGTTTCTTTATTTGTGATGTTTTACAATAGTTGTAAACTTCAGTTAGTTACTAAATAATGTTCATGACACACAAATGTAAACATCTGAAAATAAGAGTAAATGCCTATGAAAGCAGCTAGTTGCAGCTAATCCATTATACATTACTTTACGTTCAACTTCATTAGCTCAAGTGTTCTAACATGTCCTCTTGTTGTTGCGGTCTTCAGTCCTGAGACTGGTTTGATGCAGCTCTCCATGCTACTCTATCCTGTGCAAGCTTCTTCATCTCCCAGTACCTAGTGGAGCCTACATCCTTCTGAATCTGCTTAGTGTATTCATCTCTTGGTCTCCCTCTACGATTTTTACCCTCCACACTGCCCTCCAATGCTACATTTGTGATCCCTTGATGCCTCAGAACATGTCCTACCAACCAATCCCTTCTCCTAGTCAAGTTGTACCACAAACTCCTCCCCAATTCTAATCAATACCTCCTCATTAGTTATGTGATCTACCCATCTAATCTTCAGCATTCTTCTGTAGCACCACATTTCGAAAGCTTCTGATCTCTTCTTGTCCAAACTAGTTATCGTCCATGTTTCACTTCCATACATGTCTACACGCCATA
Source organism: Schistocerca nitens (assembly GCF_023898315.1). Lineage (NCBI taxonomy): Eukaryota > Metazoa > Arthropoda > Insecta > Orthoptera > Acrididae > Schistocerca > Schistocerca nitens. The sequence goes on along the minus strand of NC_064615.1, from coordinate 578,961,051 downwards.
CAAGTATTTTCAAAAACGACTTCCTGACACTTAAATCTATACTCGATGTTAACAAATTTCTCTTCTTCAGAAACGCTTTCCTTGGCATTGCCAATCTACATTTTATATCCTCTCTACTTCGACCATCATCAGTTATTTTGCTCCCCAGATAGCAAAACTCCTTCACTACTTTAAGTGTCTCATTTCCTAATCTAATTCCCACAGCATCACCCGACTTAATTCGACTACATTCCACTATCCTCATTTTGCTTTTGTTGATGTTCATCTTATATTTTACCTCCGGAATATTTTACCCAAGAGGACACCATCATCATTTAACCATACAGTAAAGCTGCATGCCCTCGGGAAAAATTACGGCTGTAGTTTCCCCTTGCTTTCAGCCGTTCGCAGTACCAGCACAGCAAGGCCGTTTTGGTTAGTGTTACAAGGCCAGATCAGTCAATCATTGAGACTGCTGCCCCTGCAACTACAGAAAAGGCTGTTGCCCCTCTTCAGGAACCACACGTTTGTCTGGCCTCTCAACAGATACCCCTCCGTTGCGTTGGCACCTACGGTAAGGCCATCTGTATCGCTGAGGCACGCAAGCCTCCCCACCAACGCCAAGGTCCATGGTTCATGGGGGGGGGGGGGGGTCACTTAATATTAAGTAAGTAAATTGCCTCAGGTACTTAGCAACAAATTTAAATTAATAATATAATAAAGTAATGAATGTAGTTGTCCCAACACTAATAATATTAATTTAATGTTTGATTTCAGTAAACTGAATATGATATTCTATTTTGCAGAAATGCCTTAGCACGTGTAAGGAATATATTGAATGTTAATCTTATTGTGTTGTTGAATTAGCGATCCTGTTACAACACCATTATTCTGCTGCAGCAGTTAATAGACAATTGCAAAACAAATAACTTTCTTGGTATAACATTACTAATAAAACTTCTACAACTTCATTTACTTCAATTGTCAGTAAATAAATGAGTGCATAATAAGGCTAGTATGGCTTATGTAAATAAAAAATAATGAAAAATGTATAAATCTTAATAATTGACTAACAAAGTAAACAAGTCTTGCCCAAAGTTATGACCCTGGTTACATGAGATACACATCAGCAATGATTCTATGTGCTCTGAACAGGAAGTAATATAACCACCACCAGGTTTTGGACTATTAAATCTTTACCTCCCACATCTCTGAAATAATACTCTTTGCACTTAGAAATTAATAGTATCTGCAAATTATAGTAAGCATGGTATGATGTACCATCCACTATCACAAACAACTTTCCTTCCTCAAGACATCACTTTACATAATAGCTTACGTACTATGTAATTATAACCTAAGGCACACACATTTATTGCAGTAAAATTTAGAACACAAACACCTACTGTTCTCTCTACATGTACTCATACGACCTCCAGGTATACTATTATCCGACCACATTGTTATTGCACTTGGCCTCCTGTGGTTGTTATCCAAAACACATGGTGACCTCACAGTAAACAAGTACAGTTGTGACTAAGGAAAATGCATCATATTGTGAATGATTTCAAGATGGTTGTGCATATGCTATCAAGTGTTTCAGTATCCCCTTGTGGAATATCACAATAACAACTCAAAGTGTCCATCACTCTCAGGTGCAATAATATTGTGGTCAATTAATACTTTCAAAGCTCAATTTGTTGTCATCATATTCATTATGTTTCAAATATTTTTTGAAACTAGGTTTTGTATCATCATACATTTAAGTTTATTTACTAGGACATATAAATTCTCTTTGGTTTCCTGCTGTATTAACCATAAAATTAGGTGTAGTGCTGGTAGACTCAACAGTCCCGTGTACTTTCTGTTCAGTTAGTTCCTGTGGCTATTCCTCTAAACTAATTAAAATGTGTGAGGCAGTAGTTGTTTCACCAAATCCTCCATTTTGGGTATATGTGATGTGATTATTTAACTTCGTAGTTTCATTGTGTATCTCTTCAAACTGTTCATTCACTTTGTTTCCTACCAGGTTACACTATTTGTTTACTTCAGTCTGTAACTTCTTAGGTAAATTTAATATTATTGTTTGCACATTAGAAATTTTATCTAATCTTTTAGCTACTTCCTCTAATGCTTGTCCTGAGTTTGTAATACTATTAAACAACTTGCCTTGGGTTTTGATACTGTTAGACAACTGTTTTCTGATGGCTGTCATACTATTATGTAATTCAGCTAATTACTTAACTCCTCAGCTTGAGTCTTAACAAAAGCTATTAATTCTTCCATTTTCCTAGTCCAAATGGACATCTAACTTCAACTGTAACCGGTATATCCTTGATTGTATTTAAATAGTATCACTCCTTACTACTTTTCACAAAATGAACTACTAATAAAAAGAATCTGTTTGGGGGCTGTTCACAACTCACTTAATATGGGTGCACAACAAGCTTCAGTGTGCTGCGGATGTATTAGGCACGGGCAAAGTGACTTTGCAATGAGCTGTTGCATCGTCAGCTGATCTGCCACTGCACTCAAAGTGTTGCTGCACTGCAATTGTGCTTTCTGGCTACTGCAGAGATGCTGCTGGAGATCTCTGTTGCAGTTGTAGTCACAAAATGGAATTTTTCAATGTAGTTAAGGAGATTCTTCCTCATTTACATGCCAAAGGTCACTTAAGCTCACGAATATCGTTAGCTGTTGACCCCATTGCTATGGTCAACTGGTTCCTGTTGTCCATTGTTTAAAAGTATTTAATATTTATTCACTTGTAAAAAAAATTAACTAATTTCTTCTTGATTAAACAAATCAGTTCCGGCAACAGCACTGCATGTGCCTGCTTATATTTTCTTGGTTATTGACTTGGGTTGCTGTGAGCAACATCATGTCTTCTTCTATTACTCTCATCGAAATTCTTGAAAATACAAATGCTCTCTTCTTTTTGTAGCACTAATTAGTGTCCTCCACTAGAGCGCCAAAATGGAATGTTACGAGGGGATGGTTATGATGTGTTCCACTCTGTGTGTGATCTGTCATCCAGTTTGTGTGTGTGTGTGTGTGTGTGTGTGTGTGTGTGTGTGTGTACATGCCAACATTCCCTTATTAATAATTTTCAGTTGCCATTCCTGAAGTTAATTATTTTCAAGATTTGCTATGCAGTGCCAGTTGACTGTAATGTGGGACTTCTCACTTTTTGCAGCTTGGGTGGGTGCTGAAAGAGAGATCTGATCTTTCCAAGCTACTAAATAGAGTACAGCTTTGCAGTAACTCTTCTGTATTTTATACACAATGTTTTTCATGTACAGCTCCAGTTACAACAATAGGTAAACAAATCTCTTACTTCATAGCTCATAATGAATTACAACATACATTCATGTACTCCTGTCACACAATAGACAGCACATAACCAAATTACATGTCTCAATGCTTCTTCAGTTGTTTCCTTGCATTCACATTATCATCAGTGCTTTCTGCTGTGTGGCTTCCAAGGCACGAGAAAACTACGATGCCAAACCATGAGCAGTCCTCCACAGCAGGTGGAGATATGCATTTGCAGTCACCACATCTTTTATGCTAGCTTTCTCTGTATCCATCTGCACATGCATCAAATGAGGGTTCACAAAGTTGGATGCGCCACACTTAACAACTACCTAAAACTATGTTTTCAGTTTCCACAAACATCTTTCATTGCCCTAAGTCGTTAAAAGTACATATTATTCTGTAGAATCACCACATTACACCACAGCCTTCAATTCTTTTTCAATTCGACTGCTGTTACTTCACCACTGCAGCCAGTTTATCCAAAGGTCCACATTTGCTTGCAAAGTTCCCATCTGAATTTCCAACTGGTTCCTCATGGCTTTGTTCTTCTTGCCATTCTTTCACCTGGAGTTGTCTCCAGCATGGCACTTGCTTCCTAATTTTTCCATTGGCTGAGGCCCAAACTGGCATCTTTCTTTCAATGTCTTTCCGTGTCGTGTAGATTGTCTTTTCCGTGTCATGTGTAGATAGTCTAAATAGCACTTTCACTTCTATCATTATCCTGTGTGCTGTATGTTCACTTACGCACTGTCTGCTGTGCTAAAACAGGAATGCTTTGTCACCCAGGGCACCACATGAAAGTTTACCTACCTGTGAATTCTGTTTTGCACTCAGTGTCTCATTGAGGATTGCTGTAAAACTGGTGTTATGAGGAATATTTCAGTTACATACAATATACAAATTTTAATTTTATTGTGACTCATTACACATTTATTTTCACTATTAGCAACACAATGGCCATTACAGCTCTCATATAAAAATCTTTTTCACAGGCAGGCACTTTCACATTTGAATTTTGATATATTACTATCACATTGGTTTCAGTTTCCAAACCAGATTTCCAGGTATATGACACTAACGCACAAGCATTCATGATGTTTACAGAAAGACGCAACTGGAATGAATGTTATCCACTAATTGACTCGAAGAAGATAATAAAAGATAGTACAAGTCACTACATGGATGTTGATCATATGACCACGGATGGCAGATTTGTTACATAATGGCTGCTCATGTGTTAGCTTGCATGGGACTGAAGAATTTTGGGTGAGGCAGTTACATAAAAACTTGCATGTGAATGCTTTTGGATTTCGAAAACTAGATATTTGTTTGAAAAACTGTCAGGTTAGAATTTACTGCTTTGGATGAGCTATACATATCAACAGTAATTTGGTGTACATAATACATAGTCAGTTAAGAAAATACAAAAGATTACAGGACTATTTTGTGTGTCCACACTGTGAATTCCATATCTGTGAGTACATATGCCATATTGAAAATTATTGTAATATAATGAGTACACTTGCCATATATGTAATATAACAGAGAGAGATTCTGCCAGGTTAAATAGCAACACAGCTACTTTCTCTAACAGTTCAGACAAGACACTGTGAGTGGGAGGTGGTGTAACTCGTTTCCTTTTGTTTTTGTGATTACACAATTGTTGAAAATTTCTTATATTTTTCATATCATTTATTTCGATATTGCTACTGAATTGTTGTTTTACTCAACTTCAATCTGCTGGTTGGCAATCATTTGGTAAATTGCCGTTACTATTTGGACATCTTTTCCTGCTATTAACAGCCAACAGCTGTGTCTTTAACAAAAAAAAAAAAAAAAAAAAAAAAAAAAGAGGGGTCAGGATATACATTGTATCCTTTTCAGTATGGCTTTTACTGAGTTAGAGCAGATTGATGTGGAGGACCCTGAGGAAGGTGGAAAATACTTGTAAACTAGGGTCGAGAGTTTTAGGTTTTCATAAAATGGACTTTTGGACTTTATTTTCGTGGAGTAACTCCTTAGGTTTGAACAAACTGTTTTAGCCTTTTTGAAGCACTTTAATGAAAAATACAACTAACACTAATATTAACATGGAAAATTTCAATATCATTTTGATACAGTTATCCTAATTCTTCATAGAAAATAAACAGATAACTGTGGAACTTTTTCTGTTATCTCACCATATATTTTTGTAGGCTGAGCAAGATCTTTCTACAGTGTGAAGACAAGGCAGCATATTTCATAGATGTCATTGTTCATGGTCCCCAATACAATCCACCTACTAGCTTCTCTGCCTGGATAAAGGTGGACACATTCCTCATAGCCAGAATTCTTCAGTTTATTGATGCACGCTGTACTTAATGAACCAGGTATTCGCACCAGGTACATCTACATCTCTGAGATCACTTCTACAGCATCTTTCAGTGGCAGAGATGTAGTTCTAGGCATTGAATCTCAACATGTAGATGTTGGAAATGAGCTCTTTAAAAATGCAAAGGATGCAACATTCTTGTTATTCTTAAGTGTCATGTTGACTTTTTCAACCAAAGCTGACTGACTAGACCAAATTTGTCTTGTGCCTCTGACTTTTCATTAGTGTTTGGCACAATATAAAGCTACCAAGAGCCAGGTGCACCAACGTGTAAGTAAGGGTTCAGGGGGGATGGGAATGTATGGAGCTATTTCCTTAAAGGACTGAGAGTGGGTAGTAACTTCGAGAAATACTTCCTCAACAGAGGAAATGATACTGTTAACCCGGAGGAAAATTATTTCAGTGTGTGTGTGTGTGTGTGTGTGTGTGTGTGTGTGTGTGTGTGTGTGTGTCTGCATTTTGTTTAAAAAAAAAGTGTTTTGAGGCATAATAATTTGTTGCCGTGGCGAGTCAGGAAAAGGGTGCCATTCATAGGGTGCCTCATACCATGTCACAGGATGCTACAGTTATTACTTTGTGTGCTAGGAGTGCTGCTGTTGTGTCACATGGTGAAAGAACCCATGGATCTTCAAATGTTTTCATGCCTGATGTAGGCTGTGGAAAAGCAGGTGCAGTGGATCACATTTGGATCGAATTCTTTGTTGCTACCACTTTTAACTTAGAGATAGCACAGTCAGTCATCTACAGCAAAAAATTCTCATCCATCTTCTCCTGGCCATAGGATGCATAGGGTATCCGTCTCACTGGGCTATAGTGCTCTGGTTCGGCTGCTCCAATTCTTGACTCAGTAGTAGGTGGGATCTTCCTGTTGCCGGAGGATATAATTTCCCCACCACATCATTAACTATAAATCTGTCACTGGTCTCGCAGACTGAAAGCCTGATTTAGTGGTCACCCATATCTGTTTTAATATCAGGAATAGCCATTTCATACACTTGTTTCAAATGACTTAAGCGTTGTCGACCCAGCTGGTATACCACCAGGTCTCTGTAGATGGATTTATAATACGGTCAGTGATGCTCTCCAGGAACCTCTTAAAAGTAGGGTCTTTAGCACATTTCGTGGCACATTAGTTGACATTAAAGCCTCACACAAGTCTAGATTAAAGCTGTCATGAAGGAAATTGATGGTTGAATCTGTTGTTCGTATTCCTCCGTGGTAATGCTCGTAATGTGATCTGAAGAATCTAAAATTAAAATAAACACACATTAAGATGATGATGGAAACTAAAAAAAATGGGAATATGATAATGTAAAATGCCAGCTTTGAGAGGGTAGATCCTTATAGGAATGATCGCTAACTGTTAAGACAGACATGGCTTTGCACTCGTGCCCTGTTGTGACATGAGGAGCAGGTGCAGCTGGGCTGGTGCTTGTTTTGTCACCTGAGGCAGCATGAAGGACACAATGAGCTGAACACTGCGAGCTGCACGAGTCTCATGGTGTCATCAGTAGGTGGTGACATCCTTTGAGCCTCAGTGATTAGCAATACTGCAAGTATTACCAACACCACAAAATGGCTACCGAGTCATTCCATGTCAAATCAACACACTTTAAATAAAAATTTTACCTTACCCTCTTATAGTGGGTGCTGAAACTAAGAAAAATACCAAATTTCAATTTTTCACCTCAAACCATTCCTGAAATATGGTCATGTAAACTTTTCAAAAACTGGCCAAAAATGTGTAAACGGACTTTTTTTAAATTGCCCTAGGAGCTGCCCTAATTGAGCTAGAGAACTGGGAAAGGTGTCATTTTGCAGCATTTTTCATGCTCTTTCCAGAGATATACAACAAAACATAGCTTCTAATTAATAACCTTTTTCAAAACGGTAATTAATATTTTGATTTAATTTTTTTACAAAAAGTACATAATTGAAAATTTTCAAAATATTTCCATAACTACTTCATACTGTTGCAAATCACATGGCAAAATATAAATGTGGGATGATGATGGGTTCATTGTTAAAAAAAAATTATTCCGGACTCTTGTTTTTTCACTAACGGCCCTAGTTTGACCAAACTGACCTTTAAGGTAGTACGTCAGTAGAGGACCGTATACATAGGGCTTGATGTCTGTACAATAATTCAGAGACTGGAGCCATTGCTGAGATGATGTAGTCTGCATTGTTACCTTCTAAGGCTTTGTGTGCCTACAGCATTATTGTGCACTGTGGTTTTAGTGCAAATAAATTGTTACCTCTGTGTTGACCAGTCTGTATCTATTATATTTAATAGTTAATTTTCATGTAAATCTATACATTGAAGGACAGTTTATAAGTGGTTTTTGTATAAATATGGAACAAAGTAAAAAGTGGAGTGTTGTAAGAGTGCAGTGTTGTAATCCATTGAAGAAGTCAAATCATTTTATTAGAGACAGAAAAAAACTGAGAAATGTCACAACATGGATGCCCAAATTATTTCCTCAAATACCAAGTGGTGCCAAGATTTGTGATAAATGTAGGAAAGATGTAACCAAATTGAAAAATACACCAGAGCCCATCAGTGATGAAAGTGTTGAAGAAGAATCTTCTGGATCAGAGATCATCCGAGACCAAGACCCTGACTTCACTCCAACTTCAGTAGCTGTTAAAACATTTAACACACTTCAAGAACTAAGTTAACCCCAATTGACAAGAGAAAACTAACATCTAGGCATTACGCCAAATCAAAAGTGAAGAAAATCTCATCAATGACACGTAAACTTTTTGTTGCTCCTGAAACTTCTTCGTCAGATACTGATGAATCCGTTCTTGAAAATCTTAAAAGAAACTTTAAAAATTCTATAAGTAGAGCAAAAAAACTAATGATTCTTACAAGTTTATCTGAAAAGTGGAGTGTCAGGAAAATAATGAGGGAATTTAATGCTCCTAATTACATTGTTTGGCAGTCCAAAAAAATTTTGAAAGAGAAAGGATTCATGGAAGGTCCAAACCCAAAACCAGGGAAGTGTTTACCAACAGAAACTGTCAAAACTGTACATTCATTTTATGAAAATGATGAAGTTAGCAGGGCAATGCCAAGTATTAAAGATTGTGTGACAATTACAGAAACAAGTGGAAATAAAACAAAAATATAAAAAAAGACTTATTTTGTGTAACCTTAAAGAAGCTTACAAGCATTTTAAAGACAAGTTTCCTAACATAAAAATAGGTTTCTCTAAATTATATCTAAAAACAAAGGTGATGTAACTTACTGAACGAAAGCGCTGGCAGGTCGATAGACACAAACACACACACAAAATTCAAGCTTTCGCAACAAACTGTTGCCTCATCAGGAAAGAGGGAAGGAGAGGGAAAGACGAAAGGATGTGGGTTTTAAGGGAGAGGGTAAGGAGTCATTCCAATCCCGGGAGCGGAAAGACTTACCTTAGGGGGGAAAAAGGACGGGTATACACTCGCGCGCACACACACACACACACACACATATCCGTCCACACATATACAGACACAAGCAGACATCTCACAAGCAGACATATTTAAAGACAAAGAGTTTGGGCCAAAAATATGTCTGTCTTTAAATATGTCTGCTTGTGAGATGTCTGCTTGTGTCTGTATATGTGTGGATGGATATGTATGTGTGTGCGCGAGTGTATATACCCATCCTTTTTTCCCCCTAAGGTAAGTCTTTCCGCTCCCGGGATTGGAATGACTCCTTACCCTCTCCCTTAAAACCCACATCCTTTCGTCTTTCCCTCTCCTTCCCTCTTTCCTGATGAGGCAACAGTTTGTTGCGAAAGCTTGAATTTTGTGTGTATGTTTGTGTTTGTTTGTGTGTCTATCGACCTGCCAGCACTTTCGTTCGGTAAGTCACATCACCTTTGTTTTTAGATATATTTTTCCCACGTGGAATGTTTCCCTCTATTATATTGATATCGGTTTCTCTAAATTTGTTGATTTGAGACCAAAACATTGTGTATTAGCTGGCCGGAGTGGCACACACACTGTCTACGTGTGCACAACTCACCAAAACATAAAATTAATGATAGAAAATGCCAAACTAAATACAGTAACAAACAGCAGCTTAAAAAATTATAAGCAGTGCATTGCAAAAATGCTTTGCAACCCCTCATCAGTTGATTACAACATGGGAAACTGTGAATACTCCCAGGAGAAATTGTCATACGTAAAATTTTAAAAGACTCTTTTCATGAAAACTTAATTGAACAAGTTCAGTTCCGACAGTGGATGTCAGTTGACAGATGTAATCTGGAAATTGTTCAGAAAACTTCTGAAGAATTCATAGATTTGCCAAGCAACAATGAACATCCCTTAACCCCACAAGAGAAAACCTTATGGAATCTGAATTTGTTGCCATATGTGATTTTTCAGAAAATTATAGTATAGTTCTGCAGGATGAATCTCAGAGTTTCCACTGGACAAGACAACAGATTACCATTCATCCTTTTGTCATATATTACAAACAGGAAGACAAAATTGAGCATATGAGCTTTGTCATTGTTTCTGATTGCCTGGAGCACAATACAACTGCGGTTTACACCTTTCAAAAGAAGCTAATTTCATATCTAACAAATAAATTTCAAAAGATTCCAAAAAATATATACTATTATTCTGACGGTTCTGCCGCTCAGTATAAAAATAAGAAAAACTTCCTGAACCTGTGCCTTCATAAGGAAGACTTCAACATAAAAGCTGAGTGGCACTTTTCAGCCACAGCACATGGGAAAGGGCCTTGTGATGGAGTAGGGGGTTCAGTAAAGAGACTGGCAGCTCGTGCAAGTTTGCAAAGGCCATACCAAAATTAGATCCAAACCGCACGAGATCTATTTGAGTGGGCAGTAGATAATATCACAAATGTTGATTTTGCATATTCCACTCAAGAAGACTACGCTGCTTCAGAAATATTCTTAAAAAGCCGACTTGAAGAGGCATTGACAATCAAAGGAACACAGCAATTTCACGCTTTCATTCCCAACACTACATCAAAATTAATACTCAAATACTTCTCAGGTGATATGCAGAGTTGGGAGAGGGAAGTAACTACATCACCAGACAAACTGAAGTTACAAGATGTATCAGGCTATGTCACCACTGTATATGGCAGAAACTGGTGGCTTGGGTACATTTTAGAAAAAAACGAAGAACTTGATGAAGTGAAAATAACTTTTCTTCATCCATGTGGACCTGCTAAGTCATTCTCTTATCCTGCACATGCAGATGTCCTGTGGGTGTCAGTTGTGGATGTTCTCACAAAAGTGAATACATTTACTCCGACAGGGAGAAAATACATTCTTAATGAAAGTGATGTAAACCAAACCCAGTCAGCTTTATTAAAATGTAATATGTGAAGTTCCAAGACAATTTATTGGGAAACTGCTTTCAACTCAAAACTTAATTTTTGTCTCAGGTTAGTGTTAATGTATATTTTATAGAAAGTTGTTTCAAAATTATTGTTAGTACCTATTGTGCTAAATTTAGCTATATACAGATACCTGTTACTCAAAAACAAGCATAACGTATTTAATTTGTTTAGTAGTTCCATTTCAAACAATTTAGACCAGAACTATTATGTAAATACTTGTACTTATTCATACTTTATTTCAGTTTGTAGATAAATGCTCAATTTCTTGTTTTTGTTATATCGGTTAGTATACTGTTAGTGAAGTTGTATGAAATTAAAATAAGCAATCAACTTAATTATAAAATATGCTGATTAGTTTTGGTTTAATAAGGTGATGTTTTGATATTTCTAATACCTTTTTTACTTACCTTTCAGTATATTTTAAAGAAATTCCTGTTTGTTAAAGGTCAATTTGGTCAATAGTGAAAAACAAAGAGTCCGGAATAATTTTTTTAAACAATGAACCCATCATCATCCCAGATATATATTTTGCCATGTGATTTACAACAGTATGAAGTAGTTATGGAAATATTTTGAAAATTTTCAATTATGTACTTTTTGTAAAAAAAATTAAAATTAAATCAAAATATTAATTAGTATTTTGAAAAAGGTTATTAATTAGAAACTATGTTTTGTTGTATATCCCTGGAAAGAGCAAGCAAAATGCTGCAAAATGACACCTTTCCCAGTTCTCTAGCTCAACTAGGGCAGCTCCTAGGACAATTTAAAAAAAGCCCATTCACACATTTTTTGCTGGTTTTTGAAAAGTTTACATATCCATCTTTCAGGAATGGTTTCAGATAAAAAATTGATTTTTTTTTCTTAGTCTCAGTGCCCACTATAAGTATACCAACTTTCAGCAAAATCTAAGAGGGTGAGGTAAAATATGTGTGTTGATTTGACATGGAATGACTCTACTAGCTAAATGCGCGATTAGGAAAACCCAGGCATTATGGCCTTGGTGAGCAACATGGAAAGGGACTACCATGGCTAAACTGAGTGACCAGCATAAATATTAGATAGGACAAAATCCAATAAAAAACTGAGGGACTAGTTACAGAGAAGGGGGCAACATCGTTGCAAGAGCAAAAAGAAAGATGAGAGCAAAGGTAAAAACATGCCCTTGATTGGAAACATAGTTTTTAAGTTATTTAATGTTAAATGTTTTACGTATAAAATGAACTTTGAAAAAAAAAAAAAAAAAAAAAAAAAAACCCACCACCTTAAGCGATTTTCACAAACAAAGAGTCTACAGACAGGAAACAATTGGTATATCATCGTAGAATTCAAATAAACATTGCCTACTGTAAAATACAGGTCAGACTGTGCATTCTGTGTGCAACAAATTTTCACGTAAAATCAGCGGCAATGTTACAAGTAAACATACATATAATGGTTTATACTTATTAACAACCATACAATGTGAAGAATTGTTTACCGTGACAAAATCTTTATTTTCGTACACACTATTTAACTTAGAAAAAATCTAAGAACAGCAATGGAAAGCTGAGAACATGTACGCACAAAATGATGTACGATACATTGCACGACATTATATTTGTAGTTTTTTAAGTACGTTGCGGAAGTGTGCGCGCTCGACTAACGCCAAAGTGAGAGATGGATAAGTGACAGTGACAGCCACCTTGCGCGAAGCATTCGGATTCGTGGAGCAGTCAGCTTTGAGATCTAGGAGTCTGTACAAATGAATAACTTAAGGATTCTGTTAAGAATTTACTATGATAAATCTTGCTTGAATAATGAGTATAGACACTCCTATGCCAATTTAAAAAAGCGGTACAAAAAAGAAATCATTTCTGCAAAGAAAAAAAGCTAATGATAACTGTATTTATCAGTCCAGCAACAAATATAAAGCAGTATGGAAAATAGATAAAGCAGAAACAGGGCTAATTGCAGAAAATTTACCTGTTCCTCTAAGTGCAGTTGAACTAAATAATAGTTTCATAAATACTGGAGTATTAGCTATGACAGATGAAAGTAATTTAGATGATAGTGAGGACCGACTTCTCAAATTGCAGGAAACAGAGTTGACAGGAGACTTGCCAAAATTTGAATGGAGTACGATTTATCCTAAGGATATACTGGATGTAGTCAGAACACTAAGCAACTCCAGAACTGAGGACATCCATGGTTTTTCTAATTTTACCATAAAGAAAATAACAGACACTATATGCATTCCACTGTCTTACTTAATAAATAGGATGTTTACAGAGGGAACATTTCCAGACCACCTTAAACTGACAATTGTATTGCCCATGTACAAAAAGGGAGACAGAAATTCACCCCAAAATTACAGACCTATAGCAATAGTACCAATAGTATCTAAAATTACTGAAAAATTAATGACATACCAATTTAATGATTCTTTTGAGTGTCACAACCTTCTCAATAAGGCTCAGTATGGATTCCAAACTGGGCTATCAACAATAAAAGCAGTTCAGTAAGTTGTCTTATCAATATTACAAGGTTTTGAAAATAGGGAACATACCTATACAACTTTAGTTAATTTAACCAAGGCATTTGACACTGTCTCACATAGCATTTTAATTAAGAAACTAGAAAAATATGGAATAACAGAAACAGAACTATTACTGCTGAAATCATATTTGACAAACAGAGACCAAATGGTCTATATAAATACAAACAACAAATCTGACCTCAAGGTAAAATATGGAGTCCCACAAGGATCTGTACTAGGACCTTTCTTATTCATTGTGTATGTGAATGACCTGCCCAACACATTACCATATAAATCTGTAATGTATGCTGACGACACAACTTTTATCACGTCACATAATGATGTGAATGTTGTCAAACAAATGAACAAATCCATGATGGAAATGGCAGCTCATTGGTTCCATGAAAATAGGCTGTCATTAAATAAAAATAAAACTGAACACATCCTCTTTTTCCCTTAGAGATATTAATGATGGACCTAATTAACTCCGACATTCAGTAAAATTGCTAGGCATTTATCTTGATACCAAATTGTGCTGGAATACCCACACAGAAAAGCTGTGCAGTAAGTTGGCAAGAGTTCTATATCTCCTTAGGAAACTGAAGGATTGTGTCAGTAAGGAGTGCATACTTATGGCATACCATGCCTTTTTTCATACTCATCTGCATTATGTAATACTTCTTTGGGGAAACTCTGCTGGGGCAAAAGATTTTTCCTCTGGCAGAAGAAAGTCATTAGATGTATTTTTGGTGTGAGCAATTTAACTTCTAGCAGACAGTACTTCATTGAGCACAAAATTCTTACAGTTCCCAGTCTATAAATACTTAAAGCACTTAAGCATGCCAAAGAGAATGCCCACATGTATGAAAGCAGGTCGGATGTACTCATATGAAACCAGAAATAGGAACTTATTAGACATTCCTTGGACACAATTGAATAAAACCCAAAATAATTTTTTACATGCTGGCAAAACATTTTACAACAATACATCACATGTAATGAGGGAATTGCATGAGAATAGATTTAAAATGGTGGTAGAGACATGGTTGAAAGAGAAAGCATTCTATAGCATTAGTGAATTCCTACATAATGAAAAAAATATGATTCTGTATTATTATAAATGTGATTGTAATCAAAGAAACTAATTTATGTCATACAACCATACTGACCTTTTGTATAATCATATACCATATGTTAACTTTTGTGTAATCATTTGTAACACAGTCTTTATAACTATGTAACTACTGACCTTATGTATAATGATTTGAATAACCATCTGACGATGCCTATACAACACAACAGTTGTCTACAGGCAAATAAATATGAATCGGCAGTAGGTGTAGATCACTGTCTTGAATGTGTCAAAATTTTTCTGAATTCAACTAGTTAATGTTTCGCATTAGGCAAGCTATTCTGAACTATAAGACTTAACTATGGTTATCTTGCACGTGATCTGCACTCATTAATTTAGCTAGTTTGCTATTGTGGACTTTAACTTTCAACCTGCGCTAAAACAAGGCGTATACGTGGACAAGAGGAAAAAATAAAAAAATAAAAAAAAAATCCCGGATTTCCCAGTTCAAACCGCACTTTTCCCTAGTCAAAATACATTTCTTCCAAAATGAAAAAACACACTTTTCCACTGATAAGTGAAAGTATACTTTCCCTTGTAGCTTTAAAAATATAAATCCTCGGATGGTGAAATTTTTATACACCAACGTGGAACTTCAGAGAACGAAAACACACAAAAAAGCAAAAGTTAACTTTAAATTGATGTACATAGTGTAGCTACAAGAAAAGCTAAACTTTCACATATAATATTGGTCCTTGTTGCCTGTGTTATTCTTTTAAGATACACCACACAAATGTGCCAGTAAAATTTTAAATGATGACATTGTCTGGTCTTCTGGACTAGAAATTATTCTACGTGTCTAGTCCTCGATGTGTCAAGTTTTAAATGAGACTCAAACGCTCTGTGGTATAAGAAATTCATTGCCCATTCGCACACGTAACATAATTCATCTTGTGTAAAAGGAAGATGAGTTTGAAACTAGCGATTTTCAAAGCACCATTCGCAATGTTTTCCCGCGACCTGTTGGCGTCTCTGCGCGTGGGCAGCTACAATGGTGTACGAAGCTACAAAGGCCTAGGAAGCCCATATGTTCGTGCATATATAGTATTAAGAGATCTTACACGACGCCATAAAAGCAGTGATCTCTATACTACTATGGAGACCACTGCATAAAAGAAATATGATACTCTAAGAGCAACGGAATTTCGTACACAATACTAAAATGCATAATTCGGCTTAAAGTGCACAATCATATGTCCTGATTTACAATGAAGTAGGCCCCACCCTGATATTAAGATTTCAGTGCTGTTTTCGGGATCTAAATTTTCTTGGAGTACCAGTGCTGTACTGTCTCATGTTTGGTTCTTTATTATGGCATAATGCCATACGCGCCAAAAGATGAAAAAGGTGCACTTGAAATTCAGTGAACTGTTAAAATTAGCCAATAGTGCACAATGAAACACTTCGTTTCTAATAAATTGACTGCCTCTGGGGAAAAGATTAATAAAAGCCACATTTATTTAGCAAACCGACAAAAATTTCATTGTTCTGCAAGACTGCCAAGCGTAGTGTAGGCAGTCTCCGTAGTAGATCTGTTACATTTTCTACGAGGCATTATACGTAGTAGAGTTGTGGCGATTCGTGAATGAGTCGTTCATTTGAACGACTCTAAATAAAGAATCGTAAGAATCGAATCGTGATACGGACGAATCGTCGTACAAAAGAATCGTAAGAACGATTGCGCTTTTCCGAGTCGCGACGATTCCAAGTTCCAACGATTCATCGATTCTTAGTACGCTGTGCTTCGAAGGCAACTTCCGAATCATGCCGAGTCGTGCCGAATGATTACGACCGCCAGATGGCAGTCAAGTGGAAGATGCGTGTGAACAAGGGAAGCTCGGAACAAACAAACGCGTGAAAACCAAGCTGACAGTTGGCGGTGTCGTCTTCTCACGTAAATAGTAGTGACAGCGGCAAGTTCTCAGACAAATTAAAAGCAAAATAACTATGCTTTGTATTTAAAAGAAATGAAAGTTAAGCTAAATTTGCCTTGTGGGAGGGCTGTCGGCTGCGTTATGAATTACAAGGGTGATGTGGACTTGGAAAGACATCTTAGCACAGAAAAACATAGGATAATATGAGCCAAACCACGTGTGCCTAACTGCTCGATTTTGTTAGTATAAAACAGACGTCTGTAGTTAGATACGATCAAGCCACACAACCAAACTGGCATACCACGTAATTTTGCACCACCTTTCGCACAAATCGACTCGTCTTTCCTGGCGTACTGAAATAAAACAATAGACGGCAATCAAATCAAACGTGACCTTTCATCAATTAAGGCATTACACGTATAAATCGAGAATCACACTTGTAACGTCATATGCATGTTTACTCATAAATAAACTATTTCCGGCATAGTCAAACAAAAGTTTTCGGAGTCCAAAAGCGTGTAATATGTATTATTTGTGGAGTAAATTCAAAGACGTCATGTAGAAACCTCTTCAAAGAACTGGGTATACTAACCGCTGCCTCTCAGAATATTTACTCCTTAATGAAATTTGTCCTAAATAATATATCTCTTTTTCCAACAAACAGCTCAGTTCATGCATACAATTCCAGGAACAAAAATGATCTGCAGAAGGACTTAAAAGCACTTACTTTAGTTCAAAAAGGGGTCCACTACTCAGGAACACTCATCTTCAATAATTTGCCAGCAAACATAAAAAATTTATTTACAAATAAAGATCAATTTAAAAGGAGCTCTTTATTGCCACAGGCGTCTAAAGCTAGCGAAATGAGGGATGCTCAACTACCGGACCTACCGATAGATGGCTCTACCAGCTGATTACTGTCGTCTGTATTGCCCGCCATATTCGAATTTGGCAAGAAGTTTCTCTCGGTCTGTACGGTGTATAAGGAATTACGGATTATCGAAATGGTGATTTCTTGTTCCGCTTTCAATTGTACGAAGCGGTGGAGTAAGGAGAGTGACTTACCATTTCACAGGTAATAGGACTACCGATACAATGCGATAAAAATACAGACTTAGTACGTTTGCTAATTCGATGTTTTTGACCAGGTTTCCTCTAAAGCACCCAGAGCTACTAAAGACGTGGATTACTTCCGTGAAGCGGAAAGATTTTAATCCTACGTCTTGCAGTTTTCTTTGCGGAAACCATTTCCGACAAGATGATTACGTAGTGAGCTCTGGAACGTGGAAGAAACGTCTCAAACCCGAAGCAGTGCCATCAGTTTTTGACTTTCCGACATTTTTGATGCCACCAAATAAACAGCCACGACGACATGTTGTTAGGATTTTGAGTGACAACGATGATTCTCCATTTGAGGTAGCTAATTAATTTCCTTGCTATGTGTGTGCTTTTTACTTTTGTGAATTTATTTCGTACGCTACATAGGTCTAAGCAATGTTGTAATACAGATCCATATTTTTGTTTTTAGCGTTCTGTCATGGAATCCGTGCTCGATTTGCCCATTGCAGACGCTACTGATTGCGAGGAGAATGTTGTCAATGAGAATTCTTCCGTGGAAAGCATGTCCCACTTATCCAATGCAGAAGCTGCGAATTGTGTCGAAAACGTTAGTATAAGGATGTTTTCACACCCCCATCGTTTTCTTATAATATTTTTTCATCAAGCCTTGAGTTATTTCAATCATATATAACGAAATTATTTCTTTATTTCAGAGTGCAGTTGGTTCTTCAGTAATTGATTGTGGTATACAGTCGAAAGTAGAAATGGAAGACATGGCGACCGAAACACGCATTTTTTTTTTTTGCCCCCTCACACATTGTGCACGAATTAAAACGTAAACTGAAGTGTGCCCGTGAAAAACTCCGAAGAAGAAAGTGTTTTCCATGGATGACATCATAAGTTCATTGATGGAGAAGGGCATCTTCCTGAGAAGTTACATAACTTCCTCAATCATCAGAAAGGAACACAAGTGGAATTAGTGTGCAATTTAGTGAACACCTCTCTCTCGTCAAAGGGTAATAGATACACAACAAATGTGAAAATGTTTGCTATGACTGTGTACTTTTATTCACCAGCAGCATATGAATACCTGCAAAAATTAATGCCTCTGCCCCATTCATCATTGATTTCCAAATGAGTGGCAAGTGTAGACTGTGAACCTGGCTTCTTAAAAGATGTTTTCAAGTACATTGATTTGAACCCAATTGTAAGGGACCAGTTCAGCGATTCATGTCTAATTGTAGACAGTATGGGAATTAGGAAGCAAGTAGTTTGGAACCAAGGAATTTAGCAGTACACAGGTTTTTTAGACTTTGGTGGGGAAGTGCCTCAGTCAAAAGAAGTAATAGAGGCATCTGAGGCTCTGGTTTTCATGATTGTCTCTATTAAAGGCAAATTTAAATGCCCGATTGCATATTTCTTTATCAACGGTGTACAGGCAAATAATCAGGCCACACTGATAAAATCTGCTTTAGAGAGGCTGCATAGTTCTGGCATTAGGGTTTGGTGTGTTACATGTGATGGCTGTAAGGTAAATATAAGCACTTTAGGTTCACTTGGCTGTACTTTAAAATTTTCCAAGGGTGATTTTAAAAGCTACTTTCCTCATCCTGTGGAAAAATATGATGTCATTCTGAATACGATGTTTATTGTATCTTGGGCATGTGTCATATGATTAAGTTTGCCAGAAATGCTCTAGCAGAAGTATCTGCTATTGAGTCTCCAACTGGCATTATTAGATGGCATTTCATTGAGAAATTGAACAAGGTACAACAAGAAGGAGGTATGACATTTGCCAACAAACTATCAGGACAACATATAAGTAGTGTAAATAGAAAAATGAATGTTTCATTAGCTGCACAGACTTTTGAGTTCTAGCGTGGCAGATAGTATATAGTTTTTGTGGAGGGTTGGTGATCCAAATTTTAAAGGAAGTGAAGCAACAGTAGAATTTTTGTATTATATGGATAGGATTTTTGATATTCTGAACTCCAGAAATCCATTAGGTAAAGGGTATAAGAGCCCCCTGAGACTTGACAACAAATCTTATTGGCTTGGTATTTTCAGAGACACTGAAAATTATATCAAGAGCTTAAAAATCATTGGTGTTCCATTGCTGCTCCATGCAAGAAATACTTTTGCTTTTGGGATAATTTTCAATATCCAATCAGTCAGGCACATAGCTCTGGCAATTATGCTTCGTGTTGAATCTCCTCTGAAGTATTTTCTAACTTATAAACTGTCACAAATCCACATAGAGCTTTTTTTTCCAGCATTCAGTCCAGAGGTGGTTGAAACAACATTGCAAATGCATACCAGTTCAAATGTGCCATGAGAAAGTTGCTCTTGAGTAACAGTGTCACTGCAATGAATGGAAATTGCTCAAATTTTAATGTGTGTTGTTTGTCACCTGTTTATGATTTTCATGCAAGAAAGCATGTAGTTCAAAATGGTTCAAATGGCTCTGAGCACTATGGGACTTAACATCTGTGGTCATCAGTCCCCTAGAACTTAGAACTGGTTAAACCTACCTAACCTAAGGACATCTCACACATCCATGCCCAAGGCAGGATTCGAACCTGCGACCGTAGCAGTCGCGCGGTTCCGGACTGAGCGCCTAGAACCGCGTCAGACTGGAAAATTCAAGTTTTTAGACAGCCCAACCTTAAAATTAACAGCTGTGATCGATGTTATTTTCAACAAGTTCCTTCACTTCCTACATCATCATGAATCAGTCCAATGTAATATTATTACTACACTTAACTTCCAAATGATACCAGTTATGCATTTAAGAGGAGCCTTAACGTTGGCCTTTGTGTTTGTCTCATTTAAATGTATTTCTTGTCTCGTATCAAAGACTGAAGCACTGTCAAAAACTGGTGCTTCTACCTTATCACTCAGTTAAAATACACCGTGTCATGTACAGGTGTTAATAAAATCATGGCATTTAAATTTCTGATTAAAGAGAGAGCCAAATTCGTAAGTGCATGTTGCAATTACAGTGTCAGCATATATGCAGATCGGTAATGCATCACTTCAGATAAAGAAAAATTACAGTTTTTCCGTTTATAACTAAGTAATACTTTAATAGTTCAGTTGTAATTTCTGTTGTCAGTAAAGGTACTTCTAAGCAAACGATGTCAACTTTTTTTCAAGAGACGTCTTCACTGTTTTCCACACTTGATTTTCCGAATTATACCTGCAGTTAAAAGCTTTGGCAACCAAGGTAATTTGTTGAGATCCATTGAATCTTAAATAGTATTTTAAAACGGGCAAATAAGTAAAGCGCTCATAAAATTAATAGTAAACAATTTATAGGCCAGCTTGTTAAACTTCCAAAACACACTCGAATTTAGGAATTTCATAGCACAACTGTCACTGTTTTTTCTCGCTAGATTAGAAACACTTCATTATGTTGATGTGTAGATATCTAGAACATCCAATATAAAAGACTTATCAGGGCGCAGAACGAAAAACATTTTCATCCGTGTTTTGACACTTAGTTTCTCGCCAAATTCAGATATGGCGGACCCTTCGACCATAGATATTGGTCCCCTATGCTCGAAGGGCGGACCACACCTTCGACCATAGATACTAATAGACCGGGCAAGCAGTGCAGCGGCTATACATCTGACGTGGCTGCAACATAGAATCACGTGACTGTTGGCAGAACGTCGGCGGGAGTTCAAGGCAGCATTCTGATTCCTGTTTTCACTCCCAGTGTTTCTCAGTGGATTTCCTGCTAATTTCACCACATTAAATGTAGCTTATGTAAACACAGCTAGAAGTGATAAATTATTGCGTAACCACTGTACAAATTTAATTTTACAGCCATTACTTCACAATGAACTTTGTGAACTGCTGAAACACTCTTTCGATGTTCGGCAATATATTCGCCGTGAATATTTCAGTGTTACCACTTATGAGATGCATTCTCTACTAACAATACGCGTTATGCACTGTTTAAAATGTAAATATTGCGTGTGTGTGTTTTAGTGTCTTTGTTGGAGAAAGTGTTATCGACTTCATAAATCGGCATAAACAACGAAACCTGTAACGTAAACACACGTGTTCACATCGGATGTAACGAACTCAATTGTGTCGTTCACCCACAAAACGTAAAGCAGTTTCATTTGAAAGCTCCTTTTTGGTTTAAACAGTTTGTTTCGTAGATGTATCAAATAAGATTTATATCTACAAAATCAGAACCTACTTATATGAATACTTGTTCCACAGATCATGAACACGATACTTTGCAATGATGTGTCAGTTTAATGAAAGGTAGACGTATAATTACATAACAATTCTTCCAATCTCTTATTTATATCTAAAAAATCGTCTACTGAGTAGGAGCTGTCATTCATAGATTCTTTTAGTTTGATTTTAAATGCTGGTTGGCTATCTGTCAGGCTTTTAATGCTTTTTGGACCAAAGACTTTTGTAGCAGCATATTATTTATCCCATACATTACAGCTTATTATCTGGAAACTAACATAGGCCATAGAATTACCTTTTTGCAAACGGTATTCAGTATCTGTTTTTGATATGTTTTGTAACTAGGAAGTACAAAATAAAACTAAACCCTGATGAGAAAGGAAACCCCTAACTTGTTTTTGCAAATTATTCTTTATTATTTAAAATAATGGCAGCATAATTCACGCCTTTTTGTACCAAAGTCAGATTTAATCCAGGATAGTAAAAATCATCCTTTCTTCTTGTGTAGTAGCAATGCACATTGCCATTTCTTTTGGAATGGGAAGGGTTATTGGTAATAAATCTCTCTCTCTCTCTCTCTCTCTCTCTCTCTCTCTCTCACACACACACACACACACACACACACACACACACACACACACACACACACACCACTATATATATATATATATATATATATATATATATATATATATATATATATATATATAGTGTGGTACTGTGAATATCCCTAGCTCCTTGCAATTCAAGACACTAATATGAAATTCTAACGATCTGTTACTTAACTTTAAACTGGTGCAGCCCAAATAGCAAACAATTAAGTTATTCTTTCTCCTGCAAAGTATGTTAAAGAGTTTTATTCTTAACTGTCTATGGCAATCTGTTACTAGACTAGGAATATCATATCTTGAATGACAAAGGTAAGATCATAATATAATTCACATAAATTTTTCATAAAACATTTATTTTGCAGCACAATACAGTATTTACAACAAACTCAGCACTGAACAAATTTCTATTTTTTTTAAAAAGTTGACCAACACTACACACGAACCATTTAGTGACCCTTAAATAATATTGTTTTTGTAAGGAAGCTCCTTACACATCCTTTCTGAAAGGTTTCTGTTAGAGTCTTCCCCAAATGGTGATTTCTGATCTTGAAATACTCAAATAAAATGGAATTTATAAGAGTTGTACAATGGTTTTCTGTGGGGTCAATGCTCATTATATGTTCATTGATAGATGTAAATACATTGCTGTCAATTTCTGCCATCGCAGATGACAAGAGCACAAGCATTACACTTTTTTTGTCAGCATACCCTTTGCCTGCTGCAAACGATAGGCTTGTTCTGCTACTTTACAGATTTGAACAACATCCCTGGAAGGTGTTACTAAACCTCCCATATTCTTTCTCGTGAGGAGCTCATTTTCGCTTTCTAATAAGCCATATAAAGAATTTGCACATTCAGTACAATATATGGTTTTCTTCAACTTACGTACTATAAATCCTGCAATGTACACAACAACATTTGTCACATACTTTGACAGTTGTTTAAAACAAATAGAAGGGATACTGTAACAGTGATCATGAGACACTTTCTCAACATCAGGAATTTCAGCTCGGAAATTTATACATGAAACAAATGGGTTTGTTTGTACTTTACCCAGTGCTGAAGATACATTCAGAATAGAACACTCTTCAGTGTCTAAACAAGTTCCAAACTCTGAACCTCTTACTTGGTGATGTATAAGTAACCTTTTGTAAGCAGCTTTGAACTGAGTGGCTGTAGGGTAATTGTTATCACCACCATACCTCCTGACTGAACTAAAAAATGTCTCGATGTGATCTTGTAACAACTTGTGTGTCAGTAAGAATTTAAGTTGCGGATTAGAACTGCTTATCAGAGAATTGTATAAACTTTTGAGACTTTGAATTGACACAATAAAACCAAGAAAACCAGTCTTTCTGTTTGTAAACACAACAGAGGGGTCATTTGCATCCAGTCTTAAATTCTTTATATATTCTTCAGCTTCATCCAGAAAAGACAAAATGTGGCTAGCAGTCTGCAGTGACAGAGGTGCTTTATAACCTTTCGCTAACAGATTTCTACTGTTGTTCATAATCCTTATGAACCTAACTGTTGGATCACAGTCTTTAAAATCGTCTAGCTGCAAATCTTTGCCAAGAAATTCAAGGGCATTTGCTACACTATTACTCAACGTCTGTGCAGCGATTCTGACATTCATCTTATGGCAATACCACTCAACATGCTTCATTCTTACTTTTGTAGCAACATGAAGTGTCTCCACACAAATCATCTAACTTGAGTACATAATCCCATTTAATAAGATTTCTATTGCCATCAAAAATTGTGCCCTTACCAGCTAAGGTATTACGTACTAACTTTAGCATGTGACATGTGTCAAGGAAAATACATATTTCATCATTACACAATGGGTGCTTAAAGAAAGATTTTATGTTGGATAAAGAAAAAGAAGCACCTAGCTTTTCTATCATTGTAGTATTTACATGTGTTCCATCAAAAGTTACTGATATCACCTCAACACCACCATCAAAAGTAAACTTTAGAGCCACATTCAATAGATTAGATTTTTCTAGTGCAGTTAGTCCATTGACTAGAAAGTAACCAATTGGCAATTTGCAAGAACTGTTAACAGCAGTTACCATAAATGTTAGTGCCTCATTTGCAACAGGAAGGTTATCATCATCAAGCTCTGCCCCATAATCTACATATCCAACAAATTTATTTTGACGAAATTCAATGTGTTTTCTTATGGCAATTTCGTCAAATGACATAGCACACAGCAATTTCTTGCCCTTGTTCATAAGCTGTTGACTCTTTATTCTGAGAGCAACTGCTGCTTCTTTCCTAAAACCTGGATTTCCATCAATCACACTATACCACCTTCTCAGTGTCCGTGGATGTGGCAGAGATGTATTGAAATTTCTCCTTACGTAACTGTAAGCCTTGCTGCTGTAGAAATTAAGAGTTAAAGCAAAGGTCCGAAGAGCTGCTGGGTACTTTTCTCTTGTTTGACCTCTGCTGACACGCTTTAACAACTCTGATGTACCTGGTGGCAGCATCTGAAAGCAATATGATACTCTCAGTAGAGAACTGCAAGAGCTAGGCTACAAACTGTCATTCACTCAACATGTTCTGTATATCACATCATGCAGAAGACTCTACATTGATAAGGAAAGAGAAAACAACACATAATTAGCAGTTACAAACTAAATTTGTGCATAGAAGGAACAAAATATCATAACTGTTTCTACTATTTGTGCTCATGTACAGTAGATCTAACATAGTTAAGTTTCCAAGAGTGTCTCCACTTTAATAAAAGTTACTGCTTTCTCATTTATATTAAATTATGGTGCTTTCTCCTACTTTATTTTATCCATTGTGGTTATCGAACACCACAATTGTTTTTGTAAATTACACTGTAGGAAATAATGTAACCAGTCACAAGTTTCTTTTAGTAGTGATTTGTATTGTACCATTACTAGCTTTGAGTCTGAGCCCATTGTCAGATGGTAGCATTGATTTCTTGCAAGTTTCATGTATGTGTCCCAAAATATAACAAAGTTCTAAGAGAGGAAATGTAAAGGAGAGAATTTCATGAAGTAAGTGCAATGTGTACAGTCTATATACGAGGGCGGTTCAGAAAGTAACCTCCGATTGGTCACAGTGCGGGTTGTGGGGGGAGTAGCGACGCCATCTGTGCGTTCACGCACTCAACAGGTCAGTCGGCATCAAGCCGTGGTCGAGTGAACGTCGTACTTGCGCTAGTTTAGTTTTTGTGGCAGTTTGAAATGTGTGCTGCAATAGAAAACCCCGCCAAATGTGAAGTGCGTGCTGTCATAAGGTTTTTTACAGCCAAAGGATATTCTGCAGCAGCTATTCATCGTGAGCTTTGTGCCGTGTACGGACCAAGAGTTATGAGTGAAGGAGTTGTCCGTGAATGGGTACGTTTATTTAAAAGTGGACAAGAAAACGTTCATGATGAAGAGAGGAGTGGTAGACCATCATTGGTGACTGACGAACTCGTTCAGACAGTTGATGCAAAAGTTCGTGAAAATCGACGTTTCTTAATGTCGGAGTTGTCTACTGGTTTTCCACAGATTTCTAAGACTCTCTTGTACGAGATAGTGACAGCAAGATTGGGTTACCGTAAGTTCACAGGCTGGCTCCAGGCACAAGCGGGTGATTTTTATGCAGAAGGAATTTCAAAGCTTGTGAAGAGATACGATAAGTGCCTCAATCGCTATGGAGACTATGTAGAAAAATAGTGCAAAGATGTAGTTGTAAGATGTATATATTAAAATATTTTTATTTAACTTGGTGTATTTTTTTAAATCAACCGGAGGTTACTTTCTGAACGGCCCTCGTACAATCTAATACCTTTCAAGAAATATGTAATTTCAAAATTTTAGGACACACATGTAAAACTGCAAGGAATTAGTGGTATTGCATGGCAATGGGTTCCAGGTCTGAAACTAGCAATGTTACAGTTACAATCACTTCTAAAAAAACTTGTGGCTAGTTGCAGTACTCTCCACAGTGTAATTTTATCATATTATTTACATGAACATGTTGATATTTTTCAAAACAATGACTACATTTGTGTGAATAGAGACTTTCTTACAATCAACTATGTCACTTGTCATGGAACCACAAGACAGGTACAATACTAGAATCTACACCACCTGATTTTTATAATAAGAATGGCAATTTGGTATGTCTTTAATGTCATATGTCAAGAAATTATAAGTACTACTTGAAGTGCATAGTTCTATCTTACCTTCAGCAAATTACCCATGGATTCACTTATAAGATTATTCTTTTGAAGGTCAATTATTAATGATTCCAAATTTAAAATTTTCTTCCTCATCCTGTGGGCTGATCGCTGCAAATTACTTAATTTTCTGGCTTTCTTCTTCAGCTGCTCTTTGCAACACTTGCCATTTTACTAGCTATGCCAGGAACAGCCAAATCATCTTCCTTAAAATCTCCTATGTATGTAAAACATTTGCTTGTCCCACCTTTTACTTCAGTAGCTTGTATAGGGGCTGCAAACAAAATACCAGTCCACTGAACGAAAATGTACATGAAAAAATTTCCCCTCAGTCTAAAGCATATTACGACAGTGTTACTTTAAAAAACGCTGTTACATTTTTACAGCCACTGCTTAACACTCTCCTTCTTACGTTAACATATCAACACAAAGCAAATATCTAGACTTACGAGAATTATGCGAAGTTCCTGCACATGAAATTTTGTCTAACGAATCTCTCTCTCTTAGTCGGAGGTTTACGAAGCTTGGGTATCTTTGCTTGAAGATGCTCAGGGAAATCGAATTTTGTTGGCACGGCGTCACTGTGAAGCCAATTCCCACCAGTCTTTTCTTTGTCGAAACAATTTTCTTCAAAGTGCTTCGAACAGATGCGTGTGTGCGCAGTAGGCTTGAAATCTTTTCGTTTCACTGCCTGTATCCACATCTGCCTGCGCCATTCATCGTTTGGAAACCTATACGAAAGAGAAAAAGCAGCTTTGTGGCTTACCATTTCAAGAAATATATACGGTTGCAATGTGCACCTGGAAACACACACAGCACTTCAAACCGCCAATTTACGTAACTGTGATGTTCTGGGTCAGGATATGATATACACAATAGTTTATCAGTATTCAAGAAATGCCGCTAAATTAAACCAATAATACTTACACGTGAAATTTAATGTTACTTCCCTTCCCAAAACGCTCGGTACAACCATAAGCACAACAGGAAACCACCATTGTTTTGCCAATAGTCACGTGGTATAGCAGTAGAGATGTTGGTGCCACGAAATTTACGTCATGACCAGTCTACCAATATCTATGGTCGAAGGACCACACTCAATGATATGATCTTTGGCCGGCACGCGCTAGAGCCATCTATCGGTAGGTCCGGTAGTTGAGCATCCCTCATTTCGCTAGCTTTTGACGCCTATCTTACTGCCAACCAATGAGATATCGGTGCCGGTTGCAATAGCTACGTATAATGCCTCGTACATTTTCTAAGTGTCCTGCCAACTAAACGCAATCTTTGGTTAGCCTTCCCCACAACAGTTTCTACGTGTTCCTTCCAATTTAAGTTGTTCGTAATTGTAATACCTAGGTATTTAGTTGCATTTACGGCTTTTAGATTAGACTGATTTATCGTGTAACCGAAGTTTAACGAGTTCCTTTTAGCATTCATGTGGATGACCTTACACTTTTCGTTATTTAGTGTCAACTGCTACTTTTCGCACCATTCAGATATCTTTTCTAAATGGTTTTGCAGTTTGTTTTGGTCTTCTGATGACTTTATTAGTCGATAAACGACAGCGTTATCTTCAAACAACCGATGACAGCTGCTCAGATTGTCTCCAAAATATAGATAAGGAACAGCAAAGGGCCTATAACACTACCTTGGGGAACGCCAGAAATCACTTCTGTTTTACTCGATGACTTTCCGTCAGTTACTACGAACTGTGACCTCTCTGGCAGAAAATCACAAATCCAGTCACATAACTGAGATGATATTCCATAAGCACGCAATTTCACTACGAGCCACTTGTGTGGTACAGTGTCAATTGTTACGAAGTAATCCATAGCCTTCGTCCTAAAGCATTTGACACATTTTGCTGTTTATCAGTTCTTACAAGTAAAAGTTAAGAAAATTTAACTGAAGTCAAAAACAATGAAAAATTCCCGGAATCCTATAAAATTCCTGGGTTTTCCCGGTTTTCTCCCGGATGAAAAAATTCTCGGATGTCCCGGAGCATATACACCCTGTAAAAGAGCTTGGATTTATTTTCCAAGATCCTTCCGAATGTTTGCATGATACATAACATGAGATACACATAACAGCTTTCTTGCCATGTATTTGGTGAAATAGAGATAAAAGGTGTCCGATTTTATGCTGAAACCCAACTATGGATTCATATAGTCTGCATCCAGTGACTCAATACAAAGAATTCGTTATGTTACTGCGGCAGTGAACAATGCATGCACGCAGCCAAGATGTTAAAAACTTACAATTTAAGTACTGAACAATTCGTCACGGAAACGCTAATAAACGATATCTTGCGACTTAAAGACAAACTAAAACTATTAAGAACAAATACACGTAGTAAAACAGAAGTGAGTGAGTCGAACAAGAAAAAGAAAATGTAAACACGATTGAAAAAAAACATGAAGCTTTTGATAGATCCATGAGCTTTAAACAGGAACGACTTCAATGATGGATAGGAGGTGTGTTTGCTGTGTACAGATACGAGTTGAGTTGGTGACCCTTCGCTCACAGCCCAGGCCGTGTTACCTTCCGTCGCACAGGTTGAGGCTGCTGCCAAAGGACATCACAGTGGGGGGTCGGACGGAGGAATCCAAGGGCATCATGCCACTGCTGTGGCCACCCCAGAAACTGCCTGCACTGGGATTGACCCCTCACCCATGGTCGAGTAGGAGATCATTCCAAAGTCTGGCAGGCAGTGAAAGACTTACTGAGGGGCCGATTGTATGCCCTCACCGGTTCATTTGACAAACAGGTTTCGGCCTTTATGTGTAGCTGATGATGTCTCTAAGCCGAATGCAGTCGTCCACCCCGTTCCAGAGGAAGATTGTCAGCCCGCAAGGTTTGGGCATTCACAGATAGTGGGTTTTCTGGTAGTTGGGAGCTCCAATGTTAGGTGTGTAATGGGGCCCCTTAGGAACATGGCTGCCAAGGAGGGGAAGGAAGCCCGTGTGCATACTGGGGGGTGGGGGGGGTTGACGGGGGGGTGATTCCAGATGTAGAAAGGGTGCTTCCGGATGTCATAAAGAGGACAGGTGCAGCCAACTGCAGGTGGTGGCACATGTCTGTACCAATGATGTGTGTCACTTTAGATCAGAGGAGATTCTCTCTGGTTTTGGGCAGCTAGGTAAAGACTTCCAGCATTGATTGCAAGATTAAGGTGGAGTTCACCATCTGCAGCATCGTTGATATCACTGACTGTTGTCCTTTGGTGCAGAGCCGAGTGGAGGGTCTGAATTTGAGGCTCGGGCTATTCTGTGACAGTGTAGGCTGCAGACTCCTCGACTTGCGCTATTGGGTGGTGGGTTTTCAGGTTCCGCTTAATAGGTCAGGAGTCCAATAGACACAGGAAGTAGCTACACCGGTAGAGGGGGCTGTGTGGAAGGGACTGTTTTTTTTTTTTTTTTTTTTTTTTTTTTTAGGTTAGAGGGTCTCTTGAAACCACAGACCACAGAAAGGGAATCCAACTAGAAGCGGGCAGTTAAAACACAGTAAAGTAGTTGTAGAAACGATCGGCATTGTAGTTGTAAATTGTTGTAGCTTACTGGGAAAGAACCAGATCTCCAAGCCCTAATAGAAAGCACTGAAGCTCAAATAGTTCATGTTATGGAAAGCTGGCTCAAGCCAGAAATAAGTTCAGCAAAAAAATTTTCAAACGATCTAACAGAGTTCAGAAAAGATAGATTAAATATAGTTGGTGGTGGAGCATTTATTGCTGTATTATTTATATGAAGACATGTCCAAAAGAACAGATAGTGACCATGCAGCTTGTTAGAATGAAATTACAATGAAATGAATACCCCTAGCTGCATAAAGGCATTGATATAAGTCAATGGAGACAGTTGAAAATGTGTGCCCCAACCGGGATCTCCTGCTTACATAGCAGATGCTCTATCCATCTGAGCCACCGAGGACACACAGGATAGAGCAACTGCAGGGACTTATCTCTGGCACGCCTCCCGTGAGACCCACATTCGCAACTTACCATCTTCATATATACTTTTGACCATCTTCTTCTGTGCGAATGCACAAACAGTGCCCGAACTCTTACGGGAATCGGCAGTAAAATCCGCGAGTAACGAGTATAATGGTCAGGGGGGCACTATGGATATAGTACGGGAGAAGAAGTTGCGGGGGTATTCATTTCATTGAGTATTTATTGCTGTCAGAAGTAGTTTACCTTGTAGCGAAGACAATCAGACTACATTATTAATTGGATTGTTCTACCGACCCCTCGGCTCCGAAGATGTAGTTGCTGAACAGGTCAAGGAACACGAGTTTCGTTTCAAATAGGTATCCCACTCATAACAGTTATAGTCGGTGGTGACTTCAATCTACCCTCGATATGCTGGAAAAATTATACATTTAAAGCCGGCGGAAGGCATAAAATGTCATCCGAAATTGTACTGAATGCTTTCTCTGAAAATTATTTTGAACAATTAGTTCAGGAGCCCACTCGAAGTGTAAAAGCTAGCGAAAGCATACTTGACCTCTTAGCAACAAATAATCCTGGACAAACAGGGAGTATCAAGACGATACAGAAACTAGCGACCACAAGGCTGAATACCTTAACACCCAGAACCATCAAAAAGAAACGCAAAGTACATCTATTTTAAAAAGCTGATAAAAACGCTCTTAAGGACTTTTTAAGAGACACTCTCCACACCTTCCGATCATCTCATGTAAGCGTAGAAATGATGTGGAATGATTTCAAAGAGATAGTATCGACAGCAATTGAGAGGTATATACCAAATAAATTAATAAGTGATGATACTGATCTCACATGGTATGCAAAACGGATCAGATCACTGTTGCAGAACCAACAGAGAAAGCACGCCAAATTTAAAAGAATGTGAAATCCCCAAGATTGGCAAAGTTTTGCAGAAGTTCGAAATATAGCGCGTACTTCACTGCGAGATGCTTTTAATAATTTCCACAACTAAACTCTGTCTCGAAATCTGGCAGAAAACCCAAGGAATTCTGGTCATACATAAAGCAGACCAGTGGCAAGACGCAATCCATACCTTCACTGTGCGATAACAACGGTGAAGTCACTAATGACAGTGCCACTAAAGCAGAGTTATTAAACACGGTTTTCTGGAACTCCTTCACCAAAGAAGACGAAGTAAATATTCCTGAATTCCAATCAAAAACAACTGCCAAGATGAGATACATAGAAGTAGATATGCTTGGTCTAGCGAAGCAGCTTAAATCACTTAATAAAGGCAAGGTCTCTGGTCGAGATTGTGTACCAGTCAGGTTCCTTCCAGAGTATGCTGATACAATAGCTCCATATTTAGCAATAATATACAACCACTCGCTCACAGAAAGACCCGTACCTAAAGACTGGAAAATTGCTTAAGTCACACCAATACCCAAAAAGGGAAATACACTATGTGATCAAAAATATACGGACACCCTCAAAAACATACGTTTTTCAAATTAGGTGTGTTGTGCTGCCACCTACTGCCCGGTACTCCATATCAGTGACCTCAGTAGTCATTAGACATCGTGAGAGAGCAGAATAGGACACTCCCCTGAACTCACGGACTTTGAACGTGGTCAGGTGATCGGGTGCCACTTGTGTCATAAGTCTGTACGTGAGATTTCCACTCTCCTACATATCCCTAGGGCCACTGTTTCAGGTGTGATAGTGAAGTGGAAACGTGAAGGGACATGTACAGCACAAAAGTATACAGGCCGACCTCGTCTGTTGACTGACAGAGACTGCTGACAGTTGAAAAGGGTCGTAATGTGTAATAGACAGACATCTGTCCAGACCATCACACAGGAACTCCAAACTGCATCAGGATCCACTGCAAGTACTATGACAGTTATGCAGGAAGTGAGAAAACTTGGATTTCATGGTTGAGTGTATGCTCATAAGCCACACATCACGCCAGTAAATGCCAAACGACGCCTCACTTGGTGTAAGGAGCGTGAACACTGGAAAATTGAACAATGGAAAAACGTTGCGTGATGTGACGAATCACGGTACACAGTGTGGCAATTCGATGGCAGGGTGTGGGTATGGCGAATGCCTAGTGAACGTCATCTGCCAACGTGATTAGTGGCAATAGTGAAATTCAGTGGCGGTAGTGTTATGGTGTGGTCATGTTTTTCATGGAAGGGGCTTGCACCCCTTGTTGTTTTGCGTGGCACTATCACAGCACAGACCTACATTGATGTTTTAAGCACATTCTTGCTTCTCACTGTTGAAGGGCAATCCGGGGATGGCGATTGCATCTTCCAACACAATCGAGCACCTGTTCATATTGCACGGCCTGTGGCGGAGTGGTTACACGACAATAACATCCTTGTAATGGACTGGCCTGCACGGAGTCCCGAGCTGAATCCTATAGAACAGCTTTGGGATGTCTGGGAACGCCGACTTCGTGCCAGACCTCACCGACTGACATCGATACCTCTCCTCAGTGCAGCACTCCGTGAAGAATGGACAGCCATTCCCCAAGAAACCTTCCAGCACCTGATTGAACGTATACCTACGGAAGTGGAAGCTGTCATCAAGGCTACAGGTGGGCCAACATCGTACTGAATTCCACTATTACCGATGGAGGGTGCCACGAACTTGTAAGTCATTTTCAGCCAGGTGTCCAGATACTTTTGATCACATACTGGAGGAGTAATCCGCTGAACTACAGGCCCATATCACTAACGTCGATTTGCAGTAGGGATTTGAAACATATACTGTGTTCGAATTACCTCGAAGAAAACGATTTATTGACACATAGCACGGATTCAGAAAATATCATTCTTGTGAAACACAACTAGATCTTTATTTTCATGAAGTAATGAGTGCTATCGACGGGGGATGTCAAATTGATTCCTTATTTTTTGAATTTGAGAAGGATTTTGACACCGTTTCTCACAAGCGTCTTCTAACCAAACTGCGTGCCTATGGAATATAGCCTCAGTTGTGCGACTGGATTTGTGATTTCCTGTCAGAAGGGCCACAGTTCGTAGTAATAGACGGCTTTCCCCAAGGAAGTGTTACAGACTCTCTATTGTTCCATCTGTATTAACGTCAGAGGAGACAAGCTGGGTAGCCCTGTTAGATTGTTTGCAGATGATTCTGTCATTTACCGTCTTGTAAAGTCATCAGATGACCAAAACGAATTGAAAAGTGATTTAGATAAGATATCTGTATGGTGCGAAAATTGGCAATTGACTCTGAATGAAGAAAATTGTGAAGTTATTCACATGAGTTCTAAAAAAAATCCGCTGAATTTCGCATCCGCCGTCACACAAATTTGAAGGCTGTAAATTCAACTAAATACCTAGGGATTACTATTACAAATAACCTAAATTGGAACGATCACATAGATAATGTTTTGGCTAGGGCAAACCAAAGACTGCGATTCATTGGTAGAACACTTAGGTGGTGCAACAGGGTTACTGAAGAGACTGTTTACTCCACGCTTGTCGTCCCTGTTCTGGAGTGTTGCTGTGCGGTGTGGGATCTGCATAAGTTGGGACTGACGGATGGCATCGAAAAAGTCCAAAGAAGGACTGCTCGTTTTGTATTATTGCGAGATAGGGGAGATATTGCCACAGACGTGATATGAATTGGTGTGGCAACCATTAAAACAAAGGCGTTCTTCGTTGCGACGGGATCTTCTCATGAAATTTCAGTCAACAGTTTTCTCCTCCGATTGCCAAACATTTTGTTGGCACCCACCTACATAGAGAGAAATGATCATCAGGTTAAAATAAGAGAAATCAGGGCTCGCACAGAAAAATTTAAGTGCTCATTTTTCCCGTGCGTCGTTCGAGAGTGGAACGGTAGAGAGACAGCTTGCAGGTGATTTGTTGAACCCTCTGCCAAGCTCTTTATTATGAATAGCAGAATAATCACGTATATGTAGATTAGAAGCCGCGGTGAGAGGGGCGATAAGGGGATGGCAGTGTCGACTGCTGTTTTGCGTTTAACACACAATCGCAGCAGCACTCTCAGAAGTGTTGCCTGCTTGAGTGACACCTCCGTCACTTCGGAAATCACCTAATTCGTTGACATGTTCATGCTCGAGAATTTTACCCATATCTTGTGTATATGTATGCATCGAATACAATGAAAAATGAATGTAGATGAATGTACGACTTTCACGATACTGTGAATTGAAAGTATGAAACTGGTTTTTGGAATCTGTTTGCACATTGCATTCATTAAACGCAGACAGCAGTAATGTTTACAAAGTGAAATTAATTGTGCCTGAAAGAACTGTCAAAATGATGTTCACTAAATATTACTGCCATCTGTGTTTGTTTCAAGATCATGATAATGATGATAACTTCTTTGGTGGCCATTTCCATTATCCCATCTCGTGTCCAGTACTCTTGCTCCAGTTGCTGCACATTACTGCAGTAACTTTGCCAGTTCCGTGCAGTAACCGAAAGGCAAGCAGTATTAACAACATTCTGCAGTCTTTCCTTCCACGTGTCACCAGCGACATTGGTCTCCTTGAAATTGTGCTTTACTTTGGCCTATGCCAGTTCTATCTTATTTAGATTGCAGCTGAAGGGCGATAAACGCACTCTTTGTGGCCTCTGCTCTCAGCGGTTTTTATCCACGACGTACACTTTTACGGCCGGTGTGTTTTCCTTTACTGTAGATAACAGGTCAGCCTTCCTCATTGAGTCGTTGAAGCTTATTTGCCCGTCTTGTAACCACTCTAACATCGTAATCCTGAAATCATATTTATTAGGTATTCTGTCGAATTTCCTGCAGTGGTATACAATCACAGAATTGGGTAAAATATTATACGTCCGCTAGTTTCGTCAAATTCAAGAAGTTCACAAGTTGGTCAAAACAGTTTCTTGCACGAAACTTCCAGACAAATTAAAACTGTGTGCCATATCGCTTTCCCAGATTCGAGTCTCGTCCCGGCACACAGTTTTGATGTGTAAGGAAGTTTGGAAGCAGCGCACACTTCACTATGGACTAAAAGCTCGTTCTTGTTTTTTGTATCTTGCTGCAAGTACTAGCCGAATTTGTCTTTTCATGGATATTCTTCTCAAACTTACAGAAGTTGTGTGTGTTCAGCACAGGTGCGAAAGTGTCATTGCTGAAAAGGATAATGGCACAAAGACAAATGGGCTGAAACAAATGTACCGTTGGAACCACTAAACACACATAATTGGCAGGAACTGTGAAATGAGTTTACCAGTCAATTTATTTCACTAGAAAGCAAAGTAGAATGGCAGTACAGACGTCTTTAAATTTTAGCTGATTTTTTAATGTTACATTAAACATAAATGCATTACATTTGTAATAAAAGTAGTAAATACTGCTTGAAAAAACTCGAGAATAATTAAAATGCAGTCTCTTGATGAGATACCGCCCCGCGTTTTTGTTTCGTGTTATCGAGTACTTGATAATACAACAGACAAGAGATATTCGAAATTTGCCTTTGACAGCCTCAAAGTTAGTGTTTCTTGGTAACATAGATATGTACTGCTCTAATATTTTTCTGTTTTTAATTTCGTCATGATTATTATTCATTACTAATAATGAACAACAGTGGCGACTGTTCTGGTTTTTAAGATTAACTGCACTTGTGTACCAAGTACTTGTAGTGAGTTCCTGGTATTAACTTCGCCAGCGAATTGAAGTGAAATTGAGTAAGATTTGTTCTAATGCAAACACCTCAGAAGTTGTAAGCTAGTGGACGCAGGTCTTTTGTAATACTTCGCATCTGGGGATAGTTAGACGCTAGACGTTGGCAGCGCTCGGAGGCGAATGAATGCCTTTCAAGTAGGGCCGATTTTCTCCGCTTGTGGCAGCATTAGAGAAATCGTCAAGTTATTGTGGCCAAATAGTACCTCAGTCAGTGATCTGATCACTGGCCTTAGTGCACCTGGCTAAGATAATGTCGGCGAGAAATAAACAAGTGACGTTTAAAAAAACGAGTTGTGATGCTGGGCGACAGCCACACCAAGAGAATTGCCGAAAAAATAAATGATGACAGTACGTCACTTACGGCAACAGGTATAACAAAACCGAATGGACCTTTGACTGAGATAATCAAAAATGGTAACTCAATAAATGAGTAATCTGAGAATAATACCATGATAATCAGGGGTGGAAACAATGATGTTTACCAGATTGAGGGTAAACATGCAACACAGTGCTTGGAAACTATAATATATGATTTCAAAGTACCCATCGCCATAGTTACTAGCATGCCGCACAGATTCGACCTGCAGGATAACTCAGTCTTAAATTTGGAGCTTGAGAAAAATAAACAGACAGATTCAAAAAATATGCAAGGCCTACCATAACGTGACATTCTTTGAGCTTTCCATATCAAGAGAACTATTTACGAAACATGGACAACACTATACGATGCTGGGAAATCGTTCATTGGTAAAATTCTAGTAAAATTAATACAGAATGTCAGCTGCATTACGAGAAAACCAATAGAATGAGACTCTAGAAATACCATACTGAGCAACTGTTTGAGCAAACTTAAAACATCTAATTAAGGAATTGTTTGTGATGAAACTTGTGCAACTATGAAGAAACACCGAATAGACATCTAAACAAAAATGGCAAAAAATACAACCACTGCTACTGGAAAAAAACATCCACAGTCAGAAAACAAATAAATCCGAAAAGATGACAACCAACAAGGAACAAGGATTTTTTATGACCTCACCAGAAAAAGGTACTAAGCAGACACCAGTGGTGAAAACAAACAGGCGAAAAAGGAGGTAAGTGGTCAACTATATACGCCTGAGCTTGATAGAGGTACAAAATTTATGCTCTTTCATCAGAATGTTCAATCTTTTCCGAATAAAATCAAGGAATTTGAAAAACTGTCAGGTGATCTCGAAGAAGCTTCTGTTATATATTTAAGTCAACATTGGTTGAGTAGTGATATGTCACAAAATTACCAGGATTAACATTATCTTCATCATTCTCTAGGATATCCTCTGTCCATGGTGAGGTATGCATTTTTGTTAGAAGTAATACTGAACATCGCTGCTTAAAATCCTTAGAGATACTGGGAAAAGAGAAAGACTGAAATTTCAGCTACATAAAAAACATCACTAAAAACCTAATAATTTGCCTGTACAGAAACTCAGATAGGGACTTGCACATTTTCCTACAGAAACTAGAGTGTGGACTTAGCAGACTTAAAACTAATAAGAAAAAACTAATAGTATGTGGCAATTTCAACATAAATTTTCAGAAAACTGAATTTAGTGACCATAATGGACAGTATATTGTTTTCCATACAATACTGATGCCTAAAATCACAATTGAAACAGAATCTGTCAAAGAAGAACGAATCCTGAACGTACAGAATATAGACACCTTCAGACAACTGTTAGCTAAGGAAACGTGGAATGCAGTATATGAACATGGAAGTACATGTGAAAAGTTCAAAAGATTTATGGAAATATTTAGCAACTATTATGAAACTACATCCTCAAAAAGAAATCTAGGCTGAGGTTTAATAATAGAAACAAGTCATGGGTAGCAATTGGAATAAAGATCTCAAGCAAGAAAAAGAGAAAACTATATTGTGGCATCGATAGGTTATATTGACCATGATTAACACCATATTTGGACTCTGATTGCTCTGCCGAGCCTCCATATTAATTTTTAGTTCTTTTCTTTATCACAAGCTGTTTAAACATATATGATTTACTCTGAAATATATCTCTATGTGGAATTTAACGGGGATAGTTATTGCATTCAACCGCTAATCATATCCTGTTCCCATACTGTTGACCCCGACATGATTTGGACACACAACCTTCTGATCTGACCCTGAAGCTTCTATGTCTTCCACGACTTCCACGCCAGGAGTTGTAAATCAACAGGTTATGCATATGACGCCATGGCTAGCTCACCCAATGCTTTGTTCAAAGATTTGGAAGGACAACAATGATCGCTGGACGTCTTCACTCCTTCGCCAACGACCGGTTCTACATTAATTTACAGTGATACACTATCTCCAGCCATGTTAACTTCAAACTTCATCGTTCTACAACGGTCGAGTGGTACACCGCTAACACAAACAATGGACTTGGGTTCCATGTTGCCGGACTGTGCTCTCCAACGTTTGAAGTGTTTAGTGAATAATATTCAGAACTGTGTACCTACTGATCGATCGTATAGTGCTCAAATTGATCTACATTCGCACACATACTTTGACTCTCAACAGACCACAACAACAGTTAATGTCGTGCCATCGTGCCATGTGCGGCACCACCATTATTTCAAAATGCATCTGGCCAATATCATCCGTGATCTGTTCTGGTTTTGCCTCATGGCCAAACTAATCACAGTTTCGGTCGCTCAGCCACTTGTCTCTTCCACAGCACCGTCTGTGTCTGCCGCGCCGGCCTTCCGCATTATGTCCAGGTTTGGTCAATTCAATTCAGCATCTGTAATCTTCGGTCCAGTTTACGGGACCCCCACACATATTGCGCAACCGCTCGTTCCCACGGTACCGACTGTGCCAGCTGCATTGTGTTTTCACAACATGTCACAACATGTCCGTTGCTACGGACATGCTTGCCAGTAACACACCTATGCCTACTGTGCCGGTCTGCTGTAGGGCCTCTCCTACCATGGACCAGCCAGTTTTCCAAGGGACACCGAAGCCACCCTAGTCCCCTCCCCCTGGTCATCTGCCGAAGCTGCCTTCTTTATACAAGGACAACCCTGTATCATGGTTTGCGCTTGATGAGCATCTTTTCGAGTTGCATCATGTGTCTGACGACAACTCTGAATTCCTGTGGCACGTCACGCACCTCCATGATCACTCAGACTTAATTTGCGATCTACTCCTCTCACCACTGCCTCCACTGAAGTACAATTTCGCGAAGAATACGATCATGGACCGACTTGCCTGGTCACCACAAGAATTAATCATCAAGATCTTGTACGAGGAACACTTGGGAGTCCGAACTCCATCACAACTCTGGCGCAGCCTTCGGTTGCTCGTGTGTGGGTATACAGTGCTGGATGTCACTCTGTGGGTGGTATGGTCCACCAAACTGCCTACCAACCTACAGATTCACCTGCTATTGCACTCCTTTGAGTCAATCGGCTCTCGCCTCTGCATCACAGACCATCTGTACGCATTGCTACTACGACACCAACCAGCTCACCACTCACTGCTGGTCGGCACAACTGCTCCTGTTTACCGGCCCTCTGCTGGCAGAGGCAGAGCTCACTCCACATCCACGCTTTCTACACCGCCTGGCAGAATCCGCTTGCTCTCTCCACTGTCCGAACATTCCAGGATCACCCACGCACCATATGTGCTGGTATACATGCCAGAACAAATCGACGAGGACAAGCCTCCTCTGCAGCCACAGTTACCACCACCACCACATCTGGCTCATCTATACTGCTGGTACCAAGAGGATTTCAGTGATAATACTAAGAAGTGCCAGTTACCTTGCCAGCACCCAAGCTGACCGCAGGACCTAAAAGACGCCGAGTCCTGCACGGAACCTCATGGGTGTCCCAATACATTGTACTCTGTCCACTCATCCGCCTGGCTGAGCGGTCGTTTATACGTGACTGACATTTCGTCACGGCTCGTTTTCCTAGTCGACTCTGGTACTGACATATCTATTATACCTATAGCAATGGCTCCCCCCATCTTTTCACCGACGAGGTTACTTCTGCAAGCTGTCAATGCGTCAACGTTACAAACCTCAGGCTCTGTCAAAGATACAGTGCACCTATCTCCTTCTCTGTGTTTTCTGTGGACTTTCTACATTGCCGAAATCAATGAACGAATTCTCAGTATGGATTTTTTTTCCCATTACAAACTCTCCCCAAATGTGGTTCAGGGCTCGGTGCCACACCACCCCTCCACTAGGCATGTTCGGCATTCCACAAGGACAATTTCGTCATGTACATACCGACCTTATCGGTCCACTACCACCGTCGGAGGGCCACAGATATATTATCTCCAAAATTGACCACATGTCTCGCTGGGTGGAAGCTGTTCCTTTACCCAAAATCACCGCTGAAACTGTGACCAAGATTTTCGTCTCCTCACGGATTGCCAGGTTCGGCTGCCCGACCACCATCACCACCAACTCAGGTCGGCAGTTTGAGTCTGCCCTGTTCACCATTTTATGTAACATCTGCGGCATTAAGAAAATTCATACAACAGCCTACCACTTGCAAAGCAACGGGTTAGTTGAACGGTGCCACCACACCCTCAAAACTGACCTCAGGTGCCACAACTGCCTCTGGTCTGGGGCGTTTCCATGGGTGTTACTCAGTCTCTGTTCGACCTTTAAACCAGACTTACAGGGAACCATCCCTGAATTCGTTTTCAGGGAGAACCCAGTCCTATCAGGGGAACTTATCCTGTCTCAAGCACCCAAGGATTTTCCCCCCTCCCCAGATTTCATTAGTCGTATGCGCACTCACTTCTAACATGCACAGCCTATCAGCCATTCCCCGTCGGACACTTACGTGCCAACCACACTCAACACTTGCTCCCATGTTATGCTCAGGGATGATTCCATTAGACAACCCTTGCAGTCACCCTACCTCGGCCCCTTTAAGGGACTCCGACGCGGCGAGACAACATTCGACATTATGTTTAAAGATCTTCCTCAAACTGTTTCATTGCACAGGCTCAAACCTGCTTTCATAGACTCAGACGCCCCTCTGCCATCTCAGTCGGATCCTCCTAATGACTTTTCCACCACGGAGCCTGAAAGTGCTTTGTCTCATTCCACGGTGCTGTTTTCTCCAACCCATGATTTGTCATCGCCATTTGCAGGTTTTCCAGGCACGTCGCCATCCACTCCATGTGCGGAGACTCACTCTCCCATATTCAACCTGTGCTGCAACGTGCCACCACATCACATGTACGACATGTCGATCATCACCTTCGATGACTGTATGCTCATGCTCCTGACAGACACCGCGGCCTTGCCATCCAACGGGCAGTTAAATATCAGTGTGGTGCATAGCCTGTCCCTCCCCCTCGAGTGTGACCCGTCATAAATCCGCACATTCATCTCATCGGATGGCTCGATTTGCTTACGGGGTGGACACAGCTGCACCATGCCACTGTCTGTTCCACACGCCTGCTCTCGGGCTGGTCAACGCATCGTCCAGCACTGCTGGTTTACCACATAAGAGGTAGACCTGCCACCTGCTGCCTCGACTGAGATGGAAATCCCGATTGTGCGCCTGCCGACTTGCACAACTACTAGTGACGCTGACACCCACATGACCTCTGCTCAAGCCTCACCGGTGGTACTCCATACTGCGTGATTGGGGGGG
Source organism: Schistocerca nitens (assembly GCF_023898315.1). Lineage (NCBI taxonomy): Eukaryota > Metazoa > Arthropoda > Insecta > Orthoptera > Acrididae > Schistocerca > Schistocerca nitens. The sequence continues at coordinate 578,919,077 of NC_064615.1, read as the reverse complement.
GGGGAGGAGGGGGCTGTGGCTGTGTAGTGTCGATAGTTCGTATCGACCATGATTAACACCATATGCGGACTCTGATTGCTCTGCCGAGCCTCCATGTTAGTTTTTAGTTCTTTTCTGTATCGCAAGCTGTGCACACGTATATGACTTATTGCAAAATATATCTATGTGGAATTTAATGGGGATAGTTATTACATTCAACTGATAATCGTATCCCATTCCCATAATATGATACTACAAAGACAAAGCAGGTAGGTGATGAATTTCCTTCTTATTACAGAAAATACAAGACAATACTTAAAAATGCTGTCAAGGAAGCAAAACTGAGGGCAAATGATCTATACATTCAGTCTGCTGGAAACAAGACCAAAGCCATGTGGAAAGTTGTGAAACAACAGACAGGTAATGTCGGTACCAGAAATGTCAATATCATGCTATGTCAAGATGGAGAGAAAATAACAGAGCCAAGGAAAGTAGCAAATACCTTCAACGGCTATTTTACAAACATAAGTGGGCAACTAATCAGTAAGATCATTCCAAGTAATCAAAATACAACAGCACCACCGCTTAAGATCAACAACTCTGCTACTATCATAGAAGCCTTAAAAACGAAACAGTCCTCAGGAGTACATGGTCTACCTGATAAAATAATAAAAAGATGTAGTGAACTCATTGTAAAACCACTAACATATTTATGCAATAATTCTCTGGCATCAGGAACTTCCCCTTCTTGTCTAAAAATGGCAAAATTGAAACCAATCTACAAAAAAGGAAACACAGAAGAAGTTGGCAATTACAGGCCAATTGTAGAGTATGTCTTCCACAAAAGGCTTACAACCTTCATGGAAACATATCAAATCCTGTTCACAGCACAACACAGGTTTAAGAAGAATTGCTCAACCAGCAGTGCTATCTATGAATTCCTAACCAAAATTTACTAGAAACTGGACAGTGGCGAATATACCGCAGGTGTATCCCTTGACTTGTCAGAAGCTTTCAATACTATAGATTGTGAAGAGCTCCTAAAGAAATTAAATGAGCTCAGCATCAGAGGTACACCTAATGACTGGGTCAGGCCATACCTTTATGGATGGAAACAAACAGTGAAAACACAACACATTGATTGCTACTAAATCACAAACCATTACTCAGGTTACCAAGGCATGAAATATGGTGTTCCCTAAGGATCAGTACTGGGACCAGTGCTGTTCCTCCTATATCTAAATGACTTACAAACAAACATACTGTGTCAAAATACTTATTAGTTTGCTGGTGACACAAGCTTTCTCATTACTGCAAAATCAGAAAACCTACTACAAGAAAACATTACAAAGACAATGTATGGCATAGCTGAGTAGTTCACATATCATTAGTTAATCATAAAAGAAGGAGAAACTGTAGCAATCAACTTCCATAATGTCAAGAAAAGATTCCACAAACTTTAAATATCCAGTTGTCAAACAAAGCTGTAAAACGAGCTGACCTGACAAAGCTTCTCAGGCTCTGGACCCACGATAATGTCAGGTGGGGAACTCATATTGACAATCTCTGCATAAAATTGAACACATCCTGCTATGTGATGAGGATCCTTGAAAGCTGCTGTAGCAATGACTGCCTAAAAAGTGTGTACTATGCAAGTGTCCAATCAATCCTGAAGTATGGAGTCATTTGCTGGGGAGCACCTCCAAACACCATCAAGCTATTTAGAATCCAAAAAAGAATCATAAGAGTCATAGAAGGTTCCAAACACAGAAAATCTGGCAAGCCACTCTTCAGCAAACTGCAAATCCTTCAGCTTCTGTGCCTTCTTATATATGAAACCACAGTATTCATGCAGCAGAATGCCACTGAAAATCCCACACTTTTTCTCAAAAATGAAGATGTACATAATCACAACACAAGGCAAATAATGGATTTCCATATGCAAAATACAAAAACCAAGCTCTCCCAAAATGGATTTCTGTACTTTGGAAAAAAGACATTCAGGAAACTACCAAGTAACATACAATAAATAAATAACACAGCAGGGTGCAAAGCTGCAGTAAAAGCATATCTGATTGGTCACTGCTTCTAAAGTCTGAAAGAGTATTTTGATGAATAATAAGATACCAGTCTTATCCACTGAAACCATAGTAACATTTTAATCACTGAAAAAATAAAAATAATGTACCAATAATAAGTAGTGTAACTGTAAGAAACTAATGATTTTAAACTGATAGAAACAGTATGTGTTAGAAGATGTCCAACATCTGATGTACATTCTGTGTACCAACAAGGTCTCAGGGACAAATAAATAAATAATGCTCTGGCTTGGTTTAGGCTCTCACTCAGACATTTATTAATTCAGTGATAAACAATTATTGTTAAGCTGTATATCATCTTGAAAAAAGTGAATAAACACTATTTTGTTAAATCTTTTAACTGTGTATTTTATGTCACAAATTCCTGCATGCATTTACGAGGGCCGTTCAGAAAGTAACCTCCGGTTGATTTAAAAAAATACACCAAGTTAAATAAAAATATTTTAATATATACATCTTACAACTACATCTTTGCACTATTTTTCTACATAGTCTCCATAGCGATTGAGGCACTTATTGTATCTCATCACAAGCTTTGAAATTCCTTCTGCATAAAAATCACCCGCTAGTGCCTGGAGCCAGACTGTGACCGCATCTTTGAGCTCTTCGTTGTCAGTCTTAGAAATCTGTGGAAAACCAGTAGACAACTCCGACATTGAGAAACGTCGATTTTCACGAACTTTTGCATCAACTGTCTGAACGAGTTCGTCAGTCACCAGTGATGGTCTACCACTCCTCTCTTCATCATGAACGTTTTCTCGTTCACTTTTAAATAAACGTACCCATTCACGGACAACTCCTTCACTCATAACTCTTGGTCCGTACACGGCACAAAGCTCACGATGAATAGCTGCTGCAGAATATCCTTTGGCTGTAAAAAACCTTATGACAGCACGCACTTCACATTTGGCGGGGTTTTCTATTGCAGCACACATTTCAAACTGCCACAAAAACTAAACTAGCGCAGGTACGACGTTCACTCGACCACGGCTTGATGCCGACTGACCTGTTGAGTGCGTGAACGCACAGATGGCGTTGCTACTCCCCCCACAACCCACACTGTGACCAATCAGAGGTTACTTTCTGAACCGCCCTCGTATTTGAACTTTGTGACTAGATTTCACGATAAATGTGACAAATGCATTGGTTGGTCCCTAGAGATTAGCGTCGGAAACCCCAAAACATAACCATGCATTTCAAGGCCACGTGAACAGTGATTTTCAACTAAAGTTAAATTTAATTATATCAGCCAAAAGTTTACAGAACAGTTTTTCTGCAGGATTAACAAGTTGGAAAGCAATTTGAGGTTCATAAACATTTCCATCCTGGCACAGCATCAAGTGAATCACATTTCAATAAACTAATTTTAATTTTCAATTTGAAAATCCAATGGGGGAAGACTAGAAAGAAAACTGATAGATAAAATGCATGATAAAATAACCTGTGTTTACTTACTTGTTTTTGCCAGGCTTGTCAAATAATTACCCAGCTGTCAACTGTGAAATTGGGGTCTTCCTTAATCCACTGCCAGAAAAGATAAGTTTTTGATGATTTCTGTTTTGGCATGACAAAATTAAGTGGACTACTCAGTGTGAGTCTACTCACCAAGCAACTTTACTTCATAACTACAAAAATAAGTAGACTCCAGTGTCATAAATTTGGTCCTTTAAAATACCTCTCTATTGTCAGACGGCATTTAAGTAAAGACTGGCTGGGATTGCCCCAATGACAATGCATCATACAGTATTGATTTCAGCTCAGGCTATATTTCTTAAACCTTCCAAACTATAAACATAAGTAGACTCGTAGTGTCACTGATGTAGCAGCATGCTAAAACATTTTAGATTTGTAAAGGCAAGCAATATAATGCCATATGCATTCTTGATTTCAATGCAGTGTATAAATTTATTTATTACATCCTTTCTTAAAATGTCCAAATTCAGAAAACCTATTTAAAAACTGTGTTTTTCTGCACAAGTCCTTCTTAGCTATTACTTTTTCTGTGAAACTCCTGTTTTAGCCCCTTTTAGGTCTGTATGTATGATCTAGCCCTTTTTAGGTTCTATAAAGTTAAACCCATCAAATATTGGCCCTGCTTATTACATTGTTCCTTGGTAATAGAGTATTGGTTTGAGTTTACAGTGTTGTCATTCAAGATATGATAGAACCCCCTTTACATGGTGTTCTCACTTTTACATGAGATACTGAACTGGGTTCAAAGAGGTGTTTGAAATGTATACAGATTTTGACAAACAGAGTGTTTGTATATTTTACCAGTTGCCTGTTGTAAAGATATGACCTCTCCGTTGCCTACCAGACCTGTTCTGTTAATCCGTAATAACAGTGCTCCAGATATACAATGTGTAATGGGTATAAGTGCAAATATTTCTACTGGTGGCTGAGGATGGTGTACTGAACAACATTAAATCACTATTTATGCAGACTAATAATTGTAGCTATTACATTTACATTTGTATGTTCTAGATTAGGTAGTACCTCCGAGTAGATGTGACAAGAGCAAGACATTAACCCTTTAACTGCTCTGGACGTTGTAACGGAACATATTAAAGGCTTTACTTTACCGAAGTATGCGATGCCCTCCAAATTCAACCAGTTTAACGAGTATTTATGATTATAGAAAAGTTATTGTGTATGTTAACAATGATTGCATAACATGTCTCCATAAACAGTCAACCCATTAAATTATACTGAATAACTGACCCTCACAAAAGTTAATATCACTTGATCACTGATACAGCAAATGTCATCATGTAAAAACACTAAGTTTATCTTAAATAATTAATATGAAGTACGAAATATAGTCGCCAACTTAGGTATTTTGGATCTCCTTAAATAAAAATCACCCAGTGAAACCTATTTGTTCACTAGGAGCGTTTTCACTCAGTATTCACGTAATCAATCCTATTTTAGACGAAAACCAATGTAATTCTTAATAATTCATGTTACTTACTTATTTATGCAAATTAGAGAAGTCAATTGACAAACTTCTAAAAAACGGCCTTTTGTAACAAAGAATTATTCTGTCAAGTCAACAAATCTGTCTGTCATTTTAATAACATGTTAAATTATGTCACTCGATGCAAATTAATAACTTTTCTGCACAAATTATGATAACAGATGTACATGTGACTTATAAACTATACCTCTTTTTAGTAGTTCTTTGACAATGTTATAAATACAAGCAGCGAGAAGGGTCGGGAGGCAGTCGGAATGTCACTTTGGTGAAGTGTGTTTCTGTGTTATTGTTTGGGATGGAAAAACAATGCAAAGAACATGTAAAGGAAGTACTACTTTGTGTTGTGTTATGGTCTTTGGTGGTCTGTGGAATTAAGATGGCCACCAAAGTAATAAATATTTGATGTTTACATATGTGTTGGTTTCGTTCGTTCTTTATCATCAAAAGCACATAAAAAACACGGGACCTCATGTTTTTAACCCTAGACAACCAGATTTAGAGCCAGCATCAGCATCGAGACACAGCAGCGATCCAGCAAGCAGCAGCGATTACTACAATGCATTTTAATGGCGCCAACCTAACATCAAGTGCTAACAAGCTCCGTAAATTGGAGTGAAATAGTGCGATTACAGCAATTAGCAATATCTACGACTAGGCGGACCATTACAACGTGTTAACGCATGCGCCTTTGTACCCGTCCCTGTGTGCTCTGAATGTGTTTATACGTGCCACCAGTCATTCTACCTGGTACTCTGAATGTGTCTTCATGTCAAGACATTCAGAGTACCAGTGTATACATGTAGACATGCTCAGAGTACCAGGTAGAAGGACTGGTGGCGGGCGTAAACACGTTTAGAGAACACAGGGACAGGCACAAAGGCATGCGCGTTAATGCGTCCAGAGCAGTTAAAGAGTAAATGCTTATATTCCCATCGGAGCAGGTCACAGATCTGTGGAGAAAAATGTTTAGTCCAGACTGACAGGCATAGTCTATTTAGTGGTGCAGTTATGACTTAACAGAAAACATCAGGTAGTAAATTATGTGACGTGTTTGCGCAAAGATTGTTCAATGCAGAGAATACATAACCAACACACTGACATGTGTGCATATTAAGGACCACATATAAAAATATCTGCACTTATAGCCATTACACCCTCTATGATGAGAAGGCTAAAAGCTCAGAAACCATTGCAACTAAACAACTAAGTGGAAAGCTCTGGGTGTTTTTGTGCACTGAACAATGTGAGAGTAGGAAGGAAAAAAAATGCACAGTATTTGGTAGGTTGCATGTTCATCACAAGTTGGAACTGTATGCCAGAACTGGACTTGATCACAAGTGCAACCATATTGTTGGCACTGTTTGACTCAAACAATGCAAAATTAGCTCATGGACTGACCTGAAGCTTCAACTTCCTCCAAGTAATGAAAGAGGGAAATAATTAGAAGTTGATGTTTTGTGTCCTAGATCATAACACTTTTTTAAAAAAATTAACACAAATTTTCAGGATAAGATCGTATATTGGTCATACAGTAATCTTATGCAGGTATTTCATAAAGATCACTTTCAATAGTTACATTTCCTGTGCCTATTTGGCATTTATGCAATGCTTGTATGTATTAGTTGAGACACTTGTTAAGTCTTAACTAATAAAGTAAAACTGCCTTCAATCTACAATGTAATCTGGATGTGATGCAGATTTTAAGTTTTTCACATATACAAATCATTGTGATTAGTGAAAGAAGTGATAACTGACAGAAAATGTCTTGGCACTGACTGTGGATTGAGCCTCAAACTTTTAAATCTGAAACTTGGCATTAAGAAGGAAGTTTGCCAAATGTATTGTTTGGTGGGTAGTATATGACAGTAGATCATAACTAGTCAAACAGAGAGAGGAAAAATATTTGGATAGTTTCAAGATGTGGTTATGGAGGAAAGCGTTTAAATTGAAATGGATTTATAAAGAGAGGAATGAAGAAGTAGTTTTGAGAATAGAGGGGGAAAGAAAGCTAGTGGAAATGAAAATGAGGAAATGTCTTGAGAGAGGGACATATAGTCTTAAAAAAATTTCCTGCGATCATCAGTTACTGAAGGAAAGATTGCAGAGACTAGAGTAAGGAAGCAGTAAAGTTCAGAAGAAAATGAATTGTGTGTCTGTACCTATCGTAAAATGGATACGGGTCACAAAATAACTTAGCCATTGAGTTAGACTTAAACACCTACAAATGTGATGTGTAATGATACTATTTTGCATATTAGTTTATGACAATTACTGTTATGGATGCTATTTGGATTTGGATGAGCTACTAATTTTACTGTACCTAACATTTTTGGTTATAGATAGAGGCCAAATATGAAACTCAATAAAGAAATAAGAGTATATATAGTTTACAGGGTATCAGAATGGCTACAGAAGAAGATAAATCTGAATAACAAGACATATGCCATGCTACAATGTCTACAATATGTTGTGACATTCGCCTGCTTTATTTCTTTGTTGATAATCCTTGGTGTTGACATACTGCATTGTTATACTGGCTCAAAAATGTGTGTGTGTATGTGTGTGTGTGTGTGTGGGGGGGGGGGGGGGGGGGGGAATTCAACTCTGACTACTGTAAGGGATGTAGTCAACAGTTGCACTTCACAGTTCTTTACATTCAGTTCACAACCCCCAATATTACACTGTTCTGTGGCCAGTTCATTATTGGTAAATTTTGATAAACGTCATTAATAGCTTGCTGGAAAACATCAGCATACTGCTACAATAGTTTGCTGCTGAACATCTATGAGCAGTAAAAACCTAACCACACAGTTCTTTCAGAATAACATGGTACATTTGACACTATTTCTCAAATAAATTAAACAGACACTGTCATTGTTGTAACACACGGCCTATTTGTGTTACACTGATTCCAAGGCATTATTGTTACTCTGACTGATACAGATTTCCCTTCTGAAAATCAGCCGTGGACTAGTTGTCTTGGGACCAAAAATTGGACCTTTATATATCCTCATGATAACAGGTACTGAAACTATACATTGTTCGATGTTTAAGTTACAGAAATTACAATTAAAAAATAAATCATTCAATTAACTGAATATATAGAAAAATTCCTTCTTTTTAACAGTTTCTTCTACTACAAGAGTTAATTGGAATTATTTGTTTAAATAATGAAATTAACAGATATAGTTATACAAGCAATACTTTTGGCATACCAAGTAATTAATTTGGAATTAATTAAGGGCTGGCTTTGCTAAAATGATTTCGAATAGATCCAAATGAATACTTTAAGAATCCTAGTATTTCTTCTTTCATATGTTTATAATTAGTACAGAATTTATATTTGTTTATACGTCATTAGTAGAATTTAAGTCACAGAACAATTACTGATTTCACCCTATAACAAAAGATATTAACTAGGAATACTCAAAATAAATTATGAAATTGAGTACATACACAAAACTAAGCCCAAAATTAGATCTGGTGCTATATTTCTTAGGAGTGAGGGCCAACCTTTCTCTTTTATGAAAATGCAGATTATACTCATGTACGTAGTCAAAAATGAAAAAAAAAATGAATTGAAGGAGGCAGATGACAAAACAAGAGAGGAAGCAAAGAGATACCAGCTTACTTCGACATAATATGATTAGAAAAGTTCTGAAACTGAAGACTATTAGCATTTGACACATTCCTAAGAAAGAGCCATGTGGAGATCTAAAAGAGTTTTGGGTGACACTTGATGGGCTGCAGTGTGCCTTCTCTATGGATCCCAGATTCAAAGATTTCACTGTTCAGATTCACAAGGACAAAATCAGGGTTAACTGTGCCTATGTTACACAAGTGGCTACAGTATGTGCTTGTTGGGAAACTTTCACCAATAAGTCTTTCAGGCAGTTATCTTGCAGAGATTGTTGGATTTTACAGTCAGATGGCATTATGCTGTCGAGAGGTTGATTTTGTACTACACTAAGATGCACACAAAATGGAACAGAATTCTAGTCATGTATAAATGATGTTAGTGGTTCCAGAGTTAATGTCCAGACACACATGAGTGTGTCAGAAACTGAAAAAAAAATAGGATAGCAAAGCACAAGCAGAAGTGACAAATTCTATTTTTAAATGTTACTTCACAAAGGTAGATTCAAGGGAAATGTCCCAATTTAATTCCCAATAGTGTTGAGAAACCGCTGAAATCACTATAGCTGAACAAAGCTGCATGGAATCCCCATCAGAGTCTGTACCAAATCTGTAGCTCAGATAGCCCCCTTTTAACCATAATCCACCATAGTGCACTTGAGCAAAAAACTGTGCCCGATAGTTGAAGAAAGTACAGGTCACACTTGTCTGCAAGAATGGTAGCAGAAGTAATCCACAAAACTGCTGTCCATTTGTTGCAGAATTGTAAAACATATTCTGATCTCAAACATAACAAAGTACCTCAAACAGAATGGACCTCCTCCATGCCAACCAGCATGGTTTCTGAGAACATCAATCATATGAAACACATATTGCACTCTTCTCATATGAAATCCTGAAAGCTGTGGGCCAAGGCAGTCAGGTAGATGCAATACGTCTTGATTTCCAAAATGTATTTCAACAGTATCACACCTACACTTATGACTGAAAAAACAGTCATATAGAATACTGACAGAAATTTGAGACAGAATTGAGGATTTATTGGTAGGGAGGATGCCACATGTGATCTTGGATACAGAGTCACTGACAGATGTAGAGGTAACTGCAGGTGTGCCCCAGGGAAGCTCATTGGGTCCTTGCTGTCTGTGTTGTACATCATTCACCTTGCTGACAATATTAATAATAACCTCTGAATTTTCAGCCATGATGCAATTATGTTTAATGGAACACTGTTGAAAAAATGCTGCACAAGCCTTCAGTCAGGTCTTGGTAAGATTTAGGAGTGGTGCTAAGTACGGAAACTTGTTTTCAATTTTTCAGAAATGTAATAAAGAAAAATGTAGTACCCTGTGACTATAATATCAAAGCTCAACTCATATCTTGGTGTAACAATTTGTCGGGATATGAAATAGAACCATCACATAGACTCAATTACAGGTAAAGCTGGTCAGTTTCTAAGAGTGATTGCTTACAAAACACTCAAGCAACCCATATAGAATGTTTCTAAAGTGTATGAGACCTGTACCAAATAGGACTAACAGGTGATATTGAATGTAAACAGAGAAGGGTAGCACATATGGTCATTAGTTTGTTTGACCCATGGAAGAATGTCACAGAGATGCTGAAGAAATTGAACTTCAACTACTTGAAGATAGACATAAACTACCCCAAAAAAGCCTACTTATAATTTTTCAAGGAACAGCTTTAAATGACGAATCTAGGAAAATACAACCACACCCTAAATGCTGCTCCTGTAGGGGTAGCAAGAGCAAGATCAGATTAATTACAGTGTGCACAGAGGCGCTTAGTCAGTCATTCTCCCCATTCTTCATAAGTGAATTATGCCCAATACAATGGGGAGCATACCCTCCCATGCACTTATCAGTCAGTTGAAGAGTATGGATATGGATGTAGCCATTTCCTGTGTCTTGCAAGTATTACAGAGGTCTTAAGATGACACTTCAAGGCATGTTCAAAGCTATTGAGACTACAGTCCCTCTCCAAGCTGCCTGAAAGTTTCTCATGATACTAGTCTGCAAAAAAAGGTCAAAATGATGTATTTGTAGCATCATGTTGTAGATTTCACTTTGAGCTTAAATTCTGACTTTAATGAAAGGGCAAACATGAAGGACAGTTTAGGTCTAATGCAATGGCTTTAGTTATATTTGAATCATGAGTTAATGGAGATGTGTTTACAGCCTTCTTTGGTCTTCTCACTTTCCTCTTTCCTTGATGATGTTTCACCTTTTGATACAATTAGGAGTCTGATTGCTTTCATATATCTGAAGTCTTAAACTACAATCTCATGGCTGACTAAACCAGAGGTTGTACAGAGTTTCAGGGAGAGCATAAGGGAACAAGTGATAGGAATGGGGGAAATAAATACAGTAGAAGAAGAATGGGTGGCTTTGAGGGATGAGGTAGTGAAGGCAGCAGAGGATCAAGTAGGTAAAAAGATAAGGGCTAGTAGAAATCCTTGGGTAACAGAAGAAATATTGAATTTAATTGATGAAAGGAGAAAACATAAGAATGCAGTAAATGAAACAGGCAAAAAGGAATACAAACGTCTCAAAAATGGGGTCAACAGGAAATGCAAAATAGCTAAGCATTGATGGCTAGAGGATAAATGTAGGGATGTAGAGGCTTATCACTAGGGGTAAGATTGATACTGCCTTCAGGAAAATTAAAGAGATCTTTGGAGGAAAGAGAAACACTTGTATGAATATCAAGAGCTCAGATGGAAACCCAATTCTAAGCAAAGAAGGGAAAGCAGAAAAGTGGTAGGAGTATATAGAGGGTCTATACAAGGGCGATCTTTTTGAGGACAATATTATGGAAATGGAAGAGAATGTAGATGAAGATGAAATGGGAGATATGGTACTGTGTGAAGAGTTTGACAGAGCACTGAAAGACCTGAGTCGAAACAAGGCCCCAGAAGTAGACAACATTCCATTAGAACTACTGACAGCCTTGGGAGAGCCATTCCTGACAAAACTCTACTGAATTCTTCACAGATGAATGGAAAAAGTGGTAGAAGCCAACCTCAGGGAAGATCCATTGGATTCCGTAGAAATGTTGGAACACGTGAGGCAATACTGACCCTACGACTTATCTTAGAAAATAGATTAAGAAAAGGCAAACCTAAGTTTCAAGCATTTGTAGGCTTAGAGAAAGCTTTTGACAATGTGGATTGGAATACTCTCTTTCAAAATCTGAAGATGGCAGGAGTAAAATGCAGGGGCCGAAAGGCTATTTACAATTTGTACAGATACCAGATGGCAGTTATAGGAGTCGAGGGACATGAAAGGAAAGCAGTGGTTGGGAAGGGAGTGAGACAGGGTTGTAGCGTATCCATGGTGTTATTCAATCCATATATTGAGCAAGATGTAAAGGAAACAAAAGAAAAAATTTGGAGTAGGTATTAAAATCAAGTGGAGAACAAATAAAAACTTTGAGGTTCGCCGATGACATTGTAATTCTGTCAGAGACAGCAAAGGACTTGGAAGAGCAGTTGAATGGAATGGACAGTGTCTTGAAAGAAAGATATAAGATGAACATCAACAAAAGCAAAATGAGGATAATGAAATGTAGTCGAATTAAATCGGGTGATTCTGCGGGAATTAGATTAGGAAATGAGACACTTAAAGTAGTAAAGGAGTTTTGCTATTTGGGGAGCAAAATAACTGATGATTGTTGAAGGAGAGAGGATATAAAATGTAGACTGGCAATGGCAAGGAAATCATTTCTGAAGAAGAGAAATTTGATAACATCGAGTATATATTTAAGTGTCAGGAAGTCGTTTCTGAAAGTATCTGTATGGAGTGTAGCCATGTATGGAAGTGAAACATGGATGATAAATAGTTTGGACAAGAAGAGAATAGAAGCTTTCGAAATGTGGTGCTGCAGAAGAATGCTGAAGATTAGATGGGTAGATCACATAACTAATGAGGAGGTATTCAAGAGAATTGGGAGAAGAGGAGTTTGTGGCACAACTTGACTAGAAGAAGGGATTGGTTGGTAGGACATGTTCTGAGGCATCAAGGGATCACCAATTTAGTATTGGAGGGCAGTGTGGAGTGTAAAAATCATAGAGGGAGACCAAGAGATGAATACACTAAGCAGATTTAGAAGGATGTAGGTTACAGTAGGTACTGAGAGATGAAGAAGCTTGCACAGGATAGAGTAGCATGGAGAGCTGCATCAAACCAGTCTCAGGACTGAAGACTACAGCAACAACACAACAGTGGAACAGGATACCTGTTCAGTTTGCAAATCCTTTTTTCTAGACGGGCAGCCCTCCCCTGTTCCTCATTGGATACACCCGTAATGCAAGGCACAGACAGGTGTGCTCAGAGAGTACTTGTGTAGAAAGAACAATTTTGAAAAAGTGTGCTCCAAGTGTACTTGTGCAGAAGAAACAATTTTGAACAGGAAATTCAAACAGGTTCCCTTCTATGATATGTGGCAAAGAAAGTGAAGTGTAAAGCAAATAAACACTGGAATAATATGTATGTCCATACAACAATAAATGAATTTAAAGATAGTGTAAAAATATAGAAAAGGCATACTCCTTATCAATTAGTGTAACAGTCTAGCCTTCTGTTGTACAATATACAGTAAATGAACATCTACTGTGCAGATGTGAAAGCAAGTAAATAAGTGCATAATTACAATTTTATATTTTTGTGCATGATACCTGACAAATTTTATGTAGCCTAGTGAATTTTGTGTAATCTGCTCAATTTGGAAAATTATTTTAGTCTCATGCGATTCTATTTTGAGCAAGTTTTACTGTGTTTGATTAGTTGAGGGAGTCATTACTTTGTTTATGTAACATATGAAGTATTCTCTTATTTTTGCAGGAGGCTTTTACAGTTTGTGTAATCTAGTTCTTGTTTCCCTTCCTATTATTTATCCTTACTGACTTTTGTGGAAATATCTCTTCAAAATGGCGGACCACTGTGTCAATAAATATGTTAAATTTTCTGTTTACATAACTGGCTGCATATATTTCTGTCCATCTTTCTTTACCTACAAGGACATTTAGTTTGTTTAATTACCTGAAATGTAATAACTTCATAAGCTTTTAAATGAGGTTGGGTTTGATTTATCTTTGTTTACATCAACATTTAGTATTACAGCATGGCGATTCCTGAATCCTGCATTGTATACTTGCAGTGTTAGGCTAAGTTTGTGTTTGTTTGCAAGAATTTGGTCTAAGGCTATTGTGGATGTGGGTATTATTCTAGTGGGCTTATTTACAAGGCCATGCAGATTATAAGATTCTGCAGCATATTATATCTCTTAAAAAAGATAATGTAACTATTTATTTTGAGGAAACACTCTCCTAGTAAATTTGTTTGTCCTTTGATTTATCGTGATCTGTTACTGATTTTTAGTGGAGTTAGTTTTTACTTTTAGCTTTCAAAAAATTACAAAAGAGATATAATAAGCAAAATAATGAATTTCGTAGGTTGCCAATTACGTATTATATGTGGTTTTATCGAGCGCCAGGCTCCCTACAAATTACTGTAAATGCAATAGCGTAGTATTACTCAGCTCCAGTTCACTATCACAGAAAATAGACAAGTTTTAATAAAATTATTTCACTGGATTACTTCAATTAATCTCACTGAATATTTTTACATAATTTCTTCCGCTCCGGCTATCAGACATTGTGCTGTGAAAAAATATTTTTAAATGTACCGCGTAATGACGGCTAATTGTTAACAATCAGAGATCACTGTTACTCGCTCCACAGTAGCTGGAAACATGCTAATTAATTTTCATTAAATATTCTTTTCATAAGATAAATGTGGCGTAGGTTCTTGAAATAACACACGGAGATCACTTTATACTAATATATTCTTACTAGGACACAGTTTACACCATTAAATATTTGCAATTACGTTACGACAGAAACAAACGCTAGCGCAGCACAATAGCTTGCGTACCTTATTCCAGCTAACACCAGAACAAAACAGACTAGACAGAAGAATGAACATTGCATTGTGTTTTATACTCTTACAGAGATGATAATACTTCTTTTAATTACTTACACATTATAATCTCATACACTAAAAATAATGTCTTTTCTGCATTTATCGATATATATTGTATATTTTTACAGTTAAATCAATGATATATCAATGTTTGCAATTCATTTTGAGTCACATACAGTCATTTTTATTTATGTTTCACCTCGATAATGGTGAATATTGCAAAAGGGACACTACAAGTGTCACCCTGTTTCAATTTTGCAGTCCATTTGTATGTTTTATGGCTGCACTTTCAAAGATTTTGTTTGCTTGTATTTCCTTCAGGGAATGGCTGCCCTACCATTGGTTCTGGAATAGTGTTCACAAAATTTGAAATTTGGCAGTGAAATTAACTTCATAACTCAGAAACTTAGCTCAGCATGTTTTGCCTTATGAATATTATCCAAGGTATGTAGTAAAGAATGTATTAGAGCGGTGTACTTTAGTTATTTCCAATCAGTTGCAAGCTATGGCATAAGTTTTTGGGGAAAAACCAGGTCAAGACTAAATGACATTTTTATTATGCAAAAAAGAGCTATTCATATCATGACACACAGCCCACCACAAACTCACTATAGACCCTTATTCAGACAACTAAAGATACTGACAATACCATCGATATATATTTTTAAATGCCTGGAAATGATCAGTAAAAATAACTGCGATCAAGCTACCATGATCACAATACAAGGCACTGTAAAGACTTCCACATTCCCTATGTAGCCATCTCAAATTAAAGAATTGAAAGACAAAAATAATTTCAAGCATGAAGTAAAAAAATACTTGATGGAAAAATGCTACTACAGTGTAAATGAATAACTGTCTCAGACTGTGGATTGAGACCTGTACTTGTTCAGCACTGTTCAGCAAATGCTTTATGTATTAATCTCTGGTAGTTTAACTAGTGTCTATATATTCATAAAAAAATTTATATAATTCCTTTACAACCACCTCCATTTCCCATTTGCCTCTCCTTTTGATATGCACTTATATTTTCTATAAAAATCTTACTGCTATCAATTTCAGGTTTCAACCAGCTTTCTGTACCTAGTATTATGTGAACTTCACTGATTTTCACAAGTGCTTCAAACTCTGGTCTTTGTTAAGAATTCTTCATCACCTCACCATTAGGATTTTGATATTCTCGCCTGTGTAAGGCATTTCTTTCAGTCTTACACTGATACTCCTGGGTTTCCTACAGCTATCATTATCTGGACTGGATGGAGAGTTGCCTAATCTAAAAATCACTTATGTGACCCCACACACAGTCAGCTACCTAAGTAGCAGCCACTGATGTGTAGTGCACACCTGACCTATGTAGAGGTACCCTACAGTTCTCAACCCTATGGTGCAAGTTCAGTAAGCTGCAGCCTAGCTTGTCACAGAACTTTTGAAATCTCTGGTTCAATCCTTCCACTTGACTCAGAACCAAAGGGCCACAATCAGTTCTGGGGACAATGCTGCAAATTGTGAGCTTCATTGAAATTCCACATGCAAGGCTGGTTTTCTCAACCTTGTGTGCCAGCTGCTAGAATGACCCAAGAATGACTTCAGAGCCAGATGACAGGCATCATTTGTACCAACATGCACCACAATTTGCAATTGGTTTGACCCTGTTTCCTCAATGGCTGCTGGAATAGCCTCTTCAACATATTGAATGGCGCCCCCAGGCATATACACTGAGTGCACCTGATGTCCTTTCCTGTCCCTTACTGCCATTTCCCTAAGTGATACCATCATTCACTGTATGTTTGAACTGGCGACGATTAATAGACAGGTACCTGTACTTATTTTTTTAAAATTCAAACTAATTTAATTATGTTTTTAACTTCGTAATTATGGTACTTATGAAAAATCTGTTAAATATCTGTAATATGTTTTGTGTATAAGGCGTAGTTCATGATCTATAATTGTTTATCATGAGCACGTACTTTTGTTTTTGTGTAATAAGTTCTTGTACATTACTTATGTACTATGTGTATGTAATTTGTTTTGCTGTTTGTATATGTTTGTCTAGTTATTATGTGTATGTATTGTTATGTGTTACGTGTAATCAAATGACAAATCCTATATCACATGTGTGATCTATTGGATGCTAAATAAATAAATAAATCAGTGGAGAGCAAGTGCTCTATAAGGAATCCTACTGAGTTATCACTGAGCTAACTATTTAATTCACTCTGGGAGCTAGCGCTGAGGAACAGAAGATCAAAATTCAAAAGGATAAAAAAATTACATGACAGAATAATGAAAATTTAAGACATAGTAAGGCAAAGTGAAAAGGTTTTGTGGCAGTGATCCATGGACCAAGAAAAACTGTTTACAAGTTGATTAACACAAGGCTGAAACATAAATAAGTATACAGATGTGTGAATATACTCAGTGCTACTCAGGAAACTATGTCAGCCTCCAGACTATTCTCTCTGTACAATATGGAAAGGAACAAAAATGAGGTGATGTCACACAGAAACAATATTGTACCAATGTATAAAAATGACAGTGTGATACCTCAACAGTGTAATGTGCAAGGGAATAAATTAAAGAACCACCTGGAACTTGAGCCTGACACCAAGATTGACCAATAGAATCAGCACAACAGCTGTGAAGTCAATATATACCTAATACATCAAAAATTAAACAGAAGGTCAGTGACAGAGTAAATATAGCTTCAAGCCCTATGAGTAAATTTGATATAAATATGAAAATGTACCATCACAAGCTCCAGTCTGTAATCACCAAAAATGATTATGTAAACATGTTGCTAACCAGTTAGCTCAGTGATACCTCAGTGGGATTTCTTACAGAGCACTGATTCTGCACTGACGTAATGTAGTTAATTTCACTGACAAATTTCAAATTGTGTGAACACTATTCCAGAACCAATGGTGGAGTAGTCATCTTCACCAAACAACGTATTGCATCTAGACCATTATCTTTCCTGAACGAAATACAAGCAAACAAAATCTTTGAAAGTGCAGCCATAAAACATACAAATGTAATTCTCATTGTATCTCCAATTTGCCATCCCACCTCCAGTAACCTTAATGATTTGCTGCTCTAAATGGACTTATTTTTAGGCAAAGTAAGTCAGTGGAAACATGTCATTATACCTGTACTTGATGACTTTAATACCTACATCTATATCTATAATCTGCAAATCACCATGAGGCCTTTGGCACAGGATATGTCCTATTGTACCACTTGTTAGGGTTTCTTCCTGTTCCATTCTCATATGGAATATGTATTAAGCATTGTAGTCACCTGCTTAAGGTTTAGGTTATTTGTAAGTTACTCATATGCTAATTATATCTATGCCTTATATATAGTGTCTGGAATATTAATATTATTTTATGTACTGACGAAGCCTATTTCATCTTGCATGATCAATGGCTAATAAAGAATCTTGAATCATGGGAAGAATGACTGCTTGAATGCTTCTATGCATGGAGTAATTATTGTACTCTTACTTATCCTGCAATCCCTGTGTGAGTGATACATAGTGTAACGGAACATATTAAAGGCTTTACTTTAATGAAGTATGCGATCCCTTCCAAATTCAACCAGTTTAACGAGTATTTATGATTATAGAAAAGTTATTGTGTATGTTAACAATGATTGCATAACATGTCTCCATAAACAGTCAACCCATTAAATTATACTGAATAACTGACCCACACAAAAGTTTATATCACTTGATCACTGATACAGCAAATGTCATCATGTAAAAACACTAAGTTCATCTTAAATAATTAATATGAAGTACGAAAAATAGTGGCCAACTTAAGTATTTTGGATCTCCTTAAATAAAAATCACCCAGTGAAACCTATTTGTTCACTAGGAGCGTTTTCACTCAGTATTCACGTAATCAATCCTATTTTAGACGAAAACCAATGTAATTCTTAATAATTCATGTTACTTACTTATTTATGCAAATTAGAGAAGTCAATTGACAAACTTCTAAAAAACGGCCTTTTTGTAACAGAGAATTATTCTGTCAAGTCAACAAATCTGTCTGTCATTTTCATAACATGTTAAATTATGTCACTCGATGCAAATTAATAACTTTTCTGCACAAATTATGATAACAGATGTACATGTGACTTATAAACTATATCTCTTTTTAGTAGTTCTTTGACAATGTTATAAATACAAGCAGCGAGAAGGGTCGAAAAGCAGTCGGAGGCAGTCAGAGGCAGTCGGAATGTCACTTTGGTGAAGTGTGTTTCTGTGTTATTGTTTGGGATGGAAAAACAATGCAAAGAACATGTAAAGGAAGTACTACTTTGTGTTGTGTTATGGTCTTTGGTGGTCTGTGGAATTAAGATGGCCACCAAAGTAATAAATATTTGATGTTTACATATGTGTTGGTTTCGTTTGTTCTTTATCATCAAAAGCACATGAAAAACACGGGACCTCATGTTTTTAACCCTAGACAACCAGATTTAGGGCCAGCATCAGCATCGAGACACAGCAGCGACCCAGCAAGCAGCAGCGATTACTACAATGCATTGTAATGGCGCCAACCTAACATCAAATGCTAACAAGCTCCGTAAATGGGAGTGAAATTGTGCGATTACAGCAACTAGAGATATCGACGACTAGGCGGACCATTTACAAAAGTGGGGGCTCGTCCGGGATCTTTAAGTGCATCGATGATAATAGTGCAGCTATAAATTTCGTAAGTGCTTAGCATTCCAAAAAAGTTTATTTGTGCATTGTGGCAACAGTGAAAATATGTCAAAAATAAATAAATAAAGTGTGTTTGTGCGACTACGAAAAAATAACATCACACCGCTCGGAAGATTAACGTCTGGATTATGTCAATGGAATTCATCAATCAAGACTTCAGCTTCAATAAAACCGAATATAAGTGAAGAAAGCCAACAAGAACACCGACCACGACATCATAGCATAGCCATAAAGCAAGGTATTTTGTTGTTGTTGTCATTTAAAATAATTAATAGTGAACATGTCTCTACCTGAGAGGGATGAGATCGTAGGAAATGTAAAAATTGAACCAGGGGGTGGTGAACAATTAAACTTAACAGAGTGGCTAGCAGGGTTTGCAACTCAAATAAACTCGCAACTTAAACAATCAAGTGAAGAAGTACATTTGGATTTCAAACAATCAAGTGAACAAGTACGTTTGGATTTTAAACAATCAAATGAACAAGTAAGTTTGAAACTTAAAGAAAACACAGATAGACTGGATAAGTTAAGTTTGGATTTTGATCTATTAAGTACTCATCTCAATGAGAAGTGTGAGAAAATTAAAACTACCCTCAGTAAGAACACTAGCGAACAGTTGATACACTTCAGAAAAGAATTTAAAGTTAAAGTTGAAAGTTTAAATGAAAACATACAAGCGAACACAGACAGCATTGCTGTCATTTGCAACAGAGTAGATACTGAAGCTAAAAGATTAGATCAGAGAATAGACAAAACATCAGAAAACCTTAAACAGGAATACAACCTGTACACCACTAATGTAGATACAAAAGTAGAAAATATACACACTAAATATACACAATTGGAGGACGCATTGATGTCCAAACAAACGATTTACAATCAAAATACAATGAATGGGCACATCCAAGTGAAATGCTTTCCTGGTGAAAATCTGCACCCTATTGACTTTATTCACCAATGTAAGGATATGTTTGTTGTAGGAATGTCAGATAACATAAAAATTAAGTTAGTAAAACGGTTTCTAGAAGGGGAGGCCCTATCCTGGGCAAATGAGAATAATGATTCTTGGAATACTTTTGAAGAGTTTGAAGCTAAATTTATTTGCAAATTTTGGTCACAATCCATACAAGCCAGATTAAAGTCAGAATTTCTAAATGGACCAGTGTATAGAGGGAAAGTAGGGGGAATGCAAAAATTTTGCAGAGATCAATTGAAAAAACTTGGTCACTTGAATAACTCTTTTGATATTATGACACAAATTGATGTTTTAAAAAGAAGATTACCAGAGAGACTGCAGTGGGAATTGGTCCATGGACCAGACGATTCAATGGAAGAGTTCCTGAAATTTGTAGATAGATTAGATAGGGCCTTGGAAAGAGAAAGTAACCAAAGTTTTGGCTCTGGCAACAACCAGTATGGGGGGTGGAACAGGAATGTAAATAGAGATTATTATGGGAGGAGAGACTTTGAAAATTCTGGAAATAATGCTCCAAATAGGGGAGATAGGAGATATGAAAATGATTTCAGAAACAATACACAGGAGGGAGGATGGAGGAGAGATAACAGGAATGATAGAAATAGGTATTGGGGAAGAGAACCAGATAGAAGGGGGTTTCTTGAAACTAGTGAACAAAATGACAACTACAAACGGACAGACCGAGGAAACCAGCCGGGAAACGGTGGACAGTCCCACTAGATGTCCGTAGTTTTGGGGCTAGACAATATTATGACAGGACAACACATAACCGAAACTGGAAAAGGAGAGGATACAATGTAAAGAGTAATTACCATGAAAATACTGAAGTTGTTAGAATGAATAAATTAGAATTTAATAAAAGGTTTTGGGATACGATGAGTAAAAGTGATACAGTTAATAAAAACTGTGTTCAAGCACAGGTAGTTAGTGAAAGTGCAGAAGTTGAAGGTATTGCAGAGTTCCATAGTTGGGCTGAAAAAGATACTGGTGTAAATAACAAGTCAGACACACCACAAGTAGAATCTATTTTGGGGGGTTTATTTGATAAGAAGGGGGATGACAAAGTGTTTAATGGAGCAAAAGACTCAATTGCTGAGATTCAGATACATAGGGGGGAAACTGAAGATGGGGTTGTTGTTGAGGAGGAGGAAGAAGTAATAGAGGGACACTTAAATAATGATCCTAAATCAAGTGATGTTATTGATGAGAGTGTAGAGGAAGAAATAAAAGTATTTGTAGAATTGAAAAGTGATGATGAGATAAAGGTAAGTGATGTGACAAACATGGGTAATAATGAGGTTAATTTAAGTGAAATGCAGACTAGGGAATGTGTATCTGAGGACAAGCTATTGCCTATTGGGAACTATGAAATGCTAATCTATGAGAATGGTACTAATAATAATATTAAAGAAAATATTAAGGGATGGAATGTAAATGTGTGTTTTCAAGAAAAAGGGGAAAAGTTTTTAGAAGTTTTGTGGAACAACTATGGAAACTGTATAAACAAAGATGCCTTTTGGAAAGAATTAGCAAAGGTAAGTGCAACCTTGTATCCTATATGGTGGATAAGAATCCGTAGTGGACTTTATAAAAAATGGGGTGAAAACAATAATTTGTTGAGTGGCAACACAGTGTTAAGAGGAACAGATGAAAACAAAGGTTTATGTTTAAATGTCAATGCTTTGCAAACAGAGAGGGATGTGGCTAAATGTAGGAAAGAGACATTAGACTTAGGAACTAAAGAAATTGAAAATGATCTATTGTTTGAAAATACTGAAATAGACAAAGATGTTGATCTAGGTTGGCTGTATGTTAAAGTAAACATTGGCATTAGTCCATTTGAAATAAAAGAAAGCCCACATCCTAATGCGTATAGACTTATCTTTCCCAGATCAAGAAGGTTATTTGGATTAAGAAACATCACTGAATTGAAACCATATAAACATGATTAAGCACATTTCCCTGTTTGAATACAGTTACTTACCCATTTGCAGTTAAGTGTTTTACCAGCAAAGATTTTTACTGGGTGTGTCAAATAGCAACTACCACTACAGACCCTGGAAAAGTTGCAGATATCTGAGACAATGTTTTTATATTTTTATTGTCACTATTGAATATTAAATATTGTGATATCCTCTTTACTTGCAATGGGCAAGAAGGTGACAAACATTTATTACTTTCTTGTTGTATTGTTGAATATGGGACATACTTGCACCAAATACAAAAGACAATGTAAAAATTGTTGTGCAAGACCCATCATTTTGTTACTATTCTTTTCTTAGGCATAAGATTTGTGTACAATTTTCTACAGCCAATCAGATGTTTACCAAGTTTGATGTTTGTGTTATGTTGTGACCAAATTAAGTGTGCAATTTTGGTATTAATATGTTCTTGTACTATCTTGACTATGTGTCTCAATGGGAGACAAGTTGTTTAAATATTTTCTTTTTTTTAAATGCATATTATATTCATACCTGTGACTTCTCTAGTGTTTGTGTTTATATATATCATGGCCATACTTATAATTATGTTCTTTGTTTTCATTTCCTTTATGTGGCTTCCTATGGACATCTGACCTGTCCATCTATGTAATATATTTATGTTCCTTCTATTATCTTGATTATTCTGTGACTCAATGAGAGCTGACTTTGAAAAAATTTACATATATTTTTTATATATATTAACATCGCATGTGATACATTTGTGTCTGTTTTTGATAATTTCCCATGTGGCTCACTGGGAGCAAAGATTAACAATTTTTTTTTATTTTCATATATTACTAAATATTTTTATGATGCTGTCATACTGAGAGCCATAACACAAAGTGCATTTGAAACAACACAACTAAAATATTTGCAGGAAAAAGTCATTTTGAAATGGTGTAACGGTTGTTGTATACATACACATTATGCATAGAAGTTGACACATTTGTCCTAGTCGGCTAATATCATTAACATTCTGTAAATGATATTACCCGAGGGGGGTATTGTAACGGAACATATTAAAGGCTTTACTTTAATGAAGTATGCGATCCCTTCCAAATTCAACCAGTTTAACGAGTATTTATGATTATAGAAAAGTTATTGTGTATGTTAACAATGATTGCATAACATGTCTCCATAAACAGTCAACCCATTAAATTATACTGAATAACTGACCCACACAAAAGTTTATATCACTTGATCACTGATACAGCAAATGTCATCATGTAAAAACACTAAGTTCATCTTAAATAATTAATATGAAGTACGAAAAATAGTGGCCAACTTAGGTATTTTGGATCTCCTTAAATAAAAATCACCCAGTGAAACCTATTTGTTCACTAGGAGCGTTTTCACTCAGTATTCACGTAATCAATCCTATTTTAGACGAAAACCAATGTAATTCTTAATAATTCATGTTACTTACTTATTTATGCAAATTAGAGAAGTCAATTGACAAACTTCTAAAAAACGGCCTTTTGTAACAGAGAATTATTCTGTCAAGTCAACAAATCTGTCTGTCATTTTCATAACATGTTAAATTATGTCACTCGATGCAAATTAATAACTTTTCTGCACAAATTATGATAACAGATGTACATGTGACTTATAAACTATATCTCTTTTTAGTAGTTCTTTGACAATGTTATAAATACAAGCAGCGAGAAGGGTCGAAAAGCAGTCGGAGGCAGTCAGAGGCAGTCGGAATGTCACTTTGGTGAAGTGTGTTTCTGTGTTATTGTTTGGGATGGAAAAACAATGCAAAGAACATGTAAAGGAAGTACTACTTTGTGTTGTGTTATGGTCTTTGGTGGTCTGTGGAATTAAGATGGCCACCAAAGTAATAAATATTTGATGTTTACATATGTGTTGGTTTCGTTTGTTCTTTATCATCAAAAGCACATGAAAAACACGGGACCTCATGTTTTTAACCCTAGACAACCAGATTTAGAGCCAGCATCAGCATCGAGACACAGCAGCGACCCAGCAAGCAGCAGCGATTACTACAATGCATTGTAATGGCGCCAACCTAACATCAAGTGCTAACAAGCTCCGTAAATGGGAGTGAAATAGTGCGATTACAGCAACTAGAGATATCGACGACTAGGCGGACCATTTACAATAGGGATTTCAGCACGTACCTAGAGTAATCATTTAAAGCCAGTTCTTGAAACTTTGTTAATAGACTTTCTTGGGGTAGTTTACACCCATCTTCAAGAGTCTGTCACTACAGTTCTTTCAGTGTCTCTGTGATACTTGTAATGTACAATAAGCCGTTTGGATTATGTATATTCTCAAATTTATGATCTTATCATTCTTTTGATCTTATTTGCAATGTTTTAAAATCCAACTGTTTAGTAGTATATGTCATGCTAACACAATTAACCCCTGTGATTAAAAAACAAATTTCATAAAATTACTGTGCTATAAAAAGATAAATTTTTGTTTATGTGAATATATATTATCAAAATTGTTCTGTTGTGCTGTTGAGTAAATTTCATTTTCTGTAAATTATTTTTTTATTTAATGTTCTATGTTTCAGTCTTAGTATGACTATATCTTTACTGATGCACTTTGAAACGATGTTAACTGTGAGCGAATTGTGTTTTTCTGGTGCAAAGGAAGGAAGGAGGAAGGTAAGTTTTTTTTCTGTTGTGCTCAGTTATTGGAAAAATTGTAAATTCAAGTTGTGTACAAATGAAATGTATTTCACTGAGCGAAAATTGTAATTACTGGCTGCAAGGCATCTAGGACTATTAAATATGAAAATTACATATGAATCAGTTGGTTGTCTATATTATTCAAGAAACTTGCCAATCTATGAGGTTTCCAGACCTACAAGAGAATCTGAGACAGAAGAAATTCAGGCAACATATTGAAGGAGATCCTCAAAAAACAAGATGAATACTTTTTCTTTAAAAACACTAGATATGCCCAATATTTTTTACTCCATGAACATTTATTACAATTAACAATCATCCTATTGGGCATAACAAAGGAGGTCATTAAACACTCTCCCATGGACTAAACAAACCTGAGACCATTCATGCTGCCCTTCTCTGTATACGTTGAATATCCCCTGTTAGTCCTATCTGGCTCGAGTCCCACACACTCAACAGCCAAACGTGTTTTGTTCAGTGCCTCTCTATCTATAATGCTACGCTTTGTTTTACACCTATTTTGCAGTAATCTCTGTTTCTTTAGAAGTTTCCCTCCCATTATAAACTATTCTACAGGGTACATATCTTTCCAGTGTATTGTCAACTGTTCTTTTAAACTTGAGTCAGAGTTCCTCTACATGCTCCTGATCTGTACTGAAAGTTTCAAGTTCCTCATTGAGACATGACATTACTGATTTTTTTATCTAGTTTACTGAACATGTATATTTTTCTGCTTGTTTTTATTGTCATTGGTACTTTAATAATCCTCATTGCCACAACCGTGTCATGGTCACTGATACCTGTTTTGATGTGGACATCCTCAAAGAGGTCAGATCTATTTGTTGCCATTAGATCCAATATATTTTTATCATGAGTAGGATTCCTAACTATCTGTTCAAGGTAGTTTACAGAGAAGACATTTAGTAAAGTTTCACAGGATGTCTTATCATGGCCATGGATGATTAAAGCCTTCATCAATGATTACAGTATGATTGGGGAACTTACGTACAAGTGAATTGAGGTTTTCTCTGAAGTTTTTGGTTACATTAGGAGAGGTGTTTGGTGGGCTATAGAAGGATCCAGTTATTATTTTACACCCACTCCTGAACCTGAATCATGCCCAAACAATCTCACATGCAGCTTCAATTCCTATCTTGATGGATTTGAGTTTTTTTTGTCTTCTGTGAGAAATACATCATGTAACATCTTACATTATTATGTTTCGCTATTGTTATTGTAAGAAAAATCTTTATTCATTCGGTCGTCGAAATTTTGAAATAAAAGTTATTGTGGATGTCGCATAACAAATATTTTGCATAAAGCGCTGTTGCAACACAGGCAAAGATCAATTGTGGAAACTAAGCCAGTGAATATTACAAATAATGTTATTAAAGAATACGGTCGACGGACTGCATCAAATAAGACAGCACGTACATTCACGAATGAGTGGTAAAAAAAAAAAAAAAAAGGACCAGGATAGAGGCACGTACATTTTGAGTGCAATCATCCTCCGTGGCCTGGATAAAAAGAATTACAGTTAAATGCATTTATTCATCTTAGAACGTAAATGCGTGGACTTCAAAATTCAATGAAAAGAAAGACTGCAGGTTCTGAATGTTGTGGAAAATATATTGAAATTGATGGTAGCAGCCACGAAAGGAAAAAGATGAACACATTCACATACCTCTATTGTTGAGCAGTGTCGCCATGAAGATTGTCACCACCATCTAAATTATCTGCATAAAATTAAAATAATAGTAATAATTTTCCAGAATTTCAGGGGCTGGGACCCATGGTATCACAAAAGACAAAATCACTCTGCTTCAAAATCACTTTCATTATTTAACCCAATTTTATCAGTAAGAAATGGCACAACACATCTTAACACTAGTACAGGATAACGGTGAAAGGTAACTTATTCTAAAACTAATAAACGAAGAGCGTAAAGCTTCTTTTGTTCAGCAAATGCTTTATGTATTAATTTCTGGTAGTTGAACTAGTGTCTATATATTCATAAAAAAATTTACATAATTCCTTTACAACCACCTCCATTTCCCATTTGCCTCTCCTTTTGATATGCACTTATATTTTCTATAAAAATCATACTGCTATCAATTTCAGGTTTCAACCAGCTTTCTGTACCTAGTATTATGTGAACTTCACTGATTTTCACGAGTGCTTCAAACTATGGTCTTTGTTAAGAATTCTTCATCACCTCACCATTAGGATTTTGATATTCCCGCCTGTGTAAGGCATTTCTTTCAGTCTTACACTGATACTCCTGGGTTTCCTACAGCTATCATTATCTGGCCTGGATGGAGAGTTGCCTAATCTAAAAATCACTTATGTGACCCCACACACAGTCAGCTACCTAAGTAGCAGCCACTGATGTGTAGTGCACACCTGACCTATGTAGAGGTACCCTACAGTTCTCAACCCTATGGTGCAAGTTCAGTAAGCTGCAGCCTAGCTTGTCACAGAACTTTTGAAATCTCTGGTTCAATCCTTCCACTTGACTCAGAACCAAAGGGCCACAATCAGTTCTGGGGACAATGCTGCAAATTGTGAGCTTCATTGAAATTCCACATGCAAGGCTGGTTTTCTCAACCTTGTGTGCCAGCTGCTAGAATGACCCAAGAATGACTTCAGAGCCAGATGACAGGCATCATTTGTACCAACATGCACCACAATCTGCAATTGGTTTGACCCTGTTTCCTCAATGGCTGCTGGAATAGCCTCTTCAACATATTGAATGGCGCCCCCAGGCATATACACTGAGTGCACCTGATGTCCTTTCCCGTCCCTTACTGCCATTTCCCTAAGTGATACCATCATTTACTGTATGTTTGAACTGGTGACGATTAATAGACCCTACCCTTTTGTGTTTGTCCCATCCTGACACCTGACAATACAGGTTTCAACACAACAGGTGAAGTGAGCCCCACTGAATCTGTTTCAGTGAAAGATAGCATCTTGCACTTGTTGATTTGGGGGATCGATGCAATATCCTGAGTCCTCTCTGGTCCCCGTCCACCCTGTACAGGGTGCCTAGTATGACCATTGACACACCACTCACAGTCAAGCAGACAGGTAAGGATAGATCCTGCACTTTCTGCAGAGGACACAGGATCGACAGGAGAGGATAGTACTTGAGGTACCCCTGATACAGGTAACACAGGTACACGACCCTCAGGAGCTTTTCCAACATACTGCATAACTTCCTCATCCAAAATAGAAACAGTTTGAAATTGCAAAATCATACATTCTACGTGGCCTTGTAAATAAGCTCACTAGAATAGCACTCACATCAGCAATACCCTTAGACCAAATTCTTGCAAACAGAAATAAACTTAGCCCAACACAAGTGTGATCCAGCAATCACCATGCTGCCATACTAAACATCCATGTAAACAAAGATACATCAAACCCAATCCCATTTTAAAAGCTTATGAAGGTATTACATTCCAAGTAACTTAAACAAACTAAATGTTCTTGTAAGTAAAGAAAGATGGACAGAAATGTATGCCCCTAGTGATGTCAACATAAAATTTGAAATATTTGTTGTCACAGTGGTCCACCATATTGAAGAGATGTTTCCACAAAAGTCAGTAAGGATAAATAATAGTACCAGTAACAAGAACTTGATTACACAAGCTATTAAACTTGCAAAAATAAGAGAATTCTCAACATGTTATGCAAATAAAATAATGACTACCCTCAACTAGCCAAACACAGTAAAATATCAACAATGTAGGAAAAGACAGATTGCTACTTACCATAAAGAAGACGTGTAAAGTCGCAGGCAGGTACAAATAAAAGACAATTACATATAACTTTAAGCCACAGCCTTCATCAGTAAGACAGAGACACACACCATCCATACACACAAGTAAGCGCACCTCAAGCACACACAGCTGCCAACTCCAGCACCTTGGGCCAGAATGCAACATCACATTGGATGCAAGTAACAATTTGGAGGGGGCAAGGAAGGGGAAGGGATGGTGTATGGGTGGAGAGAGAGAGAGAGAGAGAGAGAGAGAGAGAGAGAGAACTGCTGTCTCGTGAAGTGTACAGGGGCCTGTCACAGGTTTACCCTACCCCATCAGGGGCTGGGGCCACCTGTGAATGCACACATGTCATTTACCATCTCTGCTGCAATCATTGCACAGATTTTTATATTGCTATGACTACCAACCAGCTGTCCACCAAGATGAATGACCACCTCCAAACTGTGGCCAAGTGCAAAGCACATCACCCCATGGCACAACATGCAGCTGAACACAACATACTTGATTTCAATGGTTGCTTCACTATCTGAGCTATCTGGATCCTCCTCTCCACCACCAGCTTTCATGAACTATGCAGATGGGAGTTCTCTTTACATTACATTCTTTACTCCTGTAATTATCCCAGCCTCAACCTGCAGTAACATACTGTCCCCACACCCTGCACCCAACAGTTTCCAACCCCTCTATCCCCATTCTCATCTCCCACCTTGTTTATTTGCTGTCCTCTGCCAATGCATCTGTCTGTCTTTACCTGCTCATCTCCTTTTTTGCTCATATTTTCCACACCTTCCTGCCGCACAACCTCCTGATGCTGCACCTTTTGACATTCTGGCCTCTGCACACTCCACAGACAGCATTTGTCTCTCTCTCTCTCTCTCTCTCTCTCTCTCTCTCTCCACCCATATGCCATCGCTTCTCCTTCCCTGCCCACTGCTTGCAACCCATGTGAAACTGCATTTCAGTCCAAGATGCTGGAGTGGGGAGTCGTGTTGGTATGAGATGTCCTTGCTTGTGTGTGTGAATGGCGTCTGTCTCTCTTTTACTGATGAAGGCTGTGACTGAAAGCTACATGCAAGTGTCTTTTAATTGTGCCTGCTTGTGACTTGACATGTCTTTTTTATGGTAAGTAGCAATATGTCTTTTTGTACGTTGTTCATATTGCTACATGGAGTTTCCATTGCTTGACAAATACAGTAAATTTGCTCAAAGTAGAATCACATGGGACTAAAATAATTTTCCAAATTGAACAGATTACACAAAATTCACTAGGCTACATAAAATTTGTCAGGTATCATGCACAAAAGTATAAATTTCTAATTATGCACGTATTTACTTGCCTTCACTCTGCACAGTAGATATTCATTTACCGTATATTGTACAACAGAGTAGCAGACTATTACACTAATTGATAAGTATTCTTTCAATTCACTTACTGTTGTTTTTACATATATATTATTCCATTGTTTATTTGCTTTACATTTCGCTTTTGTCACCACATGTCATGGATGGAAACCTGTTTGAATTTCCTGTTAAAAATTGTTTTTTTCTACGCAATTTTTTGCACTATACAATAGTTCCAACTGCTTGGGAAAATTTGTGTGTTCTGCAAATTGCATAACATCATTTATGCATGCAGTAGTTTCTCCAGGGATAGTAGTTTTTCTAGGGATATTAGTTTGGTCCTCTTCTCCTTTTTTTATTTCTTCCTGATCATCTTCTGTGTTGCATATTTCTATTAGATCTTTTGCTATAGTGGTTGAGTTGACAGAAAGTCATCACTTCAAAACTAGTCATCTGCACTACATGAAATGTTTTGCATCTTAATTAATTCAGCAATTGCTACTGCATTTTCTTGAGCGTCAATGAATACAGAAGCATCTTGTTCTCGACCTCCAAATCCCAATTTTTTGAAGAGCTTTGTAACTGTTTTGAGCTTTATTTTTCTTGCTGAAAAGGCAATTCAATTTACTGCATTCAGCACAGAAACTGTGCATGTAAGACTGGGACAGGGACTGACCGTGCAAGAGTGAACACACTTTCGGCTTGTTCAGCACTTACAATAACAATAAGAGATTGCATCAACAATCACCTATAATCGGGCTTGTAAGCTTAAATAGCCCCTTGGTTCAGGGCCTGTGTGATACTGGTTGAATTTGCCAGGAACCAAGCCAACTTTGCATCTGATAACTTGATTTTTGGGTGGCAGGTTGCATGGTCTAGGAAAAGGAGAGCCTGGTGATTTCCTTTTTTTCATTTTGGTATTGAAAGAGCCCATCCATTCATAAGACCACTCATGAACCACAGCTTCTTATTGCTTTGCCATGTGACTTGAAGCTTACTGACATCCATATTTTTTAAACAACATGGTTTTGCCACCTTACCGATCACCAGTGGCTTCCCCATTTCACCTAACACAGCAGTATAGTTTTTCCTTGGACATTTTTCCACCAGCGTACTTTTCATATCGAATTAGTAGAGATTTTGAAGGCTTTGACACTGAACACATCTTTAAGGATTTACAATTAGGTTGAACAGTATTGTCTTCCATTCTGTTGCTACGGTTTCATGTGCATCCTTAGCTTCTCCATATGCTTCATTCCACATGATGTTGTGGCTACCTTTGAAACTGTCCAGTCATCCTGTAAACGCCTTAAACTCCATATTTCTAAGTTCTTTATCATTGTTCAAAGCCTCACTCTTTGACATTGGTTGAGACAAAGGTAAGTTATTTGCCCGTGCATGTGCAAACCATTCCCACACTATCTTGTTAATTTCCTTAGTTCCCTTCTTCATCACCTTTCCTTCCATTTGCACGTTCCCTTTCATCCATTCATCTTCTATCTTATCCTTGTTTATTAAAGTATGATAAATTTTTGTTTTACTGTATTTGCAACACAGCATTATTTTGTGTAAAGAGAGTTTGTTTTTCTTACTCACCTTAATTACTTTAATCTTTTCATTAAGTGTTAGCAACACATGCTATTTGTTCAACATCTTTTCATCACTTCAGCTGCTACTGGTCAACTGAAACTGGCAGAAAATAATGCAGATAGTCCATTTTTTTGGAATGCTTGACCTTGCCAGGTAAAACAATTGCTTAAGGCTGTGGTCATAGTGGCCGCCAAAGACTGACATTGTCCAAAGATGGCCAATCTTTCCAAATCAGTGTGTGGCTTGGTCACAATGTAACCCATCTTATCACTCAAATGTGTAGCTTTTGTATGACAATTTGGGAAATTCAAACCAGTTTTTTTTCTTTTTTCTCCAGTTATAATGGCGACACGACACAAAACATGGAGTGTGGGAAACTGGCAAGTTTAATCCAAGGAATAGTTTGTGGTAGCCTGAAG
Organism: Schistocerca nitens; assembly: GCF_023898315.1. NCBI lineage: Eukaryota > Metazoa > Arthropoda > Insecta > Orthoptera > Acrididae > Schistocerca > Schistocerca nitens. Next base: position 578,886,902 of record NC_064615.1, on the reverse strand, counting down.
ATGAAAAATATCATATCCAGGATTTAGCTTGGAATCTATGGACTGAAGTTGCAGGTTTATTGGAAACCACATGTAGGCAATACCTTTATCGGATATTTCAGGTGTAGTTTCTTAAGTTAGTGTAGTGAATCTTTTTGCATTGTGGTAGGTGGACATTAGATGTCTACAAATGTTTGTTACTGCTTACTGGCGTCTTTATGCCAGCAGGCTGGTTATTCTGTTCCAAGAAGTGGTTTGCAAGTGTGGTGCACATTATGTTTTTCCACTTTACAGTGCTTTAGGTGCTCAGAGCATGTTATTTCAGACTTCGTGTTTGACTTTCACACATATGCTGAATGACATTCATTGAAGTTAACTCACATATGACTGCACATCTTCAAGTAAATTAAGCAAAACAGATTTCTAGTGCTTGCCTAGATGTGTGATTTAAACTCAATTAAAAAAAAAAGGCTACTCACATTTAAGATAAAATTCTGGGTCAAATTAAAGTAGAAGTGACACTTCCAATATCTGGCATCTGGCGATTACATTTTTCCAATGATTAAGCCTATACCATAGTTTCAAACTTTTTTATGATATGTTGGATGTTATTCACCATGCCCTACACACTAATTTAAAAGCTAATATTTTCACTTTTGCACTCCAAATACTTCAAAATTTTTAATTTATGCTATATCAAACTTTGGAGCTATGTTTTGTACAAGTGCCCTAAAAGACACTGTAGTGTAGTTGATTTTATTAAAAGCTTCAATGAAACTGAAATAATGCCACCACCGGAAATCTTGTTACGTCCTTTCTCAAATCCAATGGGCAAGTTTTCAAAGATCAGCAAAATTTCCTGTACTAGAATCGGATTACCTGATCATATTATTGCCAGTATTGTATTAATATGCACTGCTTTTAGGATAAAGTGAGCTGCTGCGAAACTGCAAATCTTCTTTTCATTAATTAACTAGTACTTGCTTACACACAGATTTTATCCGTTCATCATTTAATAGAAACATCTACTTTCAACCTCACTGAAAAAACCTTTATACACCAAAGTCAACACTGTAGCATAATAAACCATACTCTGAGCAATGTGTTTTGGACAGATCCATAATGCAGTGTGTAGGAATTGTGGTACAAGCAGCAGAGCACATGTAATAAACGGTACATGGTGTGTGGTTGACAGATTCTTACTTAATTTTCTAGACTGAATATCATCACAGTCTACACTGGTCAGAGGTTCGACACACACTAAACCATCACAGATATTATTGTTCACTCTACTGCACTGGGCAGCAATGTTTATTTTGTCAGTCAGAGGCAATATATAGTATCTATGTCACCACAGAGCTCCTCCCCCTGCCATAGTGTGGAACATAGGAGAAAGGGAAGCATTGCACAGTGGAAATGAAGTGTCAGTATTGATCTGCGTTGGGGCAATGGCTGCAGTGATACCAGAGAGCTCGTAGTCTCTGAGGCCGGAGGGTGTTTCCATAGTGGGAGGTAGCCAGTACCAATGTGCTGCCATCAGTAGCAGCCTCGGTGGTTGGTATTAAGGGTGGAGTGGCTGATGACATAGTTCTATTGTCGGCTGTAGCTGGGACAACTGTGCCTTAAACCAGGGTGGCTATGATGAGGGAGCCCTCGGTAACGAGTTGGACATCAATTCTGCTGTGTCCACACCAGCCAGTATAGGCAGATGTGGTGGTAATGGTGTGAAATTGTGCTGGCCCCAGATCTCCTGTCTTCGTACTGCGCAAAGATGACCAGGTTTTTGTCAACAGGCGTCACAGGTATATCCTCAGGGAAAAAGTTGGAGAAGTTGAGCTGCAGTGTGAAAGGGGTAGAAGGTGGTTGGTCGGGTGCAGGGCTAGATGCAGCTGCAGAGAGTGTTCTGCTGTGGTACAACTGTATGTGGTGTCTGATGTGGGTGATGAGATCTGGCAGGTCACAATCGGTGGGGGATATGGACTGTAGGACGAAATCAGTGGAAAGAAATAATGTCTTGCTGTACAGGATCTCGCATAAAGATGCATCAAGGTCTTCCTTGTGGGCGGTGTGGGCGCTGAGCAACACCTAGGGAAGGGCTCTATCAACTCAGGATGGAACATAAGCACCCTTTTAATGTGTGGTGCTATCTTTCAATGCGACTGTTTGACTGCAGGTGATTTGCAGTGGTCTGGAATTGGTGGCAGCTGCAAAGATGGCACATTTTATTGAATAGGGAGGACTCAAATTGTCTGCCCTGGTAGTAAACAATACTGGGCAGCTGAAACATGTGATCCACATGTTGACAAAAACTTTGGCAACAGTCTCATCAAATTATCAGCAGTAGGTGTGGCCTCAAACCACAGTGTAACTCTATCAATCAGTGATATGACATAATGCTTTATGTCCACATGCACATGTTGGAGCCTTCCCTTGGGGATCAGGAATTTTCCAAGGGATGGCTTAGTGTGGCCTGTTTTGCTCTGTGGGTATGGTCTATGTGGTGCAGTCTTTCCGCATGTGGGGCCACATGAAACCTTCTGTCACTAACTGTACAGAGGGCCGTACCCCAGGGAGTGCAAGATTGTGGATGAGATCATAGATTTTTTTATGGAAACGTTTCAAGATGACTGGTTGGATCCACTCACACAACACATCACACCAGATTGGTTTGGTGAAGCCAGGAAGGTATGTTGCTCAAGCTTCAGGTCTATGCCCAGGTCACGAAGGTGGTTCTGTAAGTCTTGATCCAATTCTTGCACCATGGCAATCTGTTCGTAATTGAGCAGGGCAGAGGAAGAGGCGATGTGCAACAAATAGTCTTTGACAATGTTGTCAACACCTTTGATGTAGCACACTACAGTCATGAACTGCGAAGTGAAATCAAAGTATCAAAAACACCTGCGTGACGGGTCCTCAGATGGGTTGCATAATGCAACAGCCAGGGGATGGTGATCCATGTAAACAGTTAGAGCCTGCCCCTACCTCTTCTCGAAAGAAGTGGACGTCCTTGTAGATGGAGAGTAGCTCACAGTCAAAGGTTGATCACTTACGGTGCATGTCTGAAAGTTTGCGAGAGAAAAACTGCAGAGACTGGGGAATGTCAGCTATCTCCTGTTTTAACACAGCACTGATAGCGCGGTCACTCACATCCACTTTTATAGTAAGGTGGGTGTTGGGAGATGGATGAGCCAGTGTAGTTGCATTCAGTAAGTCATCCTTGATCTTATCAAAAGCAGATTGCATAGCATTTATCCTCTCAAGGCAGTGTTTTCCTGCAGTATTCTTCCCATGCAGGACTTTGGCCAGAGGAAGGAGAGTCTCAGCTGCATGTGGGATGTGTCTCATGTAGAAATTTATAATGACTAAAAATCTGCATAGCTCTTGGTAGGTGGAGGGAGGTGGCAAGAGTTGAACCTGGTTGGTCTTCTCTGGTATCGGGCGGATACCTGAGGCATCTACATGGTGGCTGACAAATGTCACAAGCTTGCCATATATGACATTTGTCTTTGTTAATGACAACCACATGGGCAGCTAGTCTGTTGAAGACTTGTTGTAAGTGAGCCTTGTGCCCTTCCACTGATGGTGAGAATATAAGGACATCATCTATGTATGCATAACACAATGGTAGACTGAAAAGAACTTTGTCAATAAAACGCTGCCACATTTCACAGCATTTTTCAATTCATAAGGCATATACAAAACTCAAAGAGTCCAGAAGGTGTAGTGATCACTGTCTTCAGTATGTCCTCTTCTGCCACGGAAATCTGGAGCTACGCTGTTTTACAGTCAATAACACTGAATATTTTGGCACCTGCTAGCATTTGAGCAAAGTTCTGTAGATTAGGAACTGGATAACTGTCTATAATAGTTAAGTTGTTGAGCCACTGGTGGTTGCCACACAGGCACCACGATTTGACTTTCTTTAAAATGAGCTTCATCGGGGCCCCCAGGGCTGTCGATGGTCGGACAATGCCTGCCTCCATTAGTTTGTCCACAGCAGCCTTTGCCAATCTAAATTTGTGGTGAGGGAGGCATCAAGGTCTATGGACACACAGGCTGAGTGTACTGTTAATGCAATGAACAGTGCCATCACAAATGTGTATGGCCAGAAATACGCCATGCTGTAGAGCAGGGTCACTGGGCGAAGCAGTGGGTACACCGTCAGAATCATGCATAGAAGCTGGATACAGCACGTCACTAACCTGTTCAGATTCCATCCAGGTAGTCTCCGGCAGTACTGTGGCATCCTCCAAAGAGGCATTTGTGTGGCATGGCTGTTGCAAATGTTGTAGGACAGCAAGGTTGTGCTTTTCAGCTGAAGTTTTGCTGCAGTGGCAACAATGCGCTGCTGAAGATCCATGTTTTTGTGTCCCGTGATGTCATTTGTGATGCATAGTGAACAGTTAAACATCAGAGCATGAAGTTCGCTGATGAGTGCTGAGGATTTTAGGAGGAAGTCCACTGGTGCGTCTCCGTGTGATGATGAAGTGGGAGGTGGACAGGTATGTCTGGAGAGAACTTTGCTGATAACGCCAATGATTGGCTGCTGTCCATCACGATGTAATAACAAAGCACAGACGAGGTCAGAAATCAGGTGACAGTGATACAGAAAATCTGCTCCCAGGACCGGCACGACCATCTCGGCAATGAGGAAGGTTCAGTTCAGGTGACTATACACACCCCCAAGTCCAAAGCGATTGAGGCTGTGCCAGTGCCAGTGATAACAGAGATAACAGTGCCATTCGTGGCATATAACTGGAACAATGAAGGTGAGAGAGTAGTCAGCATTGGAGCTGGTGGGAGGGTGCTGATGTCAGCGCCCATGTCAATGAGGAAGTAGATTTGTATCATACAATCGTGAACAAGTAAGCATAAGCCATTGCAGGGCAATGTGAGGTGGAAGAGCTATCCAGGTGCAGTTGATAAAGGTGTCTTGTGGTAGTCGAGTGGCCTGGTGCACCTACAGCTGGATGCTGTGCTCATTAGGGTAAACACCAGGTGCTCTGCAGTTGCTAGGTTCCTGTCCAAATCTGGTATGGAAACAACAGCATCATTCAGTTGCTGAAGGGGCAGAGGTGGGCAGCATTTTTCTGTGAAGTAACGCCTGTTTATAAACAGTGCCAGGGGGGACGGGGGGGGGGGGGTGATGAGGTGTGCATATTCACTGTATCATTCAGTGCTTGTTGTCAATTGGTATTGTGGAGGTCACGCAGTATGGTGCTGGGAGGGGACTTGAGGTGGAACAGATGGAATCGGCTGACCTCGGGAGTGTCACAGCTGCATGGAGCGGAGACAGGGTTGGCAGCCAGAGGCAAGTGAGGGATCTCGTGCCAGCTTGGCAGTGGTTGGTTAGCCTTGGTTGTTTCAAGGTGAGAGGGGTGATGGCATAGCTGATGTCAGAGTGGCTGTTGAGAGGATGATGCTGTGCCAGCACATGAATTTGGTCTGCGAGGCAAAGTCTGGCTTTGAGGGGTCATTCTCATGTGACAGCATTACGGTCTGGATGTGTGTGGAAAGTTTCAATCGCCACAGTGTCCAGAATATGTGGACAGGCATCAGCGTAGGATCAATCTGCGTCCATAAGGAGGATGGTGGTTTGTCTCTAAGGGTTTCATAACTATGTGTAGCTGCTGTTCCAGGGAGCATGAGAGGTAATGAAACAGCAACGCCTTAGTCATTCATACTTGTTGTGAGTGGGTGCTGCCAGGTATAGATCGCTGATTATGTCTGTATCATTATTGAGGTTGCTGAGTAAGGTCATGCACTTTACATTGTCATTGAAGATCACATGGGCAGACATCAAGCACTTGTATAGAGTGAACTATCCTGCTGGTAGGTAAGTACAGGATGGGGCAGTTTAAAGTGATGTCATGTGGTGTGGAGGCTGTCTTTGGATGGTACATGCAGGACTGGCCAGAGCATGGTGTGACCAACACGGCCGGAGCGGGAGCGACAGAACATACAATGTGTGGTTTCTGCATCACTAGTAAGTGCCTGTCTGGCATCAACGTGGCACGTGGTGTGGATGGTGTGGCATTCACGTCATACACCCATAGACCTTGAGCGACATACCATACTGATGAGGCAGTTGTGGAGTGCGGTGTTGTATGGCAGGCAGGAGTGTACACTACCACTCATTAATCTCAATACATCCAAGAAATGACATCTAGTTCTCTGTAGATAAGGTCTAATACTGTGGGTACAGTTGAATAGTACAACAGTTGTACACATGTTATGATTTTTGTTTGTGGTCATCAAGATACAATAGTATCCAACAAACGATGTTGTGTACATAAATGTTATGTACCTACATGACACATTTATTTACCTATTTACCGATGGATGCCGCATTTAGTGCACCTGTGTTGTCCCCTGTAGTGATGTGATGTTCGCAGCAAATAGTAAGTATTGCTACGATACGTAACATGTGGTTCCTGCACGTCAGTCCCTTCGCGACATTGAAGTGTGCACATCGCTAGTATGGCTCCACGAGTGGAGATATCCACAGAAAAATGTACTACAATTGTAGCACTTAGCCAAGCAGGTTGATCTATTCACCAAATTGCGAAACAGTGTAGTGTGTCTATAGGTGGAGTGCAATACATCCTTCATCGCCACAAGACAACACAACACATAGCAATAAGGACATACCACGACCAGGACGATCTCATAAAATAACTAAAAGTGGTGATAAATATATCAGAATTACCAGTAAGAGAAATAGATTCGAAAAAGCGCCCCAAATTCGTGCAGAACTGGTAGAAATGAACATGACAACACTATGTGTTGCAACAGTAAAGAGGAGTCTGAAGATGGCTTGAAAGAATGTGTTCCAGCAAGAAAAAACCCATCTTAGGCCCTTAAATAAACAGAAGAGACTTGAATTGGCTATAAAACATCATAATTGGACATTGGAAGTGTGAACAAAGGTGTTATTCACTGATGAATTGAAGTTTGGGATTTTTGGAACCAGAAGGAAAATATTTGTTCACCAATTTGTAGGGGAAAGGGTAGCCCAGCAGTGTGTTCTACCTACAGTTTAACATAGTGGAGGTTCTGTTATGGTTTGGGAATGTTTTGCCGCAGATACGTAGGGACGCCTTTGATACTAGCATTATAGCTCATTACAAAAATTAGGCTACTGCAAAATATTGAAGAAGGTTATCCAGAAATCTAAACACCTGCATTATGAGAAGAAGATAAATACATCCAGCAATAAAATAAAAACAATATGGGATATAGTTAAGTCAGAAACAGGTAGGACCAGAAATGAGGAGGAACAAATAGCTCTAAAAATAAATGAAACCCTGGCAACAAACGCATGTTGTGTTGCTAACCATTTAAACAAGTATTTTGTCTCTGTTACTGCTAGCATTGGGTTGTCAGGTTCAGTAAATAATGCAATGGAATATCTGAGACCAGTGCACACAAGCAATCTCACTAAAATGGAATTGACGCTTACTTCACCCAAAGAAATAGAATCCATCATAAAGTCCTTGAAATCAAAGCATTCTAGTGGTTATGATAACATATCAAGAAAGTTAATAAAAAAGTGTTCATGTGAGCTTAGTCATATCTTAAGTTATTTTTGTAATCAATCACTTGTCACAGGAACATTCCCGGACTGGCTTAAATATGCTGAAGTTATATCTCTCCACAAGAAAGGGCACAAAGAAATGCCATCAAATTACCAACCAATAGACTTTGGCCAGCTTTTTCAAAAATCTTAGTGAAAATAACATGCTGTCAAAGTCACAGTTTGGGTTTCTTAAGGGTCCTGATATTGAGAAAGCTATTTACACTTACAACGAAAATGTTCTTAATGCATTGGACAACAAATTAGAGGCAACTGGCATATTCTGTGACCTGTCAAAGGCGCTTGACTGTGTGAATTACAGCATTCTTTGAAGTAAATTAAAATATTACGGCGTCACTGTGAAGCAAACCAAGCGCTGTATCATGTGTGAGATACAGAGGCGAACGAGTGTGCCGGGACTTACCCCAGTTCACTGCTAGTAGCGCCACGTCACCTTAACGTGTCTGCATGTAGCGCACAGTATTGCACCACAATTTAGTATGAAATTAAAAATCAAAATTTATGTTTAAAACTTTGTCAAATTATAGTTTAGTGTAATAACGTTCCAAATACCAAGTCTTGATGTTCTAAACTTAATAGTTTAAGGAAAAATGCCGTTTTAAGAGAAAAATCAGAGGCGCTAAATAATAACGTTAGGAAGCCAGAAATTGGTCAGAAAGTGCAGTTAGAAGTCATATCTTAATTTATTTGTGTAATCAATCACTTTTCAAAACATTAAAACAAAAATTAACGCCAGCATCCACGTTTTTCGGAAAAATCAGAGGCGCTAAATAATGGACTTAGAAACTTGAAAATTTGTTTTATGCTTCAGTACACCCCAAAAATAATAACAGTGAGTCCACGTTAATCTACCTCTTATAGTTTTTGAGTAATTAAATAAAAACTAATTTTATACCTAAAATGTACCTAAGTGTTGTAGATTAAGTACTTGAAATTTTAATGATAGAGGATTTTGGTTAAACCAGATGATCAAATGTATAAAATAATAGAGCTACACCAAGTTTAAGACTTGTAACGTAAATAGCAACTGATATACGTCTTAGCAACGGCATGGTTCAGAGGTAACAATCTACCGTTAGTTCCACTAAATAAATTCTAATTAGCAAAGTTTTCATTCTAGCGAGCTGAAACTTCCTACGTGCTTTCAAACTGCTTATCTGCATAACAGTAAAAATTAAGAAGTTTCTGAAGTAATTGATAAATATATTATTAAAGATTATGTGCCCGAGATATCGGTCATTTGTAGACTGCCGCCGTATGCAAATAGACAGAGACAACAGATGTTTTCTCGGCAGGCCACACCGGCACCTTATAAATACAGCCCCTGAAGCAGTAGGAAGGTTCACTTCGCTCTCAGACACTGTGAGTGAGGTCCACGCCAGTTAAACGCCTGGTTGCGCTCTGCCTCGGATGACGTCAGAGCCGAGCTGTGACAAGCGCGTATTTGGCAGTGAAAACGGATAGTGAACTCGCGAGGACTGTACACCGTCCTGGATCTTTTAGAATTCGGTAAAATAACTGTTAGTGTGCCGTCCGTGTGAAATTCAATTCCACGTGGCAAGTGGTGAATTTATTTCCACTTTTATGGCGAGCATTAATTTTTGAACATTTATTGCGAACTTTCAATTGAGTGATGTTAGTCAGGGCGAAAAACGATCTGGTAGGAAGTTACCGTAGAGGTCGCCTCTGAGCTGCTAAAGGTGCTGTTAGATTAGAAAGACTTGTTTTCAATTGAACATGATGCAATTATAGGTGTTGTTTGTGAGAAACTTAAATTAAATTAAATCTTGATTGGAACTTTAAACTTTTACTTAAGTCATAGTCCTGATCCCGCAATGAAACGGGAAATAGACACTCTTCTTTCAGTGGGCTGGACCGGAATGTGGCTATGCAGACTGGAAACTAAGGTCAGTATGTTTCCCTTCGCTTTCTGGCTGATCACCAAATTAGTTGCCAGGCTCACATGATTAAAGACGGCATCAAAACTTTAAACCAGTGAAGTAACATACTCGCCACCCCACATGTGGTGCATCAGCCGGGAAATGAAAGCAAATCAATGTGTTTGAATAGTGAAAGCGATTGGTAGAAATCAGTGAACTCGGTAGGCACTAACAGGGTACTGAGCTGGCATAGACAGGAATTAGTGTGGGAACAGTGTTAGAATTAATCGCGAGTGTGGTGAATTAACAATAAAAGTGAACTGCAGTAACTTGAATGGTGAAGGAAGGAAGAAAGGCGACGATGCTGGATCGCGGCTGCCGACGGCGCTGAGATCAAAAGAAGACGGTGCGTCATTGCGGAGCTGCGTGGGTCTGCGAGACAGCTGCAAGCTGTGGCAAGTGCTCAACGGTGTCTAGACCCCCTGGAGTTACTGCAGTAGACGATTCCTGTGGCCATCTTCACCGCCACAGCTGTTGCTTTTGCCCGCAATACGTCGCGACGCGTCGCGTCACGGTTGTTGGTACTGATGTACCGACACAATTCGTCGAAATCAAGCATTTAAGTTAAGTCAAAAATATTTACACTATTTGTTAATTACTGCTAACAGATTAGTAGAAATGGAGAATTACATAAGTTTAAAAAGGGAACCGGTCTCTGACCATGAATCTGCAGAATCAGAAACTGAATTTAATGAGGATGGTTCCGCTAAGCCCATAAATATTATATCAGAGGGTAATTTGTCATCAGTAGAATCTGATTTGAATTTAAATGAAAGTGCCGGATTACAACCATACAGTGAGACAGTAGTCAAAAGGGAGCCGATAGAGTTGATAACTTTATCAGGTAATGAAACTGAGCTCAATATCTCTCAGGTTCAGCCAGGCCAGGAAATGCCAAGTGGCAAAGTAGAGGCTCCGAATTGGATGCAATTGTTGTTTGCTAAACTCAAGGCAAATCAAAAAGAACTAAAAAACGGTAATAAAGAGTTGGAAAATAAGATTGAGGTTAGTAATGAGGAAGTGAAAGAGGAAATGAAATCTAAAATGAGCAGCTTAAATTACAAGATGGATTCTATCCATCATGATATTCAAGTAAAAGTAGGGCAACAATTAACTAAAATGCATAGTACTTTTAAATGCGAAATTGACAAAGTTTGCAAAGATTTTCAAGATGCAGATGAACTCTTGGAAGGTAGGTTGTCAGAAAGATTAGACAACGAATCCAAACTTTGCTCAAGAAGGATAGATGAGGAAAAAATTAAGGTAGAAACCTGTCAGCAAAATATTGAAGAGGTGAACAAATGATGTTGTAACAGGGTAGAAACAATAGAGTACAAGTAGAAGAACTGAATACTAATACTGCTAACCTAGAAAATAGAGTAACCTCTGTTAGTTCTAGTAGTACTACTGTAGAGCATGTGGCTTCAGTTGACACCGCTTTTTTTGGATGTCGGCAATTCTTACACTTTGATCTAGATAAGTACATTCACCCACTTGAATTTTTTAATGATTTTGAAGATGTAATGCCTAATGCCTGGTCAGAAAGGGAGAAAATTTCATTTATAAGAAGTCATTTGTCAGGAGATGCTTTGCGATGGTCAGCTGATGTAATGATAAAATGTAAAACTTCGGCTGAATTTAAATCTGCATTTCTTAATGAATACTGGTCACATAACAAGCAAAATGGTGTTTTAAGAGAATTTTGGAGTGGTAAAAAGTTTTCCCCAGGACATGAAACAGTAAGATTTCTGTAGGAAGTGGGTTTCAAGACTGTCACATTTGACAGAAAAGATGAAACCGGATATGATAACTATGGGTTTAGAAGGTAAGCTGCCATGGTACTAGCAGAAAAGGATCATTTCTGCCCCTAGAGACAATGTAGATAAATTTATTGAACATCTAGAGAGAGAGTTGAAAGAGTAGCTGCTGCAGAGGAACAGATGCAGCATACAAATAGATCATCTAACAATCACATACAAAACAGAAATCAAGACAATGGGAACATGAATGGAAGTTAGGCACACAAGAACAAATTATCGAAATCAAAGCTGTGGCAGAGGAAGAGGGGGGTAGACACTCACCACGCTTTTGTCACAATTATTATGATGAAAGCAAAGAAGTAAACACAATGCCATTGAGACGAGAATGGGAACAAAATGCAACCGTATCTAGCGCTGTAGCTAATTAACACAACAGACCACATATGGGAAACTAAATCCCGTCTATGGGGAAACGCGCTCACCAGGCGGTAACAGTAACACAGCTAGTAACAAAAACACAAACAACAGTCAGCCAACATGCACAGACAGAAAACAGGGATGATGAAACAAGAACAGACAGTACCAGTGATGTGTTAAACCACTCTCACAAAATAGTGGACAGTATTTTGGATACGCTGGAGAAATGGGTCAAAGAAGAACAAGAATGCACTGTAGATAATAGGGAAGAAATAACGAATGGGTTTGAATCTGGTGTGGATGATGGTGAGATAAAAGCTCACATATTCGATAATAATGGCAATCTAAAAGCTAGGATTGAGGTAGCAGAAGTAGAATCAGTCTTGCAAAACTTTAGAGAGGAGGAATTGATGAATGAAGGGGGTAGAAATAGTAACGAGGTGAAGGAACCTAGTAGCTGTATTAACGTGCCACAAATGGTAGAAGCTGACGACATTATTATGAATAGCAATGTTGTGCAGGGACGCAGTTGCTCAGAGTTAGAGGATAGTTTGGCTGATGTGCAGCAAACAGAAGTAGAAGGAGTTGTCAAATGCTTCGATTTAAAATTAGTGGATAGGTTTGAAAAGGCAGCTAAAAGAGTAGAGATTAATGAACCTCAAAATTTAAATGTAAATGTACTTGCAACTGATCAAAACTACTTTAGCTGGAAGCAAATTGAAAAGGATTTATTAGAAGATGTGTATGAGCAACCTGTTCAATGTAAAATAACTCACCCTGATATCAAAACAAATGTATCAGGATTAACTGTGTGCTGTCTTCTAGACAGTGGCAGTGAAGCAAGTGCCTTGTCCAAGCATTTTTTGAAATTATTCCCAATAAAAAGGAGTTAACGGTTATGAAAGTAAGTGGTTTAAAGATTATAGGTGCTACTGAAAAAGTTTGTAGACCTGTTCAGCATGAAGCTTTGGTACCCACTGGTATAAGTAAGGTAGTAATAGATCATCCTTGTTTAATAGTAATAGGCCTAAGTGTTGATATGTTGATTGGTATCGCTTTCTTGTCAAAGTATCAAAGAAAGATCGATTTTTACCAGAACAACTTAATTTTAACTTTACCTGACACACAAGTGATAAGAGAGCCTTTTATAGGAAGTCATATAGGCGGTAATAATGAAACCTGGGAACTGCCTATTAAAGTAATAAGGAATAAAGGGTACCTACAAGAAAATACTGAATTCTGTAATAATATGCAAGATGCTAATGTTGAGGAGAGAGATATCCTAGAAGTAATAGATGGAAAGGTACAATCAACAAAGCAAATTTCTGATGAACAAAGATCAGAATTAAAGAGTGTGTTAACCAGACATAGTAATGTATTCTCAAACACACCTGGTGAAGTTAGAGGATATGAATGCCATTTGAATGTCAAGCCTGGGAGAGTATTTTTCAAGAAACCTTATCTGAAACATGTTTCAAGGAAACAAGCAGTTCGAAAGGAAATTCAACATATGTTGGCCTGGGGTGTCATAGAGCAAGCAGTTAGTGAATATAATAGTCCTCTTGTTGTTGTGCCTAAGCGTGATGGAAGTGTCTTAGTAGTACTGGATGCACGTTGGTTAAATGAAATTGTTATCAGAGAAAGTGACCGTCCTCAGAATATGGAAGAGTTGATTCAAAAATGTCGAGGTGTAAGGTACCTCACTTCAATGGACATAACATGTGGGTACTGGAATTTGCGCCTGGCAAAGGAATCATGAAAATATACAGCCTTTTTGTATGAAGGAGTGTGCTACCAGTACAAAGTAGTCCCATTCAGATTGAATATTTCTGTGTGTGCCTTTGTAAGAGTTATGGCTCATGTATTAGGACAGGAATTATTAGATCAGGTAACTATTTACGTAGATGATATTGTGTTGGCAACTCCCACATGGGAAGAACATATCAGTCTGTTGGACATGGTACAAGAAGCTCTTGAAAATGGAGGTATGAAATTGAAATTAGAAAAGACTGAATGTGTAAAGGACAGAATAAAATTCCTGGGACATGAAATTAGCAGGGATGCTATATTGCCGGATCCATCCAAATTATCAGCTATTGAAAAGTTTGAAACGCCCCGAAATAAAAAGCAACTCAGGCCAATATTCAGTTTGTTTGGATTCTACCGACATTTTGTTAAAGATCATTTGTTTAATGTTCCATGTTTACTCAACATATTAAAAAAGAATACCCCACGGGTTTGGACTCAAGAATGCCAGTCTGCTTTTGAAGGATTGAAAAACTGTTTGATTAATAGTCCGCTCTTGCACCATCCAGATTTTACGAAACCCTTTTGCATGTCAGTGGATGCGAGTGGTTATGGGATTGCAGTAGAATTGTTTCAGATGGAAACAGTAGACGACCAGGAGCTTCATACAACCATTGCTTTTGTGAGTCATTCACTGCAATCTGCTGAGTGAAATTAAGGAGTTTCAGAATTAGAGGCACTAGCCATCGTGTTTGGCCTGCAGAAATTTGAGCACTATTTGTTAGGACATAAAGTGATTATCTAAAGTGATCACAAGGCATTTACATTTTTGAAGACTTGTAAATTGAGGCATATAAGACTAACTAGGTGGGCTATGTACACTCTTTGACATAAAACTTGACCGGCGGCCGGCCGCTTCAGAGGCTAAGTCCGCGCCGTTCGCGACATGGGACAAAAAAACTGGCCAACTCGCTAATTCTCTAAGTCCGGTTATTTGCACAATCTGGCAACACTGTAGACTGCGGCACTTCCTGGAGGAAAATTTGTCCCATGATAGAGAAACTCTAGGCTGATTACGCCTGTGGTCTAGCGGTAGCGTGCGTTGTTTCTGTTCATAATGTCAGTGGATCGAGAGCAGCTGGCATAAAATATTTTTATAGCATCTTCTGTCTGAATGCTGAAGACGTGAATGTAATGGTAGCGCAGATTCAATCTATTTCGCTTTGTGACACACCGATATCAAAATTTTATCCAGTAACGATTTTGCGGCAGATTTCCTGCAGACTGTCCTCCTCTGGACGCCGTATGCGGCAAAGCTCCGGGATCCATTTGCAGGATACTGGCAGCGGCCGTGGCGACAGCAGCGGCGCTGCACTCCCCCGTTCTTTATCGAAAGCGCCTGCTACCGCTCATCGCTTTTGATGATTTAAAACGCTTTATTATTAAATGTTGCTCCACAGAAAATTTCTACAATTTCCATTCACGCTCAAAAGCAACGGAGACAGACGCCCTGATTAGTAGGCGGGTATTATATTACATTAATCGGCAAGAGCTGAGTATGGCCCGAAATTAATTTTATAGACTGGGACGAAATTAAACCACCTCACTACATTCGATGAATTTATAAATGCTTCATACCTCGTTTCTTTTCCTTTCAAACTCAATTATTTGTGCAACTTTTGGTCAATGTTTGGATGTTTTCGTCAAGCCAGAGTGAGCGTCTGTGGTGTAAAGTGTATTACAGTTCTTGTTTCATTCCTTATGGTAAGTCTATGCGATAAACTGTGTGAATACCTTGCAATGCATGCTCTGTAGCAGTGCAGGAACACTGCACATTCGGAGTTCCATGTATGGGTTCATGAAGTATTTATTGTTGATCGGAAGTGATAGTTAAGGTCATCAGATTTAAACCAGAAAAATTTGTCGTTTTGAAGGTTTCAGAGAACGGAAAGGAATTGCTAACGCCGGTGTTAGAAAACGTCTACAGTTAAATGCTATTGCAAAAATTTAGAAGAAGGGAACTACATTAATGAACATGTGCACTTCATAAACAACCTTCTGACATGTTAGACCTATATGACGAACAAAGCTCAAATTTATATCGTTGACAGTCGGTTTGAATCTTTTTCAGGGTCTATTTTACAGTGAAGCACCTTGGAATTTGCAAAGCAGAAATCCATGATATTAACTTAATTTACTAAGTCGAAATCGGACGAAGATTGATGTTTAAAGGCATTCTTCAGATTTCGCATAAGAAATTTTTACTAGCAGTTTGCAACTCCATTAATTAAAATGGAAAATAAAAGGTTGTAGTCAGCGGCTTCTACCGTGATTCGAACTGCTATGTCTTATACTACAAGCACTGCAACGCACAAGGGAACCTCTGAGCTAACGACACACTGGCGGCCAGAGGCGGAATATAGTCACTGCGATGTTGCCTGAGCCTCAAAACGCAACCTTAAACACACGAACAGAGGAGGTGGAGATTACTGTTTTACCGTCCCGTCGACAACGATGTCATTAGAGACGGAGCACAAGCTCGGATTAGGGAAGGATGGGGAAGGAAATCGGCCGTGCCCTTCCTAAGGAAGCATCCCGGCATTTGCCTGAAGCGATTTAGGGAAATCATTGAAAACCTAAATCAGGATGGCCGGGCGCGGGATTGCACCGTCGTCCTCCCGTATGCACACACAAACAGGTGTTACTTATGTGAAGAACGCCGTTCTTGGAGTCCAGAAATTAAATATACTTTCTAATTGTGTCATCTTTCAGTGGATTATATCGTACGAGTCTTCGATGTGGAAAACGAATGTCAAGTGAATTTAGCGAGGTAACGCCGACCTACACCCGGAAGTAAATGCACTATCAGAGTGTTGACAAATACTTGCTACGACGCTGCCATTTCTAGGCTCTCTGACGAGGCGACTCTTCAGCGAAATGCTTGCCGTGATTCTCCGATACGGTTCTTCAGAGTGGAGACGCGCGCGCACGTTTGGTTTTTATGCGGCGTTCTCCCCTGATGGTTTCTGACATCGCCTTGTGGGCTATGTATACATATGAGACATTCAATTATCATTAATCCAGAATGATACAAGTTTCAGCTTCCGGTGTGGAAGAAGGCTGTTGACGCCGACATTATATCATTTCAACGTAGGGAAAGCAAAACGGATCATTCAATGTTTCTCATTCAACATAAAGCATGTGAGATAATTTTCCGTAACGTTCATAATCATCTAAAAATACAAACGAAGTAAAAATACACCGGAAGCTTATTCGAATTGAATATAACGCTTTGCACCTCGATTTCGAATTTGTCCACTTGCAATCTTTTGCAGCATACACATAGAATGTCATGATTACCACGAGAATGAAGAAATATGTTGGTAAGGATGGAAGCAAGAAGAGACGCAGTCAACAAATATTCTGTTCCTCATGGCATTCATTTCATTTTACACGTAAGAAGAGGTAAAGCGGGAATTTACTTTCGTTAACACGAAAGATATGCCGCACATATTGATAACGAGGAAGTCTGCGTCTTCATACGTTTCCTCCTTGAATTCTGTATGCTCTATTATATACTAAGTAGCCCGATCATTGTTTCAGTAATGTTACCCTCTTGTTTGACCCCGTAACGATGAACAGATTCCAAATGCATGTCTCCCTTCCTGGGTTGTTTTTTGTGTTTTATTGCTTGGAATTCCTGAAGCAGACCACTGTGCCTTCCCCCCTCGTGGGTTGGTCTCAAAACTAAACCGCTTTGTATCCAATGGCATAATTTATTCAGACAGCATCAGCATAAGACTATCAAACAAAGCCTTCCATTTACAGTTGCAGCACTCTAACCAGCACTGACCAAAGTGTAATCCACGGTCATGGTCCAAAATTACCAGCTGTCTGCTACTGTGGCAAAGTCCGTACTACACTGTCGATTCCGCAGCACCATTTTATCTGGTAACACTGTGTAGTTGCACAGTTGTGCTACTAGGTCTGTCCTCACACTGTCAACTTTATGTATCTCACTTCTCCTGTAGCGTAGATCACGAGGAGCCGAAGTAAATGAGTGTATTCTGCATGACGTAACATTCAGTATTCCCTTCTTTCATAGCCACTCTTCATGTGCATCGATACCAAATAGGAATGCGAAAACTCTTGCGAGTGAGAGAATGACAATAACAATCGTAACAAGAACAAGCAAATAATGAATGATGTTTATTCCAACGCAGAACGAGAATGGCTTTAAATATAAAAATCTGTATCTATATCTATATCCATATCTATTGATCTTTGAGTTGGCACAATGCAAATATATTCTTAGCATTTAGTTACTGAATTTAGTTCTGGATGTTTGCAGAGAAAAGGAAAAGTCGGTACTTCTCGCTAGTGTAATATAATGTGAACCAGCAACTACCCTTTCCTTAGAACACGACTCAAGCAGGTCCTCAAGTAGGTAGCAAGGCACTGCTGCATTCTGTTCCCTGACATTGCTCTGATGACGGTTAATGCAGATAGTTCCGATTATGAAATACAAAACGTATTGCAGGTTAGTTCCTAGGATAGTAACATTAAATTTGCGTTGTAGACGGCACATGAACGTGACGACTATCCATATTACTCATCAATATAAAAAGACAATTTTTGGGAATTTAGCAGGATTACTCAAAATGAATTCTGAAATTGGGTGACTGACTGCACAGGTGCTAAACGTCGTCAAGAGTATACGATGTCCTAATCGCATTAGGAATATGAAGAACATCTTCGACAGCTCGCAGCTTTCACATTGCTATCTCCACCCTACTCCAGACAGCCCTCGGTGGAGTTGCACTACGTTGCCGATGTTATGGAAGGCCTTCAAACCGACAACAGACCACATATTTAAAAATACAAGCGAATTCTCTTGCAGCGTAAGCTTATTGTAACCAATCTAAAAATTATTGGAGAGGAACATTGTCCTATTCAAAAAAAGTAAAATGTTACACACTGTTGACGTCAAACGGACATTATCTATGTCCTGTCTTGTGTCCTACTCATCTATAATATCAAGTGTACTATGAAAATGATTATATATAATGGATGATAGGGTAATGCATTGATACCAGATGGTGGGGGCCGGCCGGTGTGGCCGTGCGGTTCTAGGCGCTTCAGTCTGGAACCGCGTGACCGCTACGGTCGCAGGTTCGAATCCTGCCTCGGGCATGGATGTGAGTGATGTCCTTAGGTTAGTTAGGTTTAAGTAGTTCTAAGTTCTAGGGGACTGATGACCTTAGAAGTTAAGTCCCATAGTGCTCAGAGCCATTTGAACCATTTGAACTATTTAACACAAAATGACATTAAAAATTAAAGTTATTCACGAGCAGCTAGTTGAGAATATGTATGAACATTAAATGACACGACGAACTGAAATAATATGACGAAGAGTTCAGCGCTCGCTGAGAATAGAGCCCCACACATATCGTTGTTGACTACACACAAAGAGACGTCAGCTACCGAATTTTTCTCCACCAGCTGCTCAGAATAGCATCTTGAACTTACAGTCATCTCGCAAATAGTTCTGTGTCTCACTGGGAGTTAAAAACGTCAGATATCGTTAGTGTTGACAACGAATGAAAATACATTAAAAATCAAAATTATTATCCACCAGCAGATAGGTGTTCTCATGATAGAGCTTGATAATACATAATTAAATCTTTAGTGCCGGGCCAGGATTCGATCCCATTCACGCGTAGTATGTGAAGGTGTTGAGGAATCTGCAGTTTTGAACAAACAACAAATTGTAGCCGAGCTGTATTGCCACGAAGGGATCAAATTCCACGTTAAGGGCGGTCTGAATTGCATTCCCAGTTTAGAACCAAGTTTATCGACATACAGAAGCTCAAATAAAAGATGGAATAAGTGTCCTGTGACCATACATAGCGTTTGTGTCGTCACTTGAAATAAATAACTAGTATAATAAAGGTTACTGGTGATAGAGTTTCTACATGTCGCCACTCGAGGCTTTATTGTGGTTCAACCTACCGTCTACTTGGTAAAGAAGGAATATCATCTTTAATGTGAATTTTCAGACCACGCAGCCATTATATCTCCTTCACTTGGTGTAGCCAGGAGAGAATGGAATCTGTCTCTCCCTATCTAAAATCATTGACGGAAGTGGGAATCGAACCCAGACCATAGGTATAACAACCTACCATCCGTCCAACAGACCACGAAATCCTCTTCTCTGCGAGTCATTTTTCTATCGTAACGCAGTTGCGCCACACTGGATGAGAATTCTGACACACAGGCTCCCTGTAGTAATTTGCAGCATGTTCAGTAAATTCATTTACTTGGTTGACCGAATCACCATGAACTAGCTGCCTCGGCTACCCAGTGCATACATTCGACTATTTTGTAATCACAGAAATAAAATCACGTAACTGCCACCTACACACAACTGCCAACAGTGTAGGATGCAGAAGTTTAAATAGGAAGTGTTCCTTTCCACTTGAGCTATTCTATTGCGCTATCTGTTACTAGAAAACGTCGTTCAGTCCAAAAGAAAAGCTGTAACTGTTTGTCTCTCAGAAGTCAAGACCTGGCCATATGCATAATCTCACAGTGCTGTGGAATCCAAAAGTTCTGGAGGAATAGTTGCCGAGCTCTGGAGCTGCTGTAGCTACGTGTCAGCTTGTAGCATAGATAAGATGTCGCGAGTTCGAATACATTCAGTGCTACATTTTTTAAAACGCAATTCTGCTCTCTGCTGAAGGTATCAATCTAATGGAACTTTGAACATAATTCCCTTCACTTCTCAACCCAAAGTAGTCGCATGTGGAAAAAGGGCTAACTACTGTGACATTTTGTTCTATTCAGGTTTAATAGACAGCAGGCGGCAGATGCATCTCGAAGATGTGCAGGGAGAGCGCATCGTGCCATAATATGTCAGAAAAGTATTTTCTACATTAGCCGTCGTGTGGTAGTGATATTTTATTCTTCTTCAAACTTTGTTTGACAGCTTTAACTCAGAACAAGTTTTCTACATGCATGTAATCAATAAACTGCATGTGCATTGTCAGACTGTCATAGGTAACATCTGAGAATTCGCATATATCGTTGATGATTAATTTCTCTCTCATGTTTACTATTGTTTTAACAACACTAAAGGAAACCTTACGAAAATTGTGCACTGTATTATAAGAAATGAAATAAAACTAACCATGATAACCTTACGACGAAGTATCTGTACACAAGCATGCCTCTATCGACACGAATTAGTAAAATACTACTCACTTAGATTTTGATTGGGTCTGTGTTTAATTGGTATGCTGTGTCATACTCAAGAGGTATGCAAATGTGGCATTTCATAAATATAGTTACGTATTCCTAGAAACCCAAAATTCGCTTGTCAGCAGCGGAAAGAGGCCTTACCTGTTGTGCAGCATTGTAAGTTTTTCAACATTGCACTATGAGCTGAAAGCATTTTCTTGCGATTTCCTTATTGATGTTTGATCTGACTGCTTGTAGCTCTTTCACAGAAGGGATAAAAACGTTACAGTCAGTGAGACTGGAACTGCGAACCGTAACAGACGCTTTTTTACAGGTCAGCACGTTACCACAGAGCTGGCGAGGAGGTATGGGTCTTAGCTTCCTATTACGAGGGCAATAGTAACTAGAACTCGTAAACCGCTATTTGAAGGTCGAGATTAGTTGCGGTTTCCACCTGCAACGACTTTCCTGGGCTGAAAACCGTAAATTTTCAATCTTTTGTTACCCTTCAAGCGATAATAACTCAGATTATTCAATGGAAATGACAGGTAAAATCAAGTGAACTTTGAGGCTTAATTCCGTGCACACCAGGAAGTAACTCGTCGATCACAGAGTTGCCAAACATACGTTGCCTTGTTGCCAAATCTCAGTTACAGTACCAGCAGGAAGAAGACGAACCGATGTGATCCTACAGCGGTCTGGGAAGTGACCATAGCTGGTGTCTCCAAGTCACGGCTGCTACGGCCTGGAATACGTAATGCGTCTGATTCGCTTTCTGTAACTAGGTTTAGGGACTGGAGCGTAGTTACTAATAATACTCAGAACTGACTGCAAACTGAGCATCATAAATCAGTAACTCTCATTGTTGTTTTTATATTTCTTTCGTAAGTGTACTCAAAACTAAGAAAGTCATTCACAGGCGTTTTCGTGCCTCGCCGATAGTCGAGCACAACATACAAATAAAAATAAAAAAGAATGTGTGTGTGTGTGTGTGTGTGTGTGTGTGTGTGTGTGTGTTTGTGAGAGAGAGAGAGAGAGAGAGAGATAAATAAAAAGCAATGAGAGAGAGTGTAAAAAATTGTTGTAAAGAAATTGAATCATGGTATTTAAAGAAATCTTTCATTAAAATGACACGTTCCACATCATTACGAAATGTCATATTCATGATCTATGGAACAAGAGTTAATCTAATGTAATCTAATCACATCATATTGATGATTAGCCATGAAGAGTCATGAATTACCGAAATTTTGGCCAATACCAGTAACCAAATCTAAACTTGAAAATAAAAGACGACAATTTTTGTAATAAACCGTGACTCCTATCAAGACCCTTTCGTCCCTGTTATCTAACCACGAAAGATGTCTGATATACCTCCATTCTGAAGTAACAAAGTGTGCATGCATTTAAAGACGAAGTGCATGATGTGAAGTTCTGTGACGGAGATACGAACCCAACACGTAATCCGATTGTTAACTAAGAAAAATCAAATGTTACGTATCGGTTTTTCTTACGAGCCGCTAGGTGTCTGAATCTAAAATAAGGATACAAACTTTTGTGCCTAAGCGACAATCGAACTGCACACCTACCGTGCATCCACGAATATAGCTTAAGTATCAGTTGCTTACTCATGAACAGTAAGATGTGTGCGTGTTTGACCAGAAATAACGACACCTGTTGCGATTGTTGGAAACACATGAACAGACATTGAAATTGCGCGTTAATTTTCACTAGCAGGTGGGTGTGCACTTGATAAAGCTAGAAATGAAATTATGAATATTTTTGTACTGGATCAGGTTTCAGACCCACATACTTACCTTTGGAGGAGACCTAGAGAAGATTGCAGTCTTGGGAAAAGGAACGAAATGACTGAACTATACTGTTCCGAGAGATTCAGATCCTCGAAAGAGGAGATACGAATTCGAATCACAGTCCAGCACCAAATTTTTAAACGTCTCTAGTTCGATCAAGTACAAGTAAAATAAGAGCCCTGTCCCTTTAAATGGCTATCGGTTCATCAAATAAAATAAAATTTTCTAATATAAGTAAGCTTACTGGCGACTGTATTTCTGTTTACCATGACTTCCGCTGTGTCATTTCCCAACGTAAACCGGCTCTGCCCAGTTGGTAATGAAGGAACGTGATGTTTAATGCGGATTCTGGATTATAACGTCTTTCTCTTGAGGTTACCAGAGGTAAAATAAATCTGTTTGTGCCTCTTAAAAGTAAATGCCTGAACCCACGCATTGCACCTGTGATAGCTCGTTCCACCTTACCATTGTGGCCACATTACCCAGCCCCAAGAGTGTGCTGTAACGGATGATGTGCTCAGCTTACAAAATTAGTCACGGTGGAAAAAATGCGAGTCTATTAAATGGTCAAGTAGAAGCAAGCTTCTGACGCAGAGATTATGCTATTCTCATGTCAGCAGGATGTAAAGACTCTTCTAGGCATCATAGGCTGGATGTGAAGCCATTTTGATTTTTCACAAATGCAGCAAATTTCTTAGTTCGAGAAAATCCACTGTGAAGTGTGAAGTTGCCGGATAATTCGATTATTACTGTTATTATTACTATCATTTTATTCATACCGCTGCTGGAACACGACCGTAGTCTTCAGGTAAAACGCAAGACCAGCTAATATGACGTCTGGCGACCGAAAGCACATATCGACAAAATATTTATCTCCCCTTTCCTCTCGGTGCTGAAGCTATGATTGTAATTCAAGCGAATCTACAATATCATATTAGCTGGTCTCGCGTTTTACCTCAAGACTACGGTCGTAGTCAAGAGTAATGTACTAAGACTGGAGTCAAGACTTCCTCTGGGAAGTGCCGCAGTCTACATGTTGCTAGATCGAGCATATTGCCAGACACAGAATTCTGAGAGGAGCACGACTGTATTGTCCACCTTACGTGAACGACTCGGCGGTCAATTTTTTGGTCTGAGACTGTATCTACAACACATATTGCACGCTGAAGACCCAGAAGAATTTAAAAAAAAAGTAGTTTATGAGAGCAACGTTAACCATAGCGTTCGAAGTATTCATAGTATTGTATACGTGTATGTAAACGCCTTCCAATGACCACTCAAGAAAGACAAGGATACACAGTCTAGCTCCAATATTATAAATACGCCTCAGTTTGTGGATTAACTCAGACTTAGGTTGATAATAATTGTGAAAATTTAGCAGCACTGTACCCATTGGTGTTAAACTCGTTTTCAACCAATGATTCCCACAGCTACAGGGATACTACTTGTGATACCTCTTAGACAAAATACTTACGCAGTGTTATCAGACGAAAAGATCAACCTGACACAAACTGTGGGAAGTTTGTTTTACAACCTTCGTACCTGGATATTCAGCTTTTTCCTATTTGAGATATCTGTGAACGTTGCTGCTTAAGACGATTTAAGCAGAAACTAAATTCCCTCAGCTTCAACAATGTTTAAAGAAATCGTCTTATTGGCACTAAATCTTGGTTTGTGAATTGTTTACCGGCCGTACTCTGCCGTATTTTGCCGGTTGGAAGGCAAAAACTTACTGACAAATTTCACACAGAAATTACTGTTACAGTGTACTTATGGAGCCAAATGAGTGAACTGCGTATTTTCCGGTGAGAAAGTCTTCGCCACATTAGGTTATTTAAACTGGTGTCACTCTGAGCTAGAATTTATGGTAAGCGACTAAGTGTAAGGTCAACGTTTCGGATGCGAGTTTTGCGACTGTGAAATACTTTCCTACATTATAGAAGCGAATATTAAATTTGAACTAATATTGCGAAAATGTTGTACTTGGACAGCTTAGAATGAAAATACTTCTGTTTATTTCAAAGGGAAACAATAGATTTTCTAAAACACTGTCTGTCATACACAACTTGAAACAAGTCATGTCGACCAAATCATGTGGGAGAACTAACAGCAACGTATATCGGAAGGCAGTAAGATCCCTTGCCTTTTGGTTTGTCAGTACTCGATAGCCATTTCTAGGCGAAAGTAAATGAAGAAAGGCAGTGCGTTTTTGTTACCAAGTAACGTCGTCGTCAATTACTTTAGTTTTAAAGTAATCTACGAGTAATTGCTGGTGTTTGATATTAACATGAAAAGGATTCCGTAGACAGGGAAAGAACCTGTTCTTGGGAAACTACATCTATAGTGACCAAAAGGCATTAAATGATGTTCAAGCACTTGTGTTACAGCAGCGGTATGAATAAAATGATATTAATAATAACAGTAATAATCGAATTATCCGGCAACTTCACACTTCTCGAACTAAGAAATTTGCTGAATTTTTGCAAAATCAAAATGGCTTCACATCCAGCCTATGATGCCTAGCAGAGTCTTTACATCCTGCTGACATGAGAATAGCATAATCTCTGCGTCAGAAGCTTGCTTCTACTTGACCATTTAATAGACTCGCATTTTTCCCACCGTGACTAATTTTGTAAGCTAAGCACATCATCCGTTACTGCACACTCTTGGGGCTGGGTAATGTGGCCACAATGGTATGGTGGAACGAGCTATCACAGGTGCAATGCGTGGGTTCAGGCATTTACTTTTAAGAGGCACAAACAGATTTATTTTACCTCTGGTAACCTCAAGAGAAAGACGTTATAATCCAGAATCCGCATTAAACATCACGTTCCTCCATTACCAACTGGGCAGAGCCGGTTTACGTTGGGAAATGACACAGCGGAAGTCATGGTAAACAGAAATACAGTCGCCAGTAAGCTTACTTACATTAGAAAATTTTATTTTATTTGATGAACCGATAGACTTTTAAAGGGACAGGGCTCTTATTTTACTTGTACTTGATTGAACTAGAGACGTTTAAAAATTTGGTGCTGGACTGTGATTCGAATTCGTATCTCCTCTTTCGAGGATCTGAATCTCTCGGAACAGTATAGTTCAGCCATTTCGTTCCTTTTCCCAAGACTGCAATCTTCTCTAGGTCTCCTCCAAAGGTAAGTATGTGGGTCTGAAACCTGATCCAGTACAAAAATATTCATAATTTCAATTCTAGCTTTATCAAGTGCACACCCACCTGCTAGTGAAAATTAACGCGCAATTTCAATGTCTGTTCATGTGTTTCCAACAATCGCAACAGGTGTCGTTATTTCTGGTCAAACACGCACACATCTTACTGTTCATGAGTAAGCAACTGATACTTAAGCTATATTCGTGGATGCACGGCAGGTGTGCAGTTCGATTGTCGCTTAGGCACAAAAGTGTGTATCCTTATTTTAGATTCAGACACCTAGCGGCTCGTAAGAAAAACCGATACGTAACATTTGATTTTTCTTAGTTAACAATCGGATTACGTGTTGGGTTCGTATCTCCGTCACAGAACTTCACATCATGCACTTCGTCTTTAAATGCATGCACACTTTGTTACTTCAGAATGGAGGTATATCAGACATCTTTCGTGGTTAGATAACAGGGACGAAAGGGTCTTGATAGGAGTCACGGTTTATTACAAAAATTGTCGTCTTTTATTTTCAAGTTTAGATTTGGTTACTGGTATTGGCCAAAATTTCGGTAATTCATGACTCTTCATGGCTAATCATCAATATGATGTGATTAGATTACATTAGATTAACTCTTGTTCCATAGATCATGAATATGACATTTCGTAATGATGTGGAACGTGTCATTTTAATGAAAGATTTCTTTAAATACCATGATTCAATTTCTTTACAACAATTTTTTACACTCTCTCTCATTGCTTTTTATTTATCTCTCTCTCTCTCTCTCTCTCTCACAAACACACACACACACACACACACACACACACACACACACACACACACACATTCTTTTTTATTTTTATTTGTATGTTGTGCTCGACTATCGGCGAGGCACGAAAACGCCTGTGAATGACTTTCTTAGTTTTGAGTACACTTACGAAAGAAATATAAAAACAACAATGAGAGTTACTGATTTATGATGCTCAGTTTGCAGTCAGTTCTGAGTATTATTAGTAACTACGCTCCAGTCCCTAAACCTAGTTACAGAAAGCGAATCAGACGCATTACGTATTCCAGGCCGTAGCAGCCGTGACTTGGAGACACCAGCTATGGTCACTTCCCAGACCGCTGTAGGATCACATCGGTTCGTCTTCTTCCTGCTGGTACTGTAACTGAGATTTGGCAACAAGGCAACGTATGTTTGGCAACTCTGTGATCGACGAGTTACTTCCTGGTGTGCACGGAATTAAGCCTCAAAGTTCACTTGATTTTACCTGTCATTTCCATTGAATAATCTGAGTTATTATCGCTTGAAGGGTAACAAAAGATTGAAAATTTACGGTTTTCAGCCCAGGAAAGTCGTTGCAGGTGGAAACCGCAACTAATCTCGACCTTCAAATAGCGGTTTACGAGTTCTAGTTACTATTGCCCTCGTAATAGGAAGCTAAGACCCATACCTCCTCGCCAGCTCTGTGGTAACGTGCTGACCTGTAAAAAAGCGTCTGTTACGGTTCGCAGTTCCAGTCTCACTGACTGTAACGTTTTTATCCCTTCTGTGAAAGAGCTACAAGCAGTCAGATCAAACATCAATAAGGAAATCGCAAGAAAATGCTTTCAGCTCATAGTGCAATGTTGAAAAACTTACAATGCTGCACAACAGGTAAGGCCTCTTTCCGCTGTTGACAAGCGAATTTTGGGTTTCTAGGAATACGTAACTATATTTATGAAATGCCACATTTGCATACCTCTTGAGTATGACACAGCATACCAATTAAACACAGACCCAATCAAAATCCAAGTGAGTAGTATTTTACTAATTCGTGTCGATAGAGGCATGCTTGTGTACAGATACTTCGTCGTAAGGTTATCATGGTTAGTTTTATTTCATTTCTTATAATACAGTGCACAATTTTCGTAAGGTTTCCTTTAGTGTTGTTAAAACAATAGTAAACATGAGAGAGAAATTAATCATCAACGATATATGCGAATTCTCAGATGTTACCTATGACAGTCTGACAATGCACATGCAGTTTATTGATTACATGCATGTAGAAAACTTGTTCTGAGTTAAAGCTGTCAAACAAAGTTTGAAGAAGAATAAAATATCACTACCACACGACGGCTAATGTAGAAAATACTTTTCTGACATATTATGGCACGATGCGCTCTCCCTGCACATCTTCGAGATGCATCTGCCGCCTGCTGTCTATTAAACCTGAATAGAACAAAATGTCACAGTAGTTAGCCCTTTTTCCACATGCGACTACTTTGGGTTGAGAAGTGAAGGGAATTATGTTCAAAGTTCCATTAGATTGATACCTTCAGCAGAGAGCAGAATTGCGTTTTAAAAAATGTAGCACTGAATGTATTCGAACTCGCGACATCTTATCTATGCTACAAGCTGACACGTAGCTACAGCAGCTCCAGAGCTCGGCAACTATTCCTCCAGAACTTTTGGATTCCACAGCACTGTGAGATTATGCATATGGCCAGGTCTTGACTTCTGAGAGACAAACAGTTACAGCTTTTCTTTTGGACTGAACGACGTTTTCTAGTAACAGATAGCGCAATAGAATAGCTCAAGTGGAAAGGAACACTTCCTATTTAAACTTCTGCATCCTACACTGTTGGCAGTTGTGTGTAGGTGGCAGTTACGTGATTTTATTTCTGTGATTACAAAATAGTCGAATGTATGCACTGGGTAGCCGAGGCAGCTAGTTCATGGTGATTCGGTCAACCAAGTAAATGAATTTACTGAACATGCTGCAAATTACTACAGGGAGCCTGTGTGTCAGAATTCTCATCCAGTGTGGCGCAACTGCGTTACGATAGAAAAATGACTCGCAGAGAAGAGGATTTCGTGGTCTGTTGGACGGATGGTAGGTTGTTATACCTATGGTCTGGGTTCGATTCCCACTTCCGTCAATGATTTTAGATAGGGAGAGACAGATTCCATTCTCTCCTGGCTACACCAAGTGAAGGAGATATAATGGCTGCGTGGTCTGAAAATTCACATTAAAGATGATATTCCTTCTTTACCAAGTAGACGGTAGGTTGAACCACAATAAAGCCTGGAGTGGCGACATGTAGAAACTCTATCACCAGTAACCTTTCTTATACTAGTTATTTATTTCAAGTGACGACACAAACGCTATGTATGGTCACAGGACACTTATTCCATCTTTTTATTTGAGCTTCTGTATGTCGATAAACTTGGTTCTAAACTGGGAATGCAATTCAGACCGCCCTTAACGTGGAATTTGATCCCTTCGTGGCAATACAGCTCGGCTACAATTTGTTGTTTGTTCAAAACTGCAGATTCCTCAACACCTTCACATACTACGCGTGAATGGGATCGAATCCTGGCCCGGCACTAAAGATTTAATTATGTATTATCAAGCTCTATCATGAGAACACCTATCTGCTGGTGGATAATAATTTTGATTTTTAATGTATTTTCATTCGTTGTCAACACTAACGATATCTGACGTTTTTAACTCCCAGTGAGACACAGAACTATTTGCGAGATGACTGTAAGTTCAAGATGCTATTCTGAGCAGCTGGTGGAGAAAAATTCGGTAGCTGACGTCTCTTTGTGTGTAGTCAACAACGATATGTGTGGGGCTCTATTCTCAGCGAGCGCTGAACTCTTCGTCATATTATTTCAGTTCGTCGTGTCATTTAATGTTCATACATATTCTCAACTAGCTGCTCGTGAATAACTTTAATTTTTAATGTCATTTTGTGTTAAATAGTTCAAATGGTTCAAATGGCTCTGAGCACTATGGGACTTAACTTCTAAGGTCATCAGTCCCCTAGAACTTAGAACTACTTAAACCTAACTAACCTAAGGACATCACTCACATCCATGCCCGAGGCAGGATTCGAACCTGCGACCGTAGCGGTCACGCGGTTCCAGACTGAAGCGCCTAGAACCGCACGGCCACACCGGCCGGCCCCCACCATCTGGTATCAATGCATTACCCTATCATCCATTATATATAATCATTTTCATAGTACACTTGATATTATAGATGAGTAGGACACAAGACAGGACATAGATAATGTCCGTTTGACGTCAACAGTGTGTAACATTTTACTTTTTTTGAATAGGACAATGTTCCTCTCCAATAATTTTTAGATTGGTTACAATAAGCTTACGCTGCAAGAGAATTCGCTTGTATTTTTAAATATGTGGTCTGTTGTCGGTTTGAAGGCCTTCCATAACATCGGCAACGTAGTGCAACTCCACCGAGGGCTGTCTGGAGTAGGGTGGAGATAGCAATGTGAAAGCTGCGAGCTGTCGAAGATGTTCTTCATATTCCTAATGCGATTAGGACATCGTATACTCTTGACGACGTTTAGCACCTGTGCAGTCAGTCACCCAATTTCAGAATTCATTTTGAGTAATCCTGCTAAATTCCCAAAAATTGTCTTTTTATATTGATGAGTAATATGGATAGTCGTCACGTTCATGTGCCGTCTACAACGCAAATTTAATGTTACTATCCTAGGAACTAACCTGCAATACGTTTTGTATTTCATAATCGGAACTATCTGCATTAACCGTCATCAGAGCAATGTCAGGGAACAGAATGCAGCAGTGCCTTGCTACCTACTTGAGGACCTGCTTGAGTCGTGTTCTAAGGAAAGGGTAGTTGCTGGTTCACATTATATTACACTAGCGAGAAGTACCGACTTTTCCTTTTCTCTGCAAACATCCAGAACTAAATTCAGTAACTAAATGCTAAGAATATATTTGCATTGTGCCAACTCAAAGATCAATAGATATGGATATAGATATAGATACAGATTTTTATATTTAAAGCCATTCTCGTTCTGCGTTGGAATAAACATCATTCATTATTTGCTTGTTCTTGTTACGATTGTTATTGTCATTCTCTCACTCGCAAGAGTTTTCGCATTCCTATTTGGTATCGATGCACATGAAGAGTGGCTATGAAAGAAGGGAATACTGAATGTTACGTCATGCAGAATACACTCATTTACTTCGGCTCCTCGTGATCTACGCTACAGGAGAAGTGAGATACATAAAGTTGACAGTGTGAGGACAGACCTAGTAGCACAACTGTGCAACTACACAGTGTTACCAGATAAAATGGTGCTGCGGAATCGACAGTGTAGTACGGACTTTGCCACAGTAGCAGACAGCTGGTAATTTTGGACCATGACCGTGGATTACACTTTGGTCAGTGCTGGTTAGAGTGCTGCAACTGTAAATGGAAGGCTTTGTTTGATAGTCTTATGCTGATGCTGTCTGAATAAATTATGCCATTGGATACAAAGCGGTTTAGTTTTGAGACCAACCCACGAGGGGGGAAGGCACAGTGGTCTGCTTCAGGAATTCCAAGCAATAAAACACAAAAAACAACCCAGGAAGGGAGACATGCATTTGGAATCTGTTCATCGTTACGGGGTCAAACAAGAGGGTAACATTACTGAAACAATGATCGGGCTACTTAGTATATAATAGAGCATACAGAATTCAAGGAGGAAACGTATGAAGACGCAGACTTCCTCGTTATCAATATGTGCGGCATATCTTTCGTGTTAACGAAAGTAAATTCCCGCTTTACCTCTTCTTACGTGTAAAATGAAATGAATGCCATGAGGAACAGAATATTTGTTGACTGCGTCTCTTCTTGCTTCCATCCTTACCAACATATTTCTTCATTCTCGTGGTAATCATGACATTCTATGTGTATGCTGCAAAAGATTGCAAGTGGACAAATTCGAAATCGAGGTGCAAAGCGTTATATTCAATTCGAATAAGCTTCCGGTGTATTTTTACTTCGTTTGTATTTTTAGATGATTATGAACGTTACGGAAAATTATCTCACATGCTTTATGTTGAATGAGAAACATTGAATGATCCGTTTTGCTTTCCCTACGTTGAAATGATATAATGTCGGCGTCAACAGCCTTCTTCCACACCGGAAGCTGAAACTTGTATCATTCTGGATTAATGATAATTGAATGTCTCATATGTATACATAGCCCACAAGGCGATGTCAGAAACCATCAGGGGAGAACGCCGCATAAAAACCAAACGTGCGCGCGCGTCTCCACTCTGAAGAACCGTATCGGAGAATCACGGCAAGCATTTCGCTGAAGAGTCGCCTCGTCAGAGAGCCTAGAAATGGCAGCGTCGTAGCAAGTATTTGTCAACACTCTGATAGTGCATTTACTTCCGGGTGTAGGTCGGCGTTACCTCGCTAAATTCACTTGACATTCGTTTTCCACATCGAAGACTCGTACGATATAATCCACTGAAAGATGACACAATTAGAAAGTATATTTAATTTCTGACGTTAAAACAGTAATCTCCACCTCCTCTGTTCGTGTGTTTGAGGTTGCGTTTTGAGGCTCAGGCAACATCGCAGTGACTATATTCCGCCTCTGGCCGCCAGTGTGTCGTTAGCTCAGAGGTTCCCTTGTGCGTTGCAGCGCTTGTACTATAAGACATAGCAGTTCGAATCACGGTAGAAGCCGCTGACTACAACCTTTTATTTTCCATTTTAATTAATGGAGTTGCAAACTGCTAGTAAAAATTTCTTATGCGAAATCTGAAGAATGCCTTTAAACATCAATCTTCGTCCGATTTCGACTTAGTAAATTAAGTTAATATCATGGATTTCTGCTTTGCAAATTCCAAGGTGCTTCACTGTAAAATAGACCCTGAAAAAGATTCAAACCGACTGTCAACGATATAAATTTGAGCTTTGTTCGTCATATAGGTCTAACATGTCAGAAGGTTGTTTATGAAGTGCACATGTTCATTAATGTAGTTCCCTTCTTCTAAATTTTTGCAATAGCATTTAACTGTAGACGTTTTCTAACACCGGCGTTAGCAATTCCTTTCCGTTCTCTGAAACCTTCAAAACGACAAATTTTTCTGGTTTAAATCTGATGACCTTAACTATCACTTCCGATCAACAATAAATACTTCATGAACCCATACATGGAACTCCAAATGTGCAGTGTTCCTGCACTGCTACAGAGCATGCATTGCAAGGTATTCACACAGTTTATCGCATAGACTTACCATAAGGAATGAAACAAGAACTGTAATACACTTTACACCACAGACGCTCACTCTGGCTTGACGAAAACATCCAAACATTGACCAAAAGTTGCACAAATAATTGAGTTTGAAAGGAAAAGAAACGAGGTATGAAGCATCTATAAATTCATCGAATGTAGTGAGGTGGTTTAATTTCGTCCCAGTCTATAAAATTAATTTCGGGCCATACTCAGCTCTTGCCGATTAATGTAATATAATACCCGCCTACTAATCAGGGCGTCTGTCTCCGTTGCTTTTGAGCGTGAATGGAAATTGTAGAAATTTTCTGTGGAGCAACATTTAATAATAAAGCGTTTTAAATCATCAAAAGCGATGAGCGGCAGCGGGCGCTTTCGATAAAGAACGGTGGAGTGCAGCG
Source organism: Schistocerca nitens (assembly GCF_023898315.1). NCBI lineage: Eukaryota > Metazoa > Arthropoda > Insecta > Orthoptera > Acrididae > Schistocerca > Schistocerca nitens. The sequence goes on along the minus strand of NC_064615.1, from coordinate 578,853,795 downwards.
CCGCTGCTGTCGCCACGGCCGCTGCCAGTATCCAGCAAATGGATCCCGGAGCTTTGCCGCATACGGCGTCCAGAGGAGGACAGTCTGCAGGAAATCTGCCGCAAAATCGTTACTGGATAAAATTTTGATATCGGTGTGTCACAAAGCGAAATAGATTGAATCTGCGCTACCATTACATTCACGTCTTCAGCATTCAGACAGAAGATGCTATAAAAATATTTTATGCCAGCTGCTCTTGATCCACTGGCGTTATGAACAGAAACAACGCACGCTACCGCTAGACCACAGGCGCAATCAGCCTAGAGTTTCTCTATCATGGGACAAGTTTTCCTCCAGGAAGCGCCGCAGTCTACAGTGTTGCCAGATTGTGCAGATAACCGGACTTAGAGAATTAGCGAGTTGGCCAGTTTTTTTGTCCCATGTCGCGAACGGCGCGGACTTAGCCTCTGAAGCGGCCGGCCGCCGGTCAAGTTTTATGTCAAAGAGTGTACCTTCAGCAGTTCGACTTTGAAATTAAATACATACAGGGAAAGAACGAAGTAGCAGATGGGCTATCGAGAAGTGCTGAATTATGGAATGAATCAGAGCTTGGCGGATAGGAATGAGGTAAGTATATTGGCCATACGTGAGCTCAGAGAGCAGAGTGCCCTAAAGAAAGTATTTAAAAACTTATGGGAGCAGAATGATGATGATCAACTGACGCTAGTCAAAAGCTATTTAGGGGACACCAATTATCCAAAGGTAGCACAATATTACTGCTTACATAAGGGAATTTTGTTCTGTAGAAGGAAGGTAGATTCAGCAGAATGGAAAGGGTGTTTTCCTTCACAGCATGTAGATCTGCTAATGGATGATGTATATTTAAGATATGGTCATTATAGGGCTAAGAAGTGCATTGCTAAACTAAGTGAGAAAGTCATATTCGATAACATGTTATTTGTCAAAAGGTAAGGGCAGTAAATAGAACAGTGCAAGGCCATATGCACCACGTAGACCCAAGTGAACCCCTAGAGTTATGTGCAGTTGATCTTTTTGGACCCCCTCCCAACATCTAAAGGAGGATGTACCCACGTTTTTGTGGTAATTGATGGGTTTAGCAAATATGTCAAACTGTATCCAATAAAAAGGGCTAATGCCAAAATGCTTGTAGACAAGCTGGAGAAAGATTATTTCGTGAAAATTGGCAAGCCAAAGAATCTTTTGTCAGATAATGGTCCTCAATTTGTATCTGAAAAATTTAAGGTGTGTCTTGAAAGGAACGGTACTCACCATATTAGGATCTCAGCATATTTTCCACAGGGGAATATGAGTGAAAGAGTTATGCGGGAGCTGAATAGACTGTGTAGAACTTACTGTGCCAGGAAGCATTCAACTTGGGCTGATCATATTAAAAATTTTGAAGAGATAATTAATAATCTTAAACACGATGCCACAGGTTTTGCTCTGTGTGAACTAATGTTTAATCAGGAACCTCATAATATCATTTCAAGTATGATTGACTTTCCAGTTCTAACTCAGAGTTCATTGGATGAGAAGAAAGCACAGGCCAGGGCAAATATACGCAAAAGAGCTTTAGATAGAAAAAAGAGGCATGACGCAAAAGCTAACCCCACTAGTTTTAAGATTGGTGAGCTAGTACTGGTCAAAACAAAGGAAAAATCAAAGAAAATTTCTGCAGAAACTTAAAAGTTTATGCATATATATCATGGACCATTTAGGATAGTAAGTGAACCTCATGCAAATGCATACCTCTTGGAATACCCAAAGAGTAAAAGGGAACTAGGTCTACGAAATATTGTAGATCTAAAGGAGTTTAAAATTAACAGTAACTGGTTACTATAGGGAGTCTGCCACTCTTAGGCGGATACATGGTTTGGCATACTGTGCGGTCCCAGCTGGATGAAACTTTATTTCCGTTTCAAGTTTCATTCCCTTCTTCTGTTCTATCATAACAAGTAAGAATCACATATGTCTTCATGTTGTATATATTCTATTAGGATATAAAGTCTTCTTAGTAAGTAATCTTCCTAGTGAATGGCAAAAATAAATTTGAGTATCAATAAGAGGTAGAAAAAAATGGCTAAGATAAATAGATAAAAATCAGGTCTGTGAAAAGGTTTAGAAACTACAAAATAAGAGATACACTTTGCAGTATAAAATGTTAATGAAGCAAGACATGCATAAAAATAATCCATTAGAATAAGTTTGTCTGAAGAGCAGAGAGGGTAAGAATGTAATGCCCCTAGAGGCAAGCAATAGCGTTTTAGCATTAATCAAAGGGAGATGTGTGGAGGTGGTGTGAAGATCACACCAAATATGTGGGGAGATAAGGAGGTCAGTAGACTGACAAAGGGAGAAAGAACTGGCAGGACCGGAGTATTTTGAAGATGGAAGAAAGGTAGAAATGAAGTAAGTAAGTTGAGGTATATAATTAAATGATGGAGAATTGATGAATACTTTCCCTCACGTCTCATAAAATGGTGGAAAACGCTTAATCTTGCTTAAGGCAGTTAATAAAGTTAATATGGTAAAAACAGGCAACAGAATCTTACAAATATTAGGAAATGCAGATCATAAAAATCGAATTACATACAGTTTTTTTAATAATACATACAATAAAGCAAAGTAAGAGCTGGTCAGCAAATGACTTCTTTGTTAAACTAATTCATACGATAATTGAGCCAAATTAATTTTACAGGTTACTCAATTTTCTAAGCTAAAGCAACATCTCAAGTAATAATATTTGCCAAAAATTTCACTATTTCAGAACCTTAAAGATCATTTATGGAAGAAAGAAAGCATGGATCATTTTCTCAGATGTGACTTAGTGCTAATGGTCTTTCTGACAACTTCTTAATTAGTAGACTAGTGCAGAATTTAAAATGGGAGATATACTTTGTCCTCCCTTAGATATAAGTTGAGAACAGAAACTTAGGCTGTGTTATCTGTTTCTCAGGGACATTGAGGCAACATGAATGACTGACAACAAGTCGTAGGGAGATTGGATGAATGGACACCCCACATAGTGCATCCAGTTTCCTCCTACGTTTCTGTCAGTTAGTGAAAATAAATGACTGTTGTAGAGACACCAACCGTAGTGCCTACAATTATGGTGAAAAATGTGAGTACTGTGCAGTGATAAATTCGTGTGTATTTCTTTCAGGTAAAAACTCATATTAAATACAAGAATTTAATAATAATAATTTTGTAACTATTGAAAAATTTATGGAATGTTTCTATGCAAATTTATGTAAATGTTTTTGTGAAAGTCTTGTATACTATATTTTTCTTTGTGTATATAAGTATGGATGTTTTGTACATGTAGTAATAAGGAATTGTCCAAAAATCAATTTTAGTTAAAAGAAGTAAGCAAATCATTACATCGCTTGTTTGTTCTTTTTGTATATTTAATTTTGTTCAAAAATAGATATTTTCACAAAAATTAAAAAGGGGGTGATGAAGCAAACCAAGCGCTGTATCATGTGTGAGATACAGAGGCGAGCATGTGCGCCAGGACTCACCCCAGTTCACTTCTAGTAGCGCCACGTCACCTTAACGCGTCTACATGTAGCGCACAAGAATTGCACCACAATTTAGTATGAAATTAAAAATCAAAATTTATGTTTAAAATTTTATTAAATTATAGTTCAGTGTAATAATGTTCCAAATACCAAATCTTGATGTTCTAAACTTAATAGTTTACAGAAAAATGCCATTTTAAGAGAAACATCAGAGGCGCAAAATAATGACACTAGAAAGCCAGAATTTGGTCAGAAGGTGCAGTTAGAAGTTATAAATAAGTGATGTTGGTTTCCAAAACAATAAAACAAAAATTAATGCCAGAATCCACGTTTTTCGGAAAAATCAGAGGCGCTAAATAATGGACATAGAAACTTGAAAATTTGTTTTATGCTTCAGTACACTCCAAAAATAGTAACAGAGAGTCCACGTTAATCTACCTCTTATCTTTTTGAGTAATTAAATAAAATCTAATTTTGTAACTAAAATGTACCTAAGTGTTGTAGATTAAGTACTTGAAATTTTAATGATAGAGGATTTTGGTTAAACCCGATGGTCAAATGTATAAAATAATAGAGCTACACCAAGTTTAAGACTTGTAACGTAAATGGCAAATGATATAAGTCTTAGCAACAGTATGGTTCAGAGGTAACAATCCACCGTTAGTTCCACTAAATAAATTCTAATTAGCAAAGTTTTCATTCTAGCGAGCTGAAACTTCCTACGTGCTTTCAAACTGCTTATCTGCATAACAGCAAAAATTAAGAAGTTTCTGAAGTAATTGGTAAATATATTATTAAAGATTATGTGCCCGAGATAGCGGTCATTTGTAGACTGCCGCCGTATGCAAATAGACAGAGACAACAGATGTTTTCTCGGCAGGCCACACCGGCACCTTATAAATACAGCCCCTGAAGCAGTAGGAAGGTTCACTTCGCTCTCAGACACTGTGAGGTCCACGCCAGTTAAACGTCTGGTTGCGCTCTGCCTCGGATGACGTCAGAGCCGAGCTGTGACAAATGCGTATTTGGCAGTGAAAACGGATAGTGAACTCGCGAGGACTGTACACAATCCTGGATCGTTTAGAGTTCGGTAAAATAACTGTTAGTGTGCCGTCCGTGTGAAATTCAATTCCACGTGGCAAGTGGTGAATTTATTTCCACTTTTATGGCGAGCATTAATTTTTGAACATTTATTGCGAACTTTCAATTGAATGATGTTAGTCAGGGCGAAAAACAATCTGGTAGGAAGTTACCATAGAGGTCGCCTCTGAACTGCTAAAGGTGCTGTTAGATTAGAAAGACTTGTTTTCAACTGAACATAACGCAATATTAAGTGTTGTTTGTGAGAAACTTCAATTAAGTTAAATCTTGATGGGAACTTTAAACTTTTACTTAAGTCATAGTCCTGATCCCGCAAAGGAATGGGAAATACACACCTTTCTTTGAGTGGGCTGGACTGGAATGTGGCTATGCAGACTGGAAACTAAGGTCAGTATGTTTTCCTTCGCTTTCTGGCTGACCACCAAATTAGTTGCCAGGCTCACGTGATTAAAGACGGCATCAAAACTTTAAAGCAGTGAAGTAACATACTCACTGCCCCACAACTGGTAGTCCTGCGAAGTGGTTTCAGTCATATCTTACTAATAGAAAACAAAGAGTGACATTACGTAACACTTCAGCAGTAGGCAATCAGACATCATCTGACTGGGAAGAAATTACATGTGGTGTTCCCCAAGGTTCCATACTAGGTCCACTACTGTTTCTTGTGTATATTAATGACCTGTCATCTGTTACATTACCAGAGGTCAAGTTTGTCTTATTTGCAGATGATAAAACGGTTGCAGTAAATAGTAAATCAAATATAAATTTAGAATGGGAAGCTAATCAAATTATTACAGACATTAATAAGTGGTTCACGGGCAATTCACTGTCATTAAACTTTATTCCTTATATGCAGTTCAGAACTTCCAAGAGATTTCCTCCTGGTGTGCATATAAAATATGATGACGATGGAAATAGGAGAAGTTGAGACTGTAAAATCCTTGGGATTAAAGCTTGATAATAAATTCAGTTGGGAGCAACATAGTAACGAACTGCTAAAGCGCCTAAACAAGTCTGTGTTTGCAATGCGAATGATGTCAGACGTACGAGATATAAATATTAAAAAAACTGGAATATTTTGCTTATTTTCACTCCATTATGTCATATGGTATCATATTTTGGGGTAACTCCACAAACAGAGAAAAAACGTTTAGATCACAAAAGCGTATAATAAGAGTAATGAGTAGTGTAAATCCAAGAACATCATGTTGAAACCTACTCAAAGAATTGGGCATATTAACCACTGCTTCTCAGTATATTTATTCCTTAATGAAGTTCGTTGTAAGTAATACATCTCTTTTTCCAACTAACTGCTTAGTACACAGTATCAATACTGGGAATGAGAACAATATACATAACTCTGGTCACGCTGACTTTCTACGATATATAAGTCGCTCTCAGACGTCCGACCCGTCAGTCGGCAAGACTCACCGGAGGAGAAACACCCCTCTGAAGATGTCCAGCGCAGCTCTGGACGAAACGTTAGGAGCCGAAGAGTTTCATGGACCACGCCCTTACATCCCGGAAGTTTTACCAGAAGATATGTCATCCGGTCGTGAAAGCCTTCATAATATACATAAAGATTTAAAATCACTTACTCTTGCCCAGAAAGGAGTCCAGTATTCAGCAACGCATATTTTCAATAAGTTACCAGCAACCATTAAGAGTTTAGTTGCAGACAAGGCATGATTTAAACATAATTTAAAAGAATTTTTGGTGGCCAACTCCTTCTATTCCATTCATGAGTTTTTCAACAAGTGCAGTAGACCATTTTAATGAAAATTGTTATACTTTAATTTTTGACAATACTTGGTTGTAACAGCCAAGTAACTACCTACTGTGTGAATGATGGATGTATGGAAAGCAGATGTAAGTCGTAAGTCTGTAAATAGTGGAAGTTTAATTTTAAATCTTGTACATAATCTGACTGTTCTTAACTGAAGATCACTGAAAGGAATAATTCACTTTAATTTTTGACAATACTTGGTTGTAATAGCCAAGAAACTAGCAAATGTCTGAATGATAGATTTAATGAAAGCAGATATAAGTACTAAACCTGTAAATATTAGAAGTTTAAATTTAATTCATGTACATAATTTTACTGTTTATTGACTGAGGATCATTAAAATCAATGAAACTCAAGTTTTTCTAATTATGTTTTTGTAATGTGTTTATCTGACATGTTCCATACCCAGGAGGATTCCCTCTTTTATGGGTCTATGGAATGAATAATTAATCTAATCTAATAGCATCGGTGATATTGTGAAAATAGAAGTATGTAGGGATGAGAAGCAGTACCACCACATACTTCAGTATCATACGATATGAAGTGGATTGCACTTAATAGGGAAATGGTTCACCTTACAACAGGGTGATGACCCAAAACATTGGTCGGCATACTTACGAACTACAGTGCATCAAAGGTAAAACAGGAAGAACTGAATGATATGGTATGGCCGTCCCAAAGCCCTGATCGTCTTCCCATTGAAATGATTTGAGATGAAGTTGACAGAGATATCAGGGAAGTTAATATATCCAGCAAGGAACATCGCTGTAATATTGTTAAGGATGTGTGGAATCATAAAGATTCACGACACCTACAAAAACTGATTAACTGCATGCCTTGAGTTTGTGAGGCAGTCATTAAATCTTAAGTAGGATACTTTGATGAAAGTAAAATATAATAATTGTGATTGTATTATATATGTGCAAGTTAAATAATCATAATTTGTGAGAAATAACGTTTGTTTTGTGTTATGAATCTGAAATACCAGGATGTATTGACATTAATGAGTAATAGTGTATAATGCTCAGTCAATCAAATGGATGCATCCTGTCTCTGTGAGTGGCATACAAGAGGACAAAAGCATGTGTCTCAGCTGGCATGGGGATGAAACTTGAAGTAGTGAATGCTGCAAAAGTTCAGGCCTGCGGAGCATGTTAACACTATACACAGAATGCACCTGAGAGGCGTGAGAGGCAAAGTGTGTGGTAGTGATAAGATTAAAAGTGGAATGCAGGGTAGAAGGCATGGTTGGACAAGTGTGATGTCACTGTTCAATGCAGTGAGATCAATTTGAGCAGTCATTCAGCTAATGTCAGATGTGCTTAGACTGACACAATTTCAGGACAGTGGATCGGAAGAGGAGGAGCAGAAGATGAACTTCATCACCAGTGGCCTCTCAGGTTTCCAGACCACACATCTTGTGACTTTTATCTGTGGGGTTACATAAAAGATGGAGTATTTTCCCCCCCTGATGCTCTTAAAAGTCTGTGACATTACATTGAAGCTGTGAATTGGATTACAAGAACAAGCCGCTTTGTTTGTGGTGGGAAATGAGCCACCATTTTAATTTTTGTGACGTAACACATGGTACGCGCATTGAATGCATAAAAATTTGAACTTTTCTCTTTCCAGCAACATTGGAATTGTGTTTCTATCTTTTGTAATTTGAATGCAATAAATGTTTGAAATCTGTTCCTTTCTTTTTGAATAGCTCTGTATACCATAATATTGTAGTGCTGTATAAGCTCTATTCTGCATTATACGATGAATTATTAATTAAGTATTAAAATGTGCATTCTGTTTTCATGTTAGGTACATTCTGCTTTATGCAAAAAAAATTAGCAGATAAAAGTGGATGGGATGCATTGGAACTGAAATACCTCTACAGTTTGAACAGATTTCTCATTTATAAATGGTCCCCTTTGATTAAGTTGTGGCGCCGATGAAATCGACACCAGCATCGATGCATCCATCTTTGAACTAAGCTAAGATTATCTTCGGCATCTTCCACCATGTCCAGTTCTTTGTGAGCCTTGCTTGTGTTTGGGTGAATAAATGAACTACTGCGAAATGGGGGTTGTTTGGTGTAACTAACCCGAACATCTCCCTCACTGGTGACCCCGAGTTGTAACGCCTTCCGTTTTCGCCGTTTTACTGTGTCCGTGATCTCCGCGTCGGTTATTTTCGTGTGTACTACATCGACACAGCATTCGACCAAGCACCCAGCACCTAACACCGGATTTTGTGATCGACATGCATCATGTAGTGGGCAGTGTACACCCACTAGGACTGCAACACAATGCCTCTCACTCGACGATTACCCCATTTTCGCCGGATGTTTTCGAGCCTGCAACACTCCGGCTATCAAACGCCTGTGTTCCCGCCACATGTGCCCTCCCTCATTGACTGTGCAGTTACCTCTTACGGATCTCCGTGCAGTGCGGGACCAATGCCGATTTCTGTAAATGCTTCATTGGACAACTTACCACCACCAGGACAATGATTTGCCGTGCCGCAATCAGTGCAGTACCACGTGTATACCTGCCATGTGGATGGAACTGCTTCGTTCACAGGTCAACCTCCTCAGCATCTGACCATTCCCGCGCCTGCCTCGGTTCAGCATCAGCACATGCCTTCCTACTTCGATACCTCGGCCTGCAACAGGAACAATAACTTGTTATCTGTGCCTGACCTACACCTCCGTCCCACTGCTACGCCTCAGTGTTTTGTGCCATAACATTCACCTTATAGCATACCGTTTTGAGTGGAATGACTATGAACAGTGAACATTCACACATTCCATCCCACATTCAACATCATTTCCCACATTGTGCTTCTGGACAGCCCGCACCTCTGCAACCTCCCTGCAACACAGGTGGCCCCAGCTCTGATCATATGTCAAGCTTCCCACGGACTAACACGCGTTCTCAAACTTTGAACTTTTTCTCACCTGTCGCCCCCGTGCCGGCTCCAGTCAAGCTTCCGCTACCGTTCTTGGCACATCTCAGTGCCTCATCCACGTTGGTATTCCGCAACGTGTCAATCCGAACACACCCGCAATGTGTTGAGCTTCTGCAACCGCAATCGACACATTACGGTGTCTCACCCACAACAGCCTTCCGCATCACGATGGATTCTGCTCAACCACAATGTGTCACCTTCATGCTGCCACCCGAACAGCCATCATTGCCACATCCACTGGAGGCACACTCTCCAGGAATACTACTGCAACAACAGCTCACGTCAGGCAGTGCCCCGACGAACTCAGCTCAACCTGTTCTTTCGAACATTCTACAACACTTACCGACGCTGCCGCATCGCGATGGATTCTGCTCAACCACAATGTGTCACCTTCATGCTGCCACCCGAACAGCCATCATTGCCACATCCACTGGAGGCACACTCTCCAGGAATACTACTGCAACAACAGCTCACGTCAGGCAGTGCCCCGACGAACTCAGCTCAACCTGTTCTTTCGAACATTCTACAACACTTACCGATGCTGCCGCCATTTAATCCCGACAGAGCTACAACCTGGTTCAAAATTGCGGACGAAGTGTTCAACCATTACAAACTCGACGAGTCAACCAGGTTTCTGTGCCTCATCTCCCACCTGCACGACCAGGAGGACTTGATTGCTGACCTGGTTGACGCCCCGGACTCATCTACCCGGTACACTATTGCCAAAAAGACAGTTCTACGTCGGCTTGCATGCACAACTGAGGCAGCAATACGGCAAGTGCTCCACGTCGAGCAACTAGGCAATGACAAATCTTCCCAGCTCTGGAGATGGCTACGTGTCCTGGTCAGTGCCGATCTACTCTCTGACACAGCTCTTCTAGCCATCTGGTCAGATAAACTATCTCTTCACATCCGCTTTGCTCTGGCTCAGAGGTCTCCCAAACCTGTCTTGTTGTGGATTGGCAGAAGACCAACCCACTAAATTGAAAGGAAGCCGAAAGGCACGCGTTTTAAGCTCACGCAGGCTGGCGTGAGGTCTGGAACAGGAGAAGGAATTGAGACTAGCAAAAAACGTACGTATCTTCTGGAATACTTAACTTTAATCCATAATTGGTGAACATCGCTCTTGACGGTACATGTGTTACAGCATCAATAGTAACTGGTAATGGCGCCTTGCTAGGTCGTAGCAAATGACGTAGCTGAAGGCTATGCTAACTATCGTCTCGGCAAAGGAGAGTGTAATTTGTCAGTGAACCATCGCTAGCAAAGTTGACTGTACAACTGGGGCGAGTACTAGGAAGTCTCTCTAGACCTGCCGTGTGGCGGCACTCGGTCTGCAATCACTGATAGTGGTGCCACGTGGGTCCGACATATACTAACGGACCGCGGCCAATTTAAAGGCTACCACCTAGCAAGTGTGGTGTCTGGCGGTGACACCACAATCCTCCCCCGCAAATCGGCGGACGGTTGTGGCATAAGGCTTCCGCCCGCCGTGGGGAGGACCCCATGTTGACGTATGCAACGAGGTGGGGAGCCTAACAACAGGTGAGGCTGTGCCACCCGCACCCTGCCATTCAGACCGAGGGGAGCTAGGAAACGCTTGAAAACCAGCTCCAGGGTGCACGCCAACATGTGGTGTATGCACCTGTAGAGAGACAGGAGGGGCCGAAGGGTCGACCTCCATCGGGCCGGGGCACCCGACGGGCGAAGACGACATATGGTCTGGAGCGGGCAAGAGTTCCATGGCGGAGGACAACTGGTCACGGGAAGCGATCGGCGTGACCCAGGGAGGCGCCCGGCGGTTGCAGCGACGCGTCCACTGCGGGCGGCAGCGGCACGTCGCCATGGGGCAAAATGGAAGGCATCGTCGGTAACACCTGGGGCTGAGGTGAGCCAGTAGATGGGTCCCCTGGGCGCTGACCGGACTGCACCGTCGCTGAAAGCAGACGGGGAGCGGCAGATCCCATGCGATGACAATGGCGCAGCTGATTGAGATGCCAACGCACCTCACCAGAGGCCCCCAAAACCAGGTACATAGCACAGCCGAGGCAGCGAAGAATGCGCCCTTCGAGCCAACGCCGTGAACCTCAATAGTTGTGGTAGTAGACAACGTTGCCTGGAGCAAAAGCAGGTTTCTGCCGCTGCACAGGAACATGATGCGGTGGATGTAGCAAAGACATCAAGGTTCGATGAGGGCGACCATGAAGCAACTCAGCTGGTGTGCGACCATCTCGGAGCTGAGAGTGATACGAGGACAAAAAGAGCAATAATGCGTCCTCCCGAGAATGCGACTCTTTCAACTTCAACATCTGTGACTTGAAAGTCCGGACCAATCGTTCAGCGGCACCGTTTGACTGTGGCGAAAATGGCGCGGACGTCAGATGTTGAATACCATTGGCCTTGCAGAATGACTGAAATTCTGCGGACATGAATTGTGGGCCATTGTCGGAAACAATAGTCTGTGGAAGACCTTCAATGCAAAAGATAGCGGATAACACTTGGATGGTGGCAGAAGACGTCGTGGAAGACATCCGGACAACAAAAGGAAAATTACTGAATGAATCGACCAGAACCAACCATCGAGCATTCCAGAATGGACCAGCAAAATCGATGTGTAAGCGTTGTCAAGGGGAAGTGGCTTTTGGCCATGCAAAGAATTGCCACGGTGGTGCTGATTGTTGTTCGGCACACACCATGCAAGAAGAGCACATTTGTGTAATCGCAGCATCGATTCCGAACCAAGTACAGTGTTGAGGAGCAAGTTGTTTCGTTTGCACTATACTCCAATGTCCTTGGTGGAGAAGCCATAAGACAGAGGACTGTAACGAATGTGGTACCACGACCCTGGACTGATCATTATCTGAACGCAACAGCAAAACACCACGTCGTACAAAAAGTCTCTCCTTGTGAGCAAAAAATCGGCAAACCAACGGATCCCCGATCCGTAACTTTGACAAGGGCCATTGAGTGGCAACGAAACGCAGAACGGTAGCCAGGACAGGGTCAGCAGCTGTGGCTGTAGCTACACGACGAAAATCAATCGGAAACGATTCGACCATGTCATCGGTTTTCGAATCAATGAACATGCAAGTAAGTTCGGAGGAATCGAATGCTCTATCCTCAGCAACAGGCAAACGGGACAACGCATCGGCGTTTCCGTGCTTAGCAGTGGACCAACACAAGATATCGTAGTGGTACTGCAAGAGGAAAATAGACCAGCGAATGAATTTCTGCGCTGTATGTGGAGGTACAGGCTTGGTCGGATGAAAAAGCGATGTCAAAGGTTTGTGGTCTGTGATGATGGTAAAGTGATGACCATACAAGAAATCATGAAACTTTGTAACACCAAATACGAGAGCCAATGCTTCTTTCTCGATCTGTGAATAATGTCTTTCCGCAGACGAGAGCAATTTGGACGCAAAGGCAATAGGGCGATCGTGCGAACCATCTTTATGCGCAAGCACAGCACCGATCCCGAAGTCCAATGCATCCACCATCAACAAAAGGGGCTTCCAGGGATCAGATGGTGTAAGGCAAGTATTGGAAAGCAACGCCGATTTCAACTGGCGAAAGGCGCGTTCGCATTCCGTCGTCCAGACGAACGGAACACCCTTACGGCATAAGCGATGAAGTAGAGCTGAAATGGAAGAGGCATGTGGCACATATTTATGATAGTAATTGATTTTTCCCAGCATACTCTGTAGCTGCTTCAAATTCTGCGGCGAAGGCAAGTCATGTATGGCACGGAGGTGCTCTGGACTGGGATGTATGCCTTGGGTATTGAGTACATGTCCCAGATAGGGTAAGTCACGAGCAAACAACACACATTTGTCCTTCCGCAAGCGAAGACCATTTTGTCGCAAGACCTGAAATAATGTTCAGAGATTGGCTAAATGTTCTCCTTCCATCTTTCCGGAGATCACAATATCGTCCAGATAGTTTACTGCAGTAGGGACCGATGCACAAACAGTTTGTAGATATTGCTGAAACAATGCAGGGGCGGATGCACACCCGAATGGCAGTCGTTTGAATCGGTACAAACCAAGATGTGTGTTAACCACCAAAACGTGCTGCGATTCTTCGTCCACCGGTATTTGCAAGTACGCATCTGCTAGGTCCAACTTCGAAAAATATTTACCCGGGCACAGTTTGTCAAAAAGATCTTCTGGGTGGGGTAAAGCAAAAGTTGCAGTCACTAGTTGTGGATTCACTGTTGCCTTGAAGTCCACACAAAGTCTCAATTTTCTGGAAGGTTTTTGCAAAATTACTAAGGATGATGCCCAGAGAGAAGCCTGCACACGTTCAATTACACCCTGTGATTCCAAATCGTGTAATGTTTTTGCGACCTCATCACGCAATGCATGGGGAACATTGCGCACTCTGAAAAATTTCGGTTGCGCGGTTACTTTCAGTTCCAAATGTGCTTTATAGTTCTTAGCGCAACCGAGGCCCGGTGCAAAAATGTCTGCAAATTCTTCACATAGACGAGAAACAATGGCTGAAGGCACAGTCTGGTTCACTGAGGGGACCTGATTTACTATAGACAAGTTAAACAACTGAAATAAAACGAAACCAAACAAGTTCACTGCAGCAGAAGAACGAAGGACGTAAAATGACACAAGTTTTGTTTGTCCTTTTGTATGTTGCAAGAAGGCTGCACTGTCCTAACACAGGAATCGCTTGTCCTGAATGACTACTTAACTTAACATTTGCGGTTCGCAACGGAGGTGTGCCCAGCTGTTTGTACGTGTCGTGATTGATCAGTGAAACTGCAGCTCCGGTATCGAGTTGGAACGGTATCACTTTGCCGTTAATGTCCAAATCCACAAAAAGTTTATTGTCCTGCTGACGACAAGAGCGACTGTCTCGTGCATCGTGAAGGGACACTGATACAGAATCACTTGCGACTTGACGGGATTTCTGGCGATGTCGACGCACACTATTTGTGGGACGAATACGGCCACTGTGAGAGAGAGTGGCACTGGGAGGAGTGGCATGAACTATATGAATGTCCATGGGCGCAGTTTCACGAGCCTGAGTATCCTTGGTTCGAATTCGGCGTGAAGCAAAGGGCCTGGAATGGTTTTGAGCTTCCGATCGGAGCTTTTTCTGGCAAACACTTTGAACATGTACTTTTTTATTACAGAAAAAGCAAATAGCCTGGCGTGACAGGCAATTCTCATGCGAATGTCTAGTAGCACACCGCGGGCATGATTTTAGCACTGCATTTGCTTGCCTGCATGGCACATGTGGCTGAGAGCCTGGTGGCAGCTGCGCGGACGGGCACGAGGGCTGTTTACTGTTCCGTGCAGCGCGCCCGGCGGGCCGGTTAATGTGCCACACGGCCGGTGAAGTTTCATATGAGTCCTGAGCAAAGTCAAGTGTGTCCTGCAGATCCAATATGTCTATCACTTGTTGAACGGAGGGATTGACTAGTTTCAAAACCTGTTCCCTTATACGAACATCAGAAACGTTCTGTGCAATTGCATCACGTACCATAGTATCTGAATAAGGGAGTCCACATTGACACTCAAAAGCACAATCCCTAGTAAGGCCTTGCAAGGTTGCAACCCACTCCCTATTAGTTTGACTGGCCGTACGTTTTGTATGAAAGAAGGTATACCTTTTCGCAACTACATTGACTAATTCTTTGAAATATGCGTCTAATGCAGACAAAATTTCGTCGTAGGACAGAGTTGCTAGGTCGCGTCGGGGAAATAATTTGACTATCACACGGTACATGTGGACGCTGACGGACGAAAGGAGATAAGGCTGCCACTCATTACCTTGAATTCTGTAGGCGGCGAGATGGAATCCAAATTGGCGTGACCACACCGTCCAGCTTTCCAGTGCAGCATCAAAAGGACGAAAAGTTGGTGCAACAGCGTGTTGTGGCTGTGGTAGTGGTGGAACGGCGGCTGCCGCATCGTTTTGCATTGCACATTGACCCTGGACGAGCTGTCCAAGGGCATCCAATAAGGCCTGCATCTGCTGATTCTGTAAGCGATTAAATTCGGACAGTACATCTGGAGATTGTGGCGAAGCCATTACACAAGTAAATCAGGGCAATATAGTTAAGAACGCAGAAAACCTCGTCGCCAAAATGTTGTGGATTGGCAGAAGACCAACCCACTAAATTGAAAGGAAGCCGAAAGGCACGCGTTTTAAGCTCACGCAGGCTGGCGTGATGTCTGGAACAGGACAAGGAATTGAGACTAGCAAAAAACGTTCGTATCTTCTGGAATACTTAACTTTAATCCATAATTGGTGAACATCGCTCTTGATGGTACGTGTGTTACAGCATCAATAGTAACTGGTAATGGCGCCTTGCTAGGTCGTAGCAAATGACGTAGCTGAAGGCTATGCTAACTATCGTCTCGGCAAAGGAGAGTGTAATTTGTCAGTGAACCATCGCTAGCAAAGTCGGCTGTACAACTGGGGCGAGTACTAGGAAGTCTCTCTAGACCTGCCGTGTGGCGGCGCTCGGTCTTAAATCACTGATAGTGGCGACACGCGGGTCCGACATATACGAACGGACCGCGGGCGATTTAAAGGCTACCACCTAGCAAGTGTGGTGTCTGGCGGTGACACCACATGTCTAGCAAAGAATGACAATTGCTGACAAGCTACACGATGCATCACTGCTATATTTCGCCAGCCACTGCCTACCTGACAAGTCTCAGGTTGAGGCTCATCGTCCTGCGGCCAGACGCGGCCAGGGCCGCACTGTGCCGACCGTTCCGCTCGCTCTGGGAAACAGTAAACAAGCTACTGGGACGTCACCAGCTCCACCTGTGGTCACACTCCCTCCTGCTCCTGAACCTCGGCCACCACCACTGGCAACGAACGTTCCACAGGAAATGCAACCACACTACGTGTACTGTTACTTCCACACATGGTTTGGTGAGGCGGCACAGAACTGCAGACCACCCTGCTATTTCGCAAACGCCAATCGCAGGTAGGTTTGGGTGCTGCCTCCTGCGCACAACATGACAGGCACCCCCAGTGCTCCATTCTGTCTGGGAATGACCAGATAATTGTGGACGACTTTACATTAAAGGCATTTCGTCAGGACACCTTTTCCTAGTGGACACAGGCGTCGATGTTTCACTACTGCTCCTGTCCTTAGCGTCATCGAACATCCGCCCTCATCATACTTCACTGTAAGCCGTGAATTCCACTGAACTACAATGCTCAGGTTCAACCTCACACATCGTCTCACTCTCCGCAAACAGCAAACTCGAGTGGACTTTTTTAGTGTGCGAAATCGACGAACCTATACTAGGCATTGACTTCTTGCGACACCACAAACTTTCACCGGACCTAGTGCGAAACACCGTGTTTCATCATCACTCCAAGACTCACTTCCCCTGTGCTCCGTCGAGCAACCCACCCCGTGACACATCAGTCCGGGCTCATCTCATCTGTACATGCTTGTCTCTGTCGACGATGTTACAAGAAACAATGCACAAGTGCCTTGTTGAGCTTGAACACATCGCTTGCCTACGCAAGGAAAACTTCGGGCTCTCCCTCCAGCTCCACGAAATTCAGCTCCAGCTCTCCAATACAGCAAAGGAATTAGAGACACTATAGCAAGGACAAAGCAAGGTCAGTAAGTGCGCCGAATCTGCTTGCAGTCCCAGCATTTGAGCCTCCATGTGTTTACCTCCTGCTACCCCTCGCAACTGTGCTATCAAGACTGCTATAACATGTACTGACAGCTCCTGAGGGCCACACCCTCCTAGCATGGCAGCGTTTGACAATCGGCTAGACACAAGTGCGCATGTGCAACGAGCGTCACGTGTTCCCGAATTGACGGCTCCTACCCCACCCCTCGCAGACAGCACCTCAAACTATGCAACTTCGGCTCCTGCGCGCCGCCGTGCGACCGCCACTGACAACACAAACAGTGCACTCGCACCAAGCGTTTCACCCGTGACCGTGCTGCCACAGGCTGCATCCTTGGACAATGGACTCACTAACGGCTCACGAGCTCTACCGAGCTCACCCTACCACAGTGCCACTGCTTCGGGCTGGCGGCCATCTTGTCACGTTGACTCCTGGGACACTTTGCCCACTCAGCTCCCATCGGATCCGCCACGACCACTCCCCGCCTGCACCGTCCACCACACATTGTAAAGAAACCGCCTCTCGCGCCGCTGGCAACATTTCCATCGTCACCAATGGCACGATTCACAAGCTTCGCCTCACGCCATGTCCCCCGATCGCCAGTAAACCACGTCGACTTTGTCCTGAGCGCCTCTCCAACCTTAAAAATCAGATTTCTGAACTACTAAGCTCTGGCGTCATTGAATCCTCTGCCATAGCTGGTCTATGCCCATAGGTATGACACCCAAGAAAGACGGGTCCCGGCGCATGTGCGGAGACTACTGTTGACTAAATGCATGAACAATTATGAACACCTACCCCATACCCAACATTGCCGACTTTACCAGTTCCCTCGCAGGTTCGACCACGTTCTCTGTCATTGATTGCAAACAGACCTACCACTAGATCCCCATGGCACCTGAAGACATTGAGAAGACAACAATCACCATCCCGATCGGGTTATTTCAGTTTTGATTCATGCCCCTCGGTCTGAAAAACACAACCCAGACCTGGCAACGCTTCATCAACAAAGTGCTATTCGACTTAAAATTCTGGTTTGCATATCTTGATGACATTCAACATGTGCAAACTGTTATGAACACTCTCGCGGCAGCAGGCATCGAGACCAACCAGGACAAATTGCAGCTACATCGACCCGACGTCACTTTTCTTGGTTTTCGGGTCTCTGCCAATGGCATTTCACCGCCCCCTGAGAAAGTACAAACAATACTAAACCTACCCAGATCTTCGTCATTCAAAGAGCTCTGGCGCTTTCTGGGGACTTCTGGATCTCAGCCCATTCCATGGACCCCTGCTATGACTGACTCTTTCACTGCCCTCAAAAATCTTCTTGCCGAGGCCTGCACCATCGCGCATCCTCATCCCAATGTGCAGCTTTTCATCACCACAGACACAAGCGGTACTGCCAATGGCGCTGCCCTTAGCCAGACAATCGGTGGCAAAACTTCGCCTCTGCAGTTCTTCTCGCACAAGCTCACCAATGCACAATGGAAATATTCCGCATTTGACAGGGAGTTGCTCGCGGTCTACAAAGCGATCAAGCATTTTAAGACTGACATTTAGGGACGCCCTTTCTAAGTTTTAATGGACCACAAACCCCTGGCTGCGGCCATTACAAACCCGCCAGCTGACCCGCCTCCTCGCCGCTTCAGATACATGGACTTCATATCTCAGTTCACCACCGATGTCAGACACATAAAGGGTGCTGACAATATAGTTGCTGATTTCCTTTCACGAGTCGACACCATCCATTCGCTGTTAGACCTCTCTGAACTGCCTAACCTCAAACCCGCGGACGAGGAAACACAAAACCTGATTTCAGACTCTACCTCTTCACTACACTTCGACTGCACCACCTTCCCTGGCATTTCTGGTGAGATCTGGTACGACGACAGTACAGGCATGTTACGCCCCCTCATTTCAACAATGCTCCATTGAGCTGTCTTCAACGCATTGCATAATTTAGCCCAGCCCAGTGTTTGTGCATCTGCCCACCTCGTAGCGGAGCGTTTTGTGTGGAGAAATGTCAACAAGGACTGCCAGCAATGGGCACGCTCCTGCGTCGCGTGCCAACGCTGCAAAGTACACAAGCACCTCAGCACCTTTTCGATCCCTCCTGGGCCTTTCCAGCATATTCATATTGAGATTGTTGACCCTCTCCCTCCCTCTAACGGCTTTCGTTATGTTCTCTCGTCTATCGACCGAACAACTCGCTCGGTCGAGGCTATCCCCCTCCCCACTATTACGGCAGAAACTGTTGCTCGAGCTTTCGTCGAGTCATGGGTATCACGTTTCGGATGTCCAGTTATCATCACGACTGACCAGGGCAGACAATTTGAGTCAGCCCTGTTCAACGAGAATTGTAACATTTGCGGCATCCAGCGCATCCATATCACAGCATATCAACCGCAAAGTAATGGGCTAGTTGAGCACTGGCACCGCACTTTCAAGGCGGCTCTTCAATGCCATGACTCTCTATGGATGGAGGCCCTTTCCCTTGTGCTACTTGGCATTCGTGAAATCTATAAGGAAAACCTCAAAGGCACAATAGCCGAGTTTGTATATGGCCAGAACATTGTCCTCCCAGGAGAACTTGTGAGCTCTTCCACTTCTCTCCCTCAGTCTGACTTATTTTCCTTCGTGTACCACGTCAGATGCCACTTCATCAACCTCCACATCCCTCCGCCCACCAGCCATTCCCGCCCTAAGGTTCACGTCCCAAAATCTCTCGACAATTGCGAGTATGTCATGCTCTGAGATGACATTGTCCGTGCTCCCCTCCAACCTCCATATACCGGCCCGTACCGAGTTCTACAGCACTCAGCCAACGCCTATGACATCCAGATGAAATATTCAGCTGTTACAGTTTCTCTCAACAGACTTAAGCCTGCTCATGTCGAGCCTTCTTCTACCCCCCTGCAGGCCACGACCACGCTACTCACTGCCGTGGCTCACGACGCTCCGACCACTCCCTCCATGTCAGACTTACACACTTGGTCAAGTGACTTCCAGCTTCAATTATCGAGCTCTCCTCCGACCTCACCCTTTACTCTGGTCTCACGCACTCCGTCGAGTGACCACATGCTCCCCACTTTGAGCTTACCTATGATCACACCCTCGCTGCCGGGCCCTTTGCCGGTCCCTTCGACCTCTCCACTGTCGCCTGCCTCACCCTGTCGAGGTTTCTCACGCCCCCCAATCTTGAACGTGCCCTCGTTCGAGGTGTTTGTGCCTGTCTGCCTGGACATAATCCATGACATCTCAATAATACTGCGCTATTATACACTATTCGTCGTGTGTTTCTCTTCATCCAGTGCTCATGTCACAACATCCGCCATTCACTGCCACCTGGTGAAATGTGTTTCCCTCCCACCTGAAGTCGACCTGGACATGCTTCGTGTGTTCGCCACACCCACTGGAGTCATCGTCGTCATCGCTCTGTTCCACCCACAAACCACCGGCCTACCTGTCGCGCACGACCAGCACACCCAGTACGACGCCCGGCTAGCTTCAACGACTTCCAGGTTCGGTGGCCGAACCTTCCTTCACGACATCTACCCACACAGCTCCCCGACGACACTGTCGAGCTGACCGTGGTCCGGCTCCCACGGACCACTCCTGCCGACGCCATAGTCACATCCCCCCCCCTCCCCCCAGCCTCTCAAGAGTACTCTGTACTGCAGAGGGGTGGGGGGAATATGGGGCGCCGATGAAATTGACACCAACATCGATACATCCATCTTTTAACTAAGCTAAGATTATCTTTGGCCTCTTCAGCCACGTCCAGTTCTTTGTGAGTCTTGCTTGTGTTTGGGTGAATAAATGAACTACTGCAAAATGGGGGTTGTTTGGTGTAACTAAGCCGAACATCTCCCTCAAAGTTTTACCATACAATAAAACCTACACATATATCTTAAGAAGAGTGATAAGCCAAAATGATGCACAATGATGAGCACATTGTCAAATATAACAACAATGTGAAAGCAGTGTGGAACATTATAAAATGCAAAAGAGGAGAATACAAAGTTATATCGTAAAAGAGGATGAAGTTGATCAAATTTTATCTTTTATTGATTTTGAGGTTATCTTACAAAGTCAAATGACCAGAAATTTAATATTTTATTATAGCATTCTTTATCAGATGCCTTAGAGAAAAACAGTATTGCTATTTTCAAAGAGTGTCATTTTTTTCTTTAAATGGATTGAAGTTACCTGCCTAAGTAAGTTTGGGTAAGCAAACTTGATTACTGATTAAATTTAATGGGACACTGACTTTACAATATTATACGAGTAAAGTCAATTAGTAAAAAAAAAAAAAAAGAAACAGAAAAATGAACAAATTTTAACCCATTTGAAGTGTTCTCAGGTGTCCAGCCAGATAAGATCGTCAAATGACCACAATATTTCTGTGAATAATCATTCTTTGATCATCAGTTGGTGGTGATGCAATGGTCTGTCTACTCTCTGCCACTAATATTTATCTCTCTTGGGACCAGGTGCAATTCTGTGCACTGATGGTGCGCCGCATATCCAGTGGTAGGGGAAATGCAGATTGTGATAGGTGGTAGGGGGCCACAGTATCTCTCTGGCAGCCATGGCAGAATGATCTCATAAATTGTTGCACCGCTGCTTCTTGATAGAGCTTAGTATTGGTTTCCTGGCCTTCCTAAGTTGATAATCAGTGTCCCTGTTGATAAGGTTGCCTGTTATGCAAATTTCTATGGCCTCTTTGAAGATGCAGTGTCAGTAGTTATTTGTGGAAGCCAACACTTTTGTATTGTCGTAATTCACTGTGTGTCCAATGGTTATGCAATGTTCTGTTAGGGTAGATAAGCTTGGTTGTCCTGGGCAGTTGTAGCATTCTGTTCTTTGCACCAATCTTCCACTGTACTAATAGTTTGATTGATATAGGATTTGCCACATGGAATGTTGTATATGCACACTTTCTTAAGCCCAACATCAACTTTCACCATTTCCAATAAGATGCATGTTTTAACCGATAGTTGGAAGACTGTGTCAATCTTGTGTTGTCTCAATAGTCTCCATGTTTTGGACAACATGTTGCCTGCAAAAGGTAGAAACACCAGGCTTCTTTTCTCTTCTTCCATTTGTTCATCATCTTGGTACCTACTGCACTTCTGTTGTTGGATGGCCCTTTGGATTTGGCAGTTGTCATATCCATCCTTGCAAAACCAGTCTCCAGGTGTTTAACGTCCATTGATACATTCTGTTCAATCTGAGATTGTATGTGCTCTGTGTACCAATGTGTAAAGCATTCCATTTAGCTGAGCCAGATGGTGGCAGCTGGTAGCATATAGGTACAGGTCAGTGTGTGTGGTCTTGGGGTACACACTGTGACCTACCGAGCCATCTGACCTGCGTTGCACCAGGACATCAAGAAGGTTAGTTGTCTATCTTTCTCGATTTCCATGGTGAACTATATGTTATAATGGGTGGAATTTAGAAGTTGTAGAAATATTTGTAGTTAATTGCTTGCATGTGGCCAGATTAAAATATGTCATCCACATATCAGAAGAAACATAGAGGCTTCAGTTTGGCAGTTTCCAGAGCTACTTCTTTGAAACTCTCCATGAATAGGTTGGCTACCACGAGAGAGAGAGAGGGCCCCACATGGCCACTCCATTGGTCTGCTCATAGTATTGGCTGTTGAAGACAAAGCAGGTCGATGTTAATACATGCCTGAAAAGTTGTGTCAGTTCTGCACCGAATTTCTCGCTGACAAAGTTGACAGAATGTTCCAGGGGGACTCATGTAAATAGTGACACGACATCAAAGCTGACTATGATGGATTCTTGTAAAGTTAGCTCCTTTAGGCAACCAGTGAACTCCATCGAATTCCAGATGTGGTGTGCACATTTGCCCAGGAAGTGTCATAGTAGGCCCACAAGATGCTGTGCCAGGGGCTGTGTCAGTGACCCTATGTTGCTAACTATCAGTTGCATCCCATTTTTGCATGTCTTTGGAAGGACACATATTCTTGGTGCTACTGTTGAGCATTGGTGGAGTCTCTTGATGTCTTTCTCCTCAAACACACCATTTTTCAGCTAATTGGAGGTGCTTTGTTGTATCTTCTTAGTTGAGTCTGTTTTAATTTTCCAATATGCTGCATTGTCTAGTAATTGCAGCAATTTCTGTTCATAGTCATGTCTGTCAAGAATGGTAGTACTGCTCTCCTTGTCGGTGGGAAGAATGACCATCTCTGTATATTCTCTGAGGATGTGTAATGCTGTACTTTCTCGTCTGGAGATATTGCTTCTGGCCAATGTTGCTCTTGAAAGAATCTGGCACATTCCCCTCTTGATTTATTCAGCCTTGTAATCTGATAGCCCTCGGATTGACTGTTCTACTGAAGATATTATTTCAGTGAATGGGAGAGTTGCTGGTGTTGACGCAAAGTTGAGCCCATTTTCAAGTATGGCTGTAACTGTTTCGTCAAATGGTTTCCCCATGAGATTGATCAGGGTGCAGTGTGTGGTCTCTGTTTCTCCTTGTAGTTTGCCAGGTAAGTGAACAAACTTAGTGATCCATTTCTCCATGGATTTTGAGTGTGTCAAGTCTGTTTGGGTCCAGGTGACACCATCCACCCATTCCCAGGTGTATTCTTGGAGTGCGAGGGATAATTGTAGGTGAACGTGCAGCAGCTTCTTGGTGTTATTGTCGAGTTGTTGTCAGTTGTAGGGAATCCTTTCTCTGACCAGGGCCATGTTGGTTCTTCACTTGATACAATTCACTGCAGGTGTGAGTATGTGATGCACAACTTTGGTGAAAGTAGGTAAGGACATCTGCTAAGTTCTCTTCTTTTTAAGGTGCAGGGACAAACACACTATTACTCCTTGTACCAAAGTTGTGCATCACATATGCACACCTGCAGGGAATAATATCAAGCAAAGAGCCAGCCTGGCCCTGGTCAGGGAAAGGAATCACTACACCCAACAACAACTCAACAAGAATGGCAAGGTGCTCAGACTAGATGTACTTTAAATCCACAGAGAAGCTGATCACTAAGTTTTCTCAGCTACCTGGCAAACTAAAAGAAGACACAGAAACCACACAATGCACCCTGATCAATCTCAGGGGGAAACCACTTGACAAAACAGCTACAGCCATACTTGAAAAGGGGCTCAGGTTTGCGCCAACACCAGCAACTCTTCTGTTCACTGAAATAATATCTTCACTAGAACAGACAATCCAAGGGCTACCAGATGACAAGGCTGAAGAAATCACGAGGGAAACATGCCAGATTCTTTCAAGAGCAACACTGGCCAGAAGCAATGTCTCCAGACGAGAAAGTACAGCACTTCACATCACCAGAGAATATACAGAGACAGTCATTCTCCCCATCAACGAGGGGAATGCTACTACCATTCTTGAGAGACTTGACTATGAACAGAAGTTGCTGCAATTACTAGACAATCCAACATATAGGTAAATTAAAACAGACTCAACTAAGAAGATACAACAAAGGACCTCCAACTTGCTGAAAAATTGCACACTCAAGAAAAAGGACATTGAGAAACTTTGCCAAGGATATATGGCCTTCCAAAGATGCACAAAGATGGGATGAGAAAAATAGTTAGCAATGGAGGGGCACTGACCTACCCCCTGGCATAGCATCTGGCAGGTTTGTTATGACACTTCATGGACAAATATGCGCATCATATCCAGAATTTGACAAACTTCATTGGCCACCTAAAGGAGCTAACTTTACCACAATCAGACGTCACAGTGAGATTTAATGTAGTGTCACTATTTACCTGAGTCCCCTTGACAGATTCTATCAACTTAGTCTGAGAAATTTGGGGCAGAACTGACATAAGTTTTGTACTTTAGATAAACAAGATGAAATTGTGAGAGGCCTGCAGTTGTTCATATATTTATTACTGCTATTTTGACAACAGGAATTGCTTTAGATACTTTCAGTGCTTCTGGAAAAGTACGTGCCTGGTTCAAACAGCCACAAAGGTGAGTTAGTTTTTCTTTCTGTCTCTGTCTCTGTGGACTTTTGCAACATCAACTTCAGTGATTGCAGTAATGAGTATCGACTCTGTACATGTGTGATTTTTCTGGTTTGATGCTGATATTTTGTGTCTGGATTATTGCTGAGCAACTTTAGTCTATGCTTGTAAAGAATCTGTTGAATGTGTTCACTGTAGCTTCAGGATTAAATATCAATTCATTGTTGTGTTTAATTGCTACATCAGTGTGTACAAGAGAGTAAAATCGATCATCAAGGCTAAAATCGATCACTTGCAACTTTCTCTGCATTGAAAACAATCAGATTTTGACAAAATAATTTAATTGGATGAATAAAAAATCTACTTACAAACAGTGGCAGAACTTACAAATAGTGGCAGAACACACACATAAAAGAAAGTTATAATTTGGCAAGCTTTTGGAGTCTGTGGCTCCTTCTCCAACCAGAAGGGTTGAAGGGGAAGGAAGTGGGGTGAAGGAAAAGGACTGGACAGGTCTAGGAAAAGGGGTAGATTTTGGGAGAGACACACAGAACTGCGGATCAGGGGAGATTTACCAGACGGGATGAGAAGGAAAGTCTGGTTGTTGGGGACTGCATCAGATGAGATTCAAAAGCCTGACAGCTTGAAGGTGGAAGAAAGGGTAATTTGCAAGGCAGAGATTACTGCTTAAATATAGTGTATTAGTTAATAGGAATGAAAAGCTAAGTGCATTGTGCTTAACAGAGGTGGGATAGGGCGATGAAAAATAGACACGTAAGACAACGAAAGATGTAGAAAATTAAAACGGAGTGAAGAAAAGTGTAGTTACTGTGGAGAAATTCTGAGACAGAAGAAATTAATGTAAACTAAGCCCAGGTGGGTAGCAAGAACCAAGGATATGTTGTAGTGCTAATTCTCAGTTGTGGAGTTCTGAGAAACTGGTGTCTGGGGGAAGAATCTAGATGGCGTGTGTAGTGAAACAGGCACCGAGATCACGATTGTAATGTTGTAGAGCATGCTCTGCAACAGAAAATTGCATGTTGCCAGTATACACCCTCTGCCTATGCCCATTCACCCTAATTGATAATTTGGTGGTAGTCATGCAGATGTAAAAGGCTGAACAGTGGTTACATAATAGCTGGTACATGAAAAATGTAATTTCACAGGTGGCTCTCCCTTTCATATTATATGTTTTACCAGTTACAGGTCTGGTATAGGTGGTAGTAGGAGGATGCAAAGGGCAAGTCCTGCAATGGAGATGGTCACAGAGGTAGGAGGCATAGGGTAGGGAGACAGGAGCAGAAGGAGCATAGGGTCTGACAAGAATATTGTGGAGATTGGAAGAGTGACATAAAGCTGTTCTAGGTGTGGTGGGTAAGGTATCAGACAGAAGGGATCTCATTTCAGGGTATGATTTTAGGAAGTCATGGCGCTGTCGAAGTAGCTAATTAATACATTCCAGACCAGGATAATACTGAGTGATCAGTGGTGTGCTCTGAAGTTGCTTTTTTGGAGGGATTAACTGCACCAGGATTGGCTGTGGTGGCCCAGGAAACCTGCATTTTAACTAGACTGGTGGGGTAATTATGGCCAGTGAAGGCTAGGTGAAAATGGTGGTGTATTGCTGTAAACAGTCTGCATCTGAACAAATATGTTTTCGTCTAATGCAGAGGCTGTATGGGAGGGAACATTTGACATCGAAAGGATGGCAGCTGTCAAAATGTAAGTATTATTGCTTGTCGGTAGGTGTAATGTGGACAAAAGTGTGGAACTGACCTCGGATGAGGGCGAGATCAACATCGAGGCAAGTGGCACAGGATTCAGAAAAAGGCCATGGAAACTACTGGAGAAAGAGGGCTCCCCACAGCCACTCCGTCAGTCTACTCATAGTATTGGACACTGAAGGGAAAGTAGGTCAATGTTAACCCGACAGATGTGTCCTTATTTGACCTGCCCCTTTAATTCCTTCCTCCTTTTCCCTTGTTACATTTGCTTAGTCATGTTCTCCTAGATCATATTTTCCTATCCTTAAAATCTCTCTCACCATTTTCTGTTTTCCTGCACACTGCATCCTGATGTATTTAAAATTTAGATCTCATCACTGAGCAACTTTTAAGTGGCTCTCTTGTTACAATCAACATGGTGGTATGGAGTATTGACCAGTAGACTGGAGAATTAGAAATGACTGGATTATCCAGCATGAGCAAACAGTAAGTGTAATGTAACAATGATAACCAAATGTCTTGTAGAGATGTTTTTAAGGATCTTGGAATGCTTATACTCAGTTCCAAGTACATTTACTCCTTAATGATTTCTGTCACTGACTGTAAAAAACCAGTTTCAGGTGAAGAATGATCTGCATGATGATCATATGTCACAACATTAATTCAAGATTAATTTTTATTTTGACTTAGCCCTCTTGTCTTCAGTTTGGAGCAAAATTATGTACTCTGGTGCAAAGGTATTCAAAAAGCTCGCATTTAACATAAAGCAAGAAATTAGACATTCAAGCTAATAATAATAATAATAATAAAATCCTCATTAGCCACTATTTATAAAACTATCTGAATATTTGTGTCAAATATTCAAATGTTTCTTTGGCTACATGGCAACTAGCAGTGTTTATTGTAAAGCTGCCATTTCATACAGGCGATAAAGCAGGAACAACTCACTTTCTAATGTACTGGGTTAAATTCAGTGGGCATAAGCATCCTGGAGTATAGTTACAGTTTATTGTTAACACAATGTGCAGATTAACATTTTATGGTTTTCTTGCCTTTTGCCAAAGTTTTCCTTGATTCATTACACATCCCTGAAGTTTCTTCCAGACCGGATCCATGTAACACAGTGAATTAATTAATTAAACATTTTGAATGAAGAAATCGGGGAAAGGAAAGAACTGAAACTTTGATTGGCAGGGTTACATTTTATAACTACATTAATAATACTGAATAGCTTAAAATTTTTAATATGTCTCCTAGTGAGGGCACACTCTTGTTGATTCATTATACAACTGGTCTCATGCTGAAAGGGTTACTTAATTAATTGAAGCTGAACTACAGTAGTTGCTGGCTTCACCTATGTACAGCCTCCAACTCCCAACTCCTCCTGATCTGACTGGTGTGCTGTTCTAAATGGAAGTGGTGAGGTTTAGGGGTATGTGGTGAGGACAAGAGAAAACACATAGCTTCCTGCAGGTGCAAGTGAAGTGCTGCTAGCCAGGCACACAGATAGGCCAGGTGATAAAAGACTATTAAGAAAACTGTGGAGGAAACAAGGGACATACATATAATATGGTGTGATGCATACATATAGAACATAACAAAAAGAGAAGGGAGAAGTATGAAGGTAGTGGGAGGAGGAGTGGAATGGGGCAATAACAGTGGCAGAAGCATGTGACTGAGATAGTGTCTGAGCCAATGAAGTTTAGAATGGGAGATTTATAGAAGTGAATGTGTGAAGTGATGAAATGCCTCTTGGGAAGCATATGGCCTGAATTGTAAAGCAGCTGTTCAAAGTTGCTCAATTGCATCGAAAACAATGTTGTGCATCTGAATGATCAAATTTTATCTTGGGCACAGTTTTCAATTAATTCATCATGATCCACAGATTCCAACAAAGAGAATATTCAGAGATGTGAAAAAATTATAGGTAAATGTTAACAAAGAGAAGTAAACAGGTTGGACAAAAACAAGGAAACACCATGAGAAATGCATTCTTGAACATAAATCCAGATACTAGCAAAACCTTCAGACTGCACTGTTGCATTTGCCCATGACTGGCACCTGTGAAATGTCCTCAGTATGTTGCAAGTGCCTGTCACAATCAGAACAATGTTCTGAGTATTTGTTAGTGTGTTATGTTCAAGCTAAGCTCATTTGAACATGTACAAATTGTTGTTGCTCATATGGCGATTGCTTCCAGCTTCAAGGCAGCTGAAGTGTTTCATGTTTCTAGAGCACCACATCAGAAGTTTATACTGCATACAAGTAAAGTAGAAAAGCATCATCCACTAAGTCACAACATGGACAAAAGTGTGTATTGAGTGATCATGATGGATAGTAAGAAATTAAAAAGGATTGTGACAAAAAAATAAGAACAAGACTGCTGCAAATGTCTCTGCAGAGCTGAATGTCGCACTCGTGAACCCTGTCAGCACCAAAACAACATGAAGGCAGTTCAAGAAGCAGGGAATTGCTAGGTGAGCTGGAATTCTGAAACCACTCATCAGTGATGCAAATGCCTGTTACAGAAGCACATAGTGGTGAAGCCATAAAACCTGGGTTATGGAACAGTGGAGGAATTTTATTTGGTTGGATGAGCCTTTTGGCACACTGTTTCAAAATTTGGATGAGATGATATCCCAAGAGTGAAACATGATAGGGGTTTGAGGATTACTTGAACAGCTATATCATGGTATTCCATGGGCCCCATGGCTACTCTGCAAGGTCACATTACTGCCAAGGATTATGTGACCATTTTGGCTGATAAGGTACATTCCATGGTACAGTGTTTGTTCCGGTGGTGTTGTGTTCCAGCACAATAGGGCCCCTACTCATACAGCTTGCATCATCAGGACTGGTGTTGTGAGCATGAGGATGAATAGTCACTTCTGCCATGGCCACTACAGTTGCCAGACCTCAGTATTATTGAGCTGTTGTGATCTACTTTGGAGAGAAGGGTGCATGACACCTATTCAACTCCATCATCATTATCTGAATATCCCACTATTTTGCAGGATGGACGTCACCTTGAAAACCATACAGGACCTATACTTATCCGTTCTGAGATTACTGGAAGCTGTTTTGAATGCCAACAGTTTTCCTACACCCTATTAGGCACAGTAATGTATTATGTTTTTGGTGTTTCCATATTTTTGTCCGCTCCAGGCAAGTATTAGTTAATTTTCATTACAGTGATCAGAATTAGTACATATTACTCAACTGCTGCATATTAATTACAAAGATGAAAATGAAGATGGCAATGTGATGTTAGCACAAAGCTGTCTCTTGGAACAAACTGTTACTATTCACAGTCATGCCAGCATAGATAATTATGCCTCTAAACAGAAAAAATTGCTGGTGACAAACTGGAATCAGAGGAAGTGGTGAGTGGATGTATGGGGCAGATCTTTCAACTGTCATTCATAGGGATGCAATGTAGGAGCAAAGAGAATTGATTGGTGAATGGATGGATAAGAATATATCATATTCTGGTGGTCTGCAGAATACTACTTGAAAAGTATATTATTCAATGTCTTTCCTCTTCCTTCTCATACTGGGGAATGATAAAAAAATATTAAAGTCCTCACTAAGTATATGTTTTAGTAAATCCATGTGGGATAGTACTTGTGATCATGTAGTGTAAATAGATGTGGCATAGAACATCTGTTTGGAACCAACATGCAGGTTATTTTGAAAGAGTGATGACATGATATCAGAAATGCAGGCGAGTACATTTCTGGAATGTAGTAGGTTACAGCTATTAATGAAGAGGTATTGGGGGCAGATCAATTTAATACATGCAACAGAGCCATGAGAGGGGTCAAGTAACTTTAAACAGAATACAGACATATTCTTGACTATTACACAACCACACCAAATAGCATTGTATAATCTGTACAAAGTGTATAAGAAACAATTATGGAAGATAGAGGTATGAATTATTTAAGAAACAGTTATGAAAGAGGAAAGGCATGAAATGAGTAACCATCTAGGAAGATGTCTTAGTCCCAAGATGACAGGTTACATGAAAACGAAGAATAAAATATGGTCTCAGTGAGTCAAGTAAAATTAATTGGTGATGATATTCTGAAGAAATGAGGACAAGTCTTGGAACCGTATCCTGCTGGCAAAGTGACAGGAATGATGGAGAAAATACAGTCTTCCCTTTTGTACACGGGACAGTACTAAAAGTGGTGGCAGCTGAAATTTGAATTGCTCACCATGTTGTGGGGTGACAACCTCGCCACTGGGTACGTATAAAGTCAGTAAAAAAAAATGTTATGCAGGAGCCAATCAGAAAGTTACACTTTAAGGGCACACAGCATTAAACAAATACCCTCCAAAAACAGATGCAAAATCCTGCTCCATGTCATTCCTTGATTTCGGAGGTAGGAAAAGTACTTGAAGTCGTGATGTGGAGTCAAAGGCAGAACACAGCACTTAGTATAGTGACTTTGTAGCTTGGTGGCATTGTTGACAGACTGGTATGCAACAGCATGATGGTAGGTTTGGGATCATATCTCAAATTCAGTAGTTGTTTTTTGTTTTACTGCATTACTTTGTGTAATCTACAGATAAAAATTAACATAATTTTTATATGTATTAGCATGCCTAGATGACAGCTGAATGGATTTAACTTCTGGAAGAGGTTGAGTAGCTGCTACAACGTATAATGAGCATTAGATCAGTTTCAGAAAAAACTTTAATAACATTTGCTTAACTTTGAGACAACCATGTCCATATGATGGGTGATATATATTTGATTCAATGACAGAACACAATCATAATTATTTTTTAACATTAAATTATGATACTGTAATGTCACAAATGGTTTTTAGTTCTTGTACTGATTGACCATGAAATATCATTTTACAAAATAATTCAAATGAAACTGAGCACTATGGGACTTAACATGTGAGGTCATCAGTCCCATAGACTTAGAACTACTAAAACCGAACTAACCTAAGGACATCACACACGTCCATGCCCAAGGCAAGATTCGAACCTGTGACTGTAGCAGCAGCGCGGTTCCAGACTGAAGCACCTAGAACCACTCAGCCACAATGGCTGGCTTATCATTTTACATTTGAGTACAAACTTTAGTACACTGTTTTGACTAACAACACTAACTCACTTGTGGATCTGAACTATGATGAAGCTGTTATCAGTGTGGGCTATCAAAGTGGGCTGGGTGATACTGCACTTTAGCGTAAGTAGAACTCCAGGAGCGGTAGCATATGGAACCTTTTGAGGGCGCGTCTTCATGGTCATCTCTCATTCGTGACTGCAGCTGGCAGCAACTGTCTTTAGCTTGTGGTTCTGTCATGAGGTACCAAATTTAATGTGGAACCTCACTCTTCAAATGACACCCCCCCCCCTTCCCAAACCCCCACAACATTCTCATGTATTGCTGGGTCACATGATGACAGCTGTGGAGGGCTCCAGAGGGAAGGGGGGGGGGGGGGGGGAGGCCTAAATGCAGACAGAGATGTGACGACAGGGACTGAAGTGACAACTGATGATGGCTCCCTGTCAGCATGCTGGCAACAAACATGTGAGTGACTGCGAACACAGCCAAACAAACGGCAACAGGGTGCACACTGCACTAGGGAAGCAGATGCTGTGGTCTGGAGGACAGTAGACAGAACTCCAGGGGTATCATGGCAGCTTCCAGAGGTGACACATCCATGGACGTCACCTCTGGCTGCAGGACTGGTGGTGGCAGTGTGATGTCCATCTCCATCGGCACTGTATTGTACAGGACGGAC
Organism: Schistocerca nitens; assembly: GCF_023898315.1. Taxonomy (NCBI): domain Eukaryota; kingdom Metazoa; phylum Arthropoda; class Insecta; order Orthoptera; family Acrididae; genus Schistocerca; species Schistocerca nitens. The sequence goes on along the minus strand of NC_064615.1, from coordinate 578,821,329 downwards.
CACGACAGGTGGACAGGTGAAGATGACTACTGTTGCTGACTCCAGTGGCACATGGGCAAAAATTCTGCAACAGTGTGATTGACATAAGAGTGCCACAGCAGATTATAGTGATGCCTGTGCAGCCCAGAAGAATCTTGAATGACATAAGGCAAACTGCTCAATACTTGTGGGATGACACATTGTTTCCAATGCTTTTTCTTGGCAAAAACTCTGAAAAAACTTTGTTCTGCAGTTGAAACTTTGTCTGACTTGGCAGAACTAACTATTTACATGGTGGCTGCAGAAGGTGCAACAGGGGGTACAGTGACGGCAACCATGTAGTAATTCTGCCTGTCACTTCACATCACATGGCAAGGAGTGGTAGTAGGAGTAAAAAATCTTTGAGACTTGCTTTCATGTGTGGGAGAAATGGAATTTCTCCATATCACTTTGGAATGTTCAAGCAGACTGTTCAGCTTCACTGATTGACAGAGCATGAAAAGGATTGGTGGTGGCATGGTGTATGCCATTATCAGCATAAAAATGTTGAAAATTGGCTGGTGTGAATTGTGGTCTGTTGTCCAATACACGAACCTCAGGAAGACCGTCAAGACAAAAAATAGAGACCAAAGCCAGTATAGTACTAGCAGTGGTGGAGGTTATCATGGGGACTGCAAATGGAAATCTACTGTGTACAGCTACCACAAACAAACATTGCATGTTCCAGAATGGACCACCAAAATTGCTACTGTCAAGGTGGACATGGCATTGTGGGGAGTGGATTGATGCTCCCTACAAGCAGTACAATGAAAGGTCATTTGCTGAATTTGGGCATGCCTGCCAAGTACAATGATGCCTGGTGAGTTGCTGTGTGAAAACTATGCCCCAGTGACCCTGGTGTAACAAAGACAAAACTTCCCACTGGAGTGAATGAGGACTCACGAGCTATGCATTGTCATTCTCTCTATGCAGCAGCTGAACGCCTGGCTGCATGGATGGCATGTTGTGATGCAAAAAGTAGTGATGCGCAACTGGGTGACAAATTTCCTCCAAACTACATGGCCACCCGTGGTGCACATAAAGCAAAACTATCCAAAGAGCTGGGTTGGAAGCACTTGCTCCAGCAATATGATAAATGTCATGAAGACAATTTTGAAGAATTTCAAAATCTAGAGTGTCAATTGGATAACATGATTCCTCAGACAAATCAGACACTTTGTTGGTACTGAACAGTAACTGAGACAACAAGTCAGCATTTGAATACTGTGCTGTGGCCCTGTACAATAACGTGTATCGATAATTAGACAATAACAGAGCCTGTGGTGACATAAGCACAGCACACGCCACGAAGCAGTACCACAGGTGTTGACAGGTCAACAACCCCCTCCAGAGATGACGCATATTTCAGTGACTGTTGCACTAAGAAGTCACAGCGATAGCACCACCAAAGAAGTGATAGGTACCAGCACCACAGCAGAGCAGGCAGTTTCAAGACAGGTCAACTACCAAGAAGACCGCCTTTTACTTCTGTACTTAGCACTGCATCACCTGCAACCAATGAGTCCACACCAACCTGTCTTCAGTGAACATTCTAATGGGACAAAAACTGTTTACTATCCAGCCTTAGTTTCTGGAATAGTAGTTGAATTTCAGGATATGCTGCTGGAGCTAATTTGTACAAAGTTGAGTTTTCGTCAGTAAACGTGTGTGTTCTTGTCACTAATCATTATAAGTGTTTCAGTGTTCTCCTCTCATTGTGTTTCCAACAGCACACTATAAATAGTTGAGGGTGACAACATGTAGTATTTCCTTCTGTGGTTGTATCAAAAGCACGATTCAACATCTGGTGACAAGGAAGGGATAGGGTTTGTCCAAGTTACAAGATTAATTTTTGTGTTTGCTTGCCCACATACCCTTGTTACTAGTTATTTATTTCTTGCTATTTCTTTTTACCTGTCTGGTAAATTAGTGTGTGCACTTTTGACTCAGGATGGACACTACTATTGAGATGAGTGTGTTATTTTGAGTGAGTTATCTAATCCAAATTCCTTACAAGCATGGCTTCCACATCACAATGGTTCTCTAATGTGTGTTATCCAGTTACAGGGAGAGCAAATCCAGCAGTTGTTGCAAGCCATGACACAGCTAACACAATATCAACAGAAGAATCTACAAGCAGCACAGCAAACACAGCTGCAGTCTCCATCAGCCATTCCACCATTCCGCAGCCTCAACACACAGCATAAGGACTGGTTGAAATATTTAGCTTGACTGATGAATCATATGGAGGCACACTAATTGCAAAAATTTTTTTCTTTCTGTAGTGGGTACAGAAGTTTACAAGCTCATAGTGAAATTCTTTCCTGATGAACAACCAGAAAGTCTGAGACTTTAGTTAGCATGTTATCCACTTACTTTGATGAACAAACACTCATGGCTGCTGTGTACATGTTTTTCCATCTTCAGCAGACAGCAAGTCAAAACTCATAAACAGTGGGTCACTGAATTACTTAGTTTAACTAGGCACTGCACATTTTTGTGTTGTTGTGGACAATCATACAGTGATGTCATGCTGCATGATGCTATAACTCAATATTTGTGACAATAGGATTCATGCTGTTATTTTGAAACGACTTGATCCTTCTTTAGATATGGTGTTGCAGTTAATTGAGGCTCAGGACTCTTACGATTTAGCTAAGTGTGAGGTGCAAATGTCAATTTTTAACAAATTACATAGTGATTGTGTTAGTTGTGCTGTAAAATGTAAACAGTCCCATGCTCACCTGGCCCATGGGTCACAGTGTGTTACATCACTTACTGAGTGCTGTGCTGTGCCAGCAGAATGCCAATAGAGAGAAAAACATGGCATAATCTTTCCCATAGTGCTTTAGTTGCAATGCTACTTGTTATTTTTGCAACACAAGAGGTCATGTTCAGCCAGTGTGCATGAAAAAGCTGGATGGACAGCAAATTTCCAAGCAACATACCACTAAACCTCAAATCATTAATGTTGTCATGGTACAGCCAGCCACAGAACAGTGTTTTCTGGGGGCTGTAGTAAATGTTGTGAAGAGTCACCCAAGTACAAAAGTTAGCAAACATCAGTTGGGTGATTTTCAGGTGCCAAACAAGTCACACTGACACAAACACAGGTCCCCTACCAAATCTTTGCCCACTTCACTTGTCATGCATTGTTGTAGCTGACAGCAGCAGGCAGAAAGTGAAAGTTCTCTCTTAGATGTGGAACATAAGCAGATCAAAGTGTTTCATACTTTGTCAGTGGCTAAGAAAGATGTCAAAATGCCACTGGACACTGGTGTTTCAGTTACATTTCTGAAAAAAAACTTACTAATGAACAATTAGGTTCACCAATACTGAGTCCAGCTACGTACATGTTGTCACCTTATAATGGCCAGCTAATTCCAGTTTTAGGAACTTTCAGTATGTGAGCTACTTTTCAAGGTGTACTGAAGACAGCTGTATTCATAGTGCTTTCTTACAAATCTTTGCAGAATATTTTTGGTTTAGATTCTTTTGACATTTTCCGATTGTCAATCCACACGTCAACATTGCAAATTTCAATAGATTGCCTACGGACAAGCTTCAAGCTCTGTGTGACAGATTTAGTGAACTTTTTAGTGATGGTCTCAGTTGGGTGAACAATTTTTTAGTTCGTGTCACTCGAAGACAATGCACAATCAAAGTTATGTTGAGCTAGGCAAGTGCCCTTTGCCATTAAGGAACATGTTGCTGAACAATTATGGAAATGGGAGGCTGATGGGGACATCACTCTAATCAGTGCAAGTCAGTGATCTTCCCCATTAGTCATCCTTCACAAATCATCAGGACTTCTTTGACTATGTGTTGATTTTAAGTTGACTGTGAACTCTCAGACGGTGATAGACATGTACCCTTCACACTACCCAGAGGAACTGATGGACAGATTAGGCGAGGGTCATTATTTTTTCAAGATAGTCTTGGCAGATGCTTACCTTCAATTGCCTTTTGATGACTACTCAAAGAAATTTTTGGTTGTTAACATTCATCTCAGCTTATTTGAATTTCACCACCTGCCCTTCAGTAGTGGCTCACCACAGGTTATCTTTCAATGCTTTTTAGGACAACTGACAGCCAAGGTGCCTTCTTCCTTGAATTACCTGGATGACATTTTCCTGTCTGAATGTCCTGCACAAGACTATTTGGCCAATCTTGAGTGCTTTTTTCAAGTAATGTTTTCAGCAGGCCTCAAGAGTCAAAAGACAAGTTCTTTTTTTTACAGACAGAAATAAAATATCTGGGACATGTCATTAATGTGCAGGGTATTCACCCCACTCTGACTCATTTGCAAGCCATCATCAAAGATTTGTCAGCTCCCAAAAATCTAAAGGAACTGCAAACAGTGTTAGGCAAACTGAACTGCTAATTCAAATTCATTCCTCATGCCTCTCAGATTGCAGCTCTCCTTCACAAGTTATGGGGCAAGGATGTTCTGTTTGCATGGACTAAGGAAAGTCAGGTGGCTTTTGATCAATTGAAATGGGTGCTTCTTAGTAACATGTGCCTCACACATTTTGATCCAGCTAAACCAGTAGTGTTAGAGGTTGATGCTTCTAGGTATCATTCTGTCGCATTGTGTCAGATCAGTGGATCATCCAATAACATTTTCCTCCAAACTTCTAAGGCTCAGGCAAATTATAATCAGACTGAAAAAGAAGCATTGATGACCATTTATGGTGTAACCAAGTTTCGTCATTATCTCTATGGAAGGAAGTTCTATTTGGTCATGGACCATAAGCCACTCACTTCACTCTTTCACCCAACTAAGCCTGTTCCACCAGACATGGCAAAGAAATTGCAATGATGGGCTTTATTTCTGTCAAACTAAAACTATAAAATCTTGTACTGCCACCCTACAGCTCAACATTCCAATGCCAATGTGTTGTCAAGGTTATCGGTGGACATGGATGATCAATTCAACTCCTCCAAGGCATTGTGTTGTTGTATAGATGCTCTGGACACTTCCACAGTTCACAATTTTCCCATGGATTTTTGTTGCATGCACAGGAGGCTGCTGCAGATGCAGATTTAAGCATTGTGCTGAATTACAAGCACACAGGATGGCCAAGTACAGTGAAAGACATTGTTTGGCTGGAAGTCCATTGACAGTTTGTGGACCATCAAGCCTTGTCAGTATAGCATGGTATTTTACTGCTACACACTGAGGATGATCAGGTCTGGGTCATCATGCCACGCACCCTTCAGCAGGATGTTTTATGTTTGTTGCTTCAGGGACACTGGGGTATTGTGAGGAAAAAGCAGCTTGCTCAGCGCCATTGTTCATGACCAGGGATAGATCGCCAGATTGAAGACATGACATCACTCTGCACCACTTGCAAGGAGCAACAGGCAACTCCACCTCAGCACTTTAGTGACTGGCCATGCCCCAGCAGCCCATGGAAATGCATCCACATTGATTTTTCTGGACCTTGCTGGAACACACAATGACTTATTATGGTGGATGCCTTCAGTAATTTTCCTTTTGTGGTTCTTATGAACTCTATGATGTTGGCCAGTACTTTCGGAACACTTACTTCAATTTTTTACATTGAGAGCTTGCCGGAAGTGTTAGTGTTTGATAACAGACCGCAGTTCTCCTCACAGGAATTTGAACAATTTAGCACAGCCAATGGTACTGAACATGTTACCGCAGTGCCATTTCACCTGCAGTCAAATGGTGAATCTGAACATTTTGTGCAAACATTCAAGGTACAGATGAGTAAATTCCATGGAACGCACTCACAGGAGCAGGCCTTGCAATGGTTCCTGTCTACTTTCTGTGTGATGCCTTGAGATGCACCTTCCCCAGCTGAACTCTTGTGTGGCCACCAGCTTCAGACCTTGCTTCATCTGCTGTACCCACCAATCAGGAGTACTAGCCAGTACAATGATACTCATTTTCAGATCCATGACGCAGTACTCTTCAGGGCCTTCTGGACCGAACAGTGATGGCAACAGGGGACCATGTCACATATCCTTGGACACAACATATTATTAGTTTCTTCCCCTGGAGGATCACTGCTCAAAAGGCACTGCAACTGGCTTTGTCCTCTAAGACTCCGTGATCCTGTCACTGCATTTCATTTTACAGATTCAGCATGCAGCCAGAAGCCAGGGTCACAGCCGTCCACTATGGGCCAGATGCTATCTCAGCTTGAGGTACTTCCCATTGAGATGGATGTGCCCTCATCCCCAATGACACCATTACAGCAGCTCATGTTACCATAGGGAATGCCTCTGTGCCCTGCCACCTTCCTCTCCAAGGGGGGTCCTCTGGCCCTATATGTAGGCATCGGCCTTCCCTGCAGTTTGCTGGATGTTTTCACATGGGCTCAGGATGAATGCTGGCAGGCAGATGGGAGCCTGTCACCACCTTCATTCTCCGATTTCTGTCCTATCTGCTGCCCCTGCACCTCAACCATATGTGACCATGGCCAGGAGATTTGAGGGTGGGGGTGTCATAAGCACAGCATGCACTACCAGGCAACATGACAGCTGTTGGTAGGTCAATAACCCATTCCCAGTGATTACCAAACGAAGAAGTCACAATGATGGTGCCACCAGAAAAGTGACAGGCACTGGTGCCACTGCAGTGCAAGCAGTTCCAAGTTATCTCAACCACCAAGTGACCACCTTCTACTTCTGTGCTTCGCACCACATCATTTACTTCTAGCAAATCCACACCAGCTAGTCTTCAGTGACCATTATAGTGGGACCAGAACTGTTTACTATCCATCTTTAACTCCTGGAATAGTAGTTGAACTTCAGGGTCTGCTGTCAGAGATGATTCATACAAAGTTGAGTATTCTTCAATAAATGTGTGTGTTCTTGTCATTCATCATTATCAATGTTTTAGTGTTCTCCTTGTTATTCTCTCTTAGTGTTTCCCTCAGTGCATTAAAAAATGTTGAAGGTGGCAACGAGAAAAATCTCTTTCTGTGGTTGTATCAAAAGTACGATACAACAAGCCCACTGTTGCAGGTTTTGTACAGTTTGTGGTGGGACAGGCTTGGAAGGATTGAACAAAGCCATTAAAGGCCTGTGATCCATAATCAAATAGAACTTTCAACCATAGAAGTATTGCTGTAACTTGGTAATACAATAGATAGTGGCAAATGCCTCTTTTCCACGTTGACTATAATTGCACTGCACTTTCTTGAAAGTTTTTGTGATAAAAGCAGTGGGCCTATCACACAGACCAATTCTATGGGGGAGCAGTGTTCCAGTCCCAGAAGAACATGCACCTGCAGCTAATGCAACAGGCTTATCTGGATCAAAATGAATTAGACAATGATGACTTAACAAAGCATCTTTTAACTGCTGAAATTCATTCTGAGATTTATGGGATCACACAAAGGGAACACCTTTCTGGCAGAGCCAGTTCATTGGAGCTGCAATTAGTGCAGTGTTTGCAATAAACTTAACATAACAGGTTAATTTTCCACATGATGATCAGTAAAGGGACACTAGCAAATCTTTAATTGTGGACAAGTGTGAATGAGCAGGATGATTACCCTGTGCATTTATGACATGTCCTACATATTCAAGTCATTGTGGAAGAATGAGTACTTTTCCATGTTACATTTTAAGTCAGTGTCTGAGAGAACTTGAAATAAACACTCTAAATTTGCCTAATGTTCAGCAGACCTATGTCTGGCAAGAACTGTATTATCCAGATAGGTCATACTTTTGCCATTGTTTATTCCAGAAAATTAAAAATAACAGGAGCTGAAGCACTTCCAAATGGTAGTCTTTGAAACTAGAACAAACCCAGTTGGGTTGTTGTTGTTGTTGTGGTCTTCAGTCCTGAGACTGGTTTGATGCAGCTCTCCATGCTACTCTATCCTGTGCAAGCTTCTTCATCTCCCAGTACCTACTGCAGCCTACATACCCAGTTGGGTATTGATTACAAAAAATGCTCTGACTGCTCGTTCAGCTGCAATTGTAAATATGCATCACATAAATCAGTCTTTGAAAAGAATCTGCCCTATTCCAAACTACCCATTAATTACTTCTGTTGTGGAAGAGGACAAGAATTCACAACAGACTGTGGGTTACTGTGGCTTTGAAATCAGCACACAGACAAACCTCCTGACAGCTTCTTTAAGAATTAGCTGGTGGATTGTAAATAGACCGTTTGGATATGATCTTGCCTACAAATGTGAATCACTGTGGTTCATGTCGAGGATATGCTTTCCTCTCATGAGTAGAAAAACACTGTGGACAAGACTTCCTCACTTTATTCTGTCTACAGCACTTTGAGATCCTATAACTGACAGTGCTGTTTTCAAATCTTGATCTGGAAATTTTAGTATAGCAGAGTGTATGTATGCATCTGACATGTTTTATGTGATTGCACCCCATAGTGTAAAATAATCATAATGTTGTCCACAATAACACTTGAGCTTGCAATATCTCGTTACCTCTTTAAGTTGAGCAACCCTCTGTTTTAATGACTGTTCAGAGTTCTTCTTATGATGAAAAAAATTTAAATCTTCCTACAGCTAAATGAATCTATGCCTTGTAATGCATGTTGGTTTTCCTAAGGAATTCTTCATAATCAACATCTTCAGGATGAGAGTCTGGAAATAATTTGAGACACAGACGACAGACACTGGCTGCAACAGTGGACAGAAAGAATGCAATGTGCAACATATCTTTAACGCTCTTCATAGTGAAATTGCTTCCAGTTGAGCACAACATTATAACAAATCCTCTTTGTTGCAGTAATTCTGGCAAAACTTGGGTACAGCAACCAGCTGTAGTGCTGCTTGTTGTGACAGTAAGTTTGTCATTTGTTGTACATTGAACAGCAGTCATTCATTTAATGATAGTTCACATGCAGGCTCAGATGTGGTTAAACACTTTAGACTAGATACAATAATACAAAAAATTATTGCTTGACTAGCAGAACACAAAGCATGTCAAGACAGGCAGATGAAGGTGGAATGCTATTCAAAAATTACTCTTCGCCATTTTTATTCATGCCATATAAAAAAAAACACACTTAAATAGATGTGAGAACTAGACTTACCACCATTTCTGTATGTTGTAGCAAGTCTAGACAAAATTCAGTTGATTTAACTTCTGGAGGAGGTTGAGTAGATGCTACAACATATAATAAATATTAAGATAAATTTCAGTAAAACTTTAATAACAGATACTTTGGAGGACATCCACATCCATATGAGAGGCAATGTACATTTGAGACAATTGCAGAATACACTGATAACTGTTTTTTATGTTGAATGTTGGTACTGTAATGTCACAAATGTTATTTAGTTCTTGTACTGAATGACAGCCAGACTTCATTTTACATTTGAACTACAACGAGGCTGATATCAGAGTGGATTATCATAGTGGGCTGAGTGGCACTGAACTCTGACATAAGTAGACTTGGAACAGCAGCAGCGCACAGAAATCTTGAGGCCCTGTCTTCGTTGATTCTCTCATTTGTGGCTGCTTGTGGCAGTGACTTCCTTTAGCTGGTGGTTCTGTCATGAGGTACCAACTTTATCATGGGATCTCACTCTTCAGACAACACCACAGGAATGAACATTTCATGGTTCATAATAAGATATTTTTAGTCCTTAAAGGAATACAGCATATGGTTTGCTTACCATCTAATATTATGTCCAAAGTGACCATCTGCATCCTGTCAGGAAGGGAGCCTATGGGGTGAATGGGGTGAGTAATAACTCTCATTTTCTGCCACCTCCTCCCAGGCAACTCAAGTGATGTTCTAAATGCCATTGCAGGGTTCTGGCACTGTGTGAGGCCAGTTTCCTTGCACAGCCTGTTTTGTCCATACATTTTCAATAGATTGTAGCTTGATTCAGTAGGAGGCCAGCTGAGAAGAGACATCTCTTTTTTTTCTGCAAATCTCTCCTGCCCAATAGTTGAAATGAATACTGGAGACTGATATTGCTAGAAATAAGTTAATCCTCAGGATATAGTTTTTGCACTGACAAGACCATGGCATTGAGTATACTGGACAGCATCAAGTTGGTCATCCTTTTGTGGATCATCCCTAGTCCGTGAAACACATCCAACCCCAGATTGTCACAGACACATGGCCGCTCCGAGATGACTCAAAATTATGTTTGTGGTCCAGACAGATACCATGTGCATATGTACTCATACTGAACCATCTTTCTCTGAGAAAAAAATACTGGTTTGTCAAAAAGTATTACATTTTGCTAGTCACAATAGATCTTTCACTCAGTAAACATTAATATGTAGAGTCAATAATTATGGAGCTTCTCCTTGATGGCTGCATGTTTGCTTTGTAGACTCTCCTCCTGATGCCGGTGCTGAAAGATATTGAGCTACACTATAAATGAAGTGGTATGTTTCAACTGCAGCACATTTAAAAAACGATTTTAGTTGTGTTGTGGTTACAAATTCATTATCCTGGACTGGTATTACATGTCATCAACCGGTTTGCACAAACTTACTGCAGTCTCCTGTATCACTACAGCACTGCACCCCAGCCTCCAATACCATCAAATTCTATTAATATGTGGTGTTTGTTCTTTCAGACATATCTGAAAGAACAAACAACACACATTCATATAATTTGATAGGCCTATCTGGGTAACGAATCCACCTTCTTCAGTGAAGATGCACAAATATGTCTGACCTCATGTGGGAACCTTGGAAGAGCAAACATGGAGGAAAACAACAGGAGCTGCAGATAGGTGACACTCAATAGGAGTGTGCATCAGCTGTGAAGTGAGCCGAGACAGTCCGTGTAGTTGCAATAAAACTGTGTCCTGGATGGTGCAGTGTTTACTGCACCTGCCTAGCACGCAGGAGATCCTGAGTTCAAATCCCAGTCCGGTACACATTTTCACTTGTTGCCGCCGATTTCGCGTAATGTCCCAATGCAGCTGGCTGCAGTACTCCCTCCCCTATCCTTTCCTTTTTTCCCCTCTCTACCTTCAATTTACATATCTACATACCATCAAATTCATTGCTACACAAAACCAATGACACGGTCACAAATAGATGGTTAACAATGAAGCATGCTTGTGAATAAAGTGCCTAGACTCAAAGCAAGGTCATTTATGTATCTGCCTTTGAACTGTGTACTGTCATTGGCCTTTATAGAGTGAATTGGGCAATGACAGACTTACTCATTGCATTAGACAATCAGTGAACACAGCAGAAAATTGCCAGTTCATGTAGGGATAATATATAACATGACAAATTACTACATAATGAGATTCCTCTTCAGGTAAGGTGATCTTAGAAAAAAAAATTAAGCAGGTTAGTCTCTGTAAATGTGTGCTTACAGTGTTTACGTCACTAGTCCACACTTTTTGGAAAAAAAAGCAGACACCACATTTGAGCACTTTACTATTATTAACTGAGGAGTTTACATACCGACCAGTTCCTGCACTTACACACTTTTTTTTTTTTTCTTATGGATATTTAATGAAACTGAAGATTAATTTTACTTTACACCCCAATTACAAGATACTACAATAATACAAATAATAATGATGTAGTAGGTGATTATAGATAGTCATAACTAGCATGCATTTTTATACAGGAGAGAAACGTGTTAGTACTTGAGATTTCAATGTTAATTTTCTGACATCCTCTAGTGGCAGGCTGACCTACAAAATTTGATGACCATATGTAAACATATTTCTGCATTTGGTTTCCATGCCAGAATAACTTCACATTCCAGTACATTACTTAACAGTATATTTATACATCAGAAAAAAATAGTTGACATCACTGACAGTCGAGTTCTTAATGGTGTCTCTGATCATGATGGGTGAAAACTCGCTATAAATGCCATAATTACTGGTGGTACTGAGCAACCACTGTGTCATCTTCCACCAATGGTGTCACTGGATGTGATATGGAGGGATGTGGGATTAAGACACTACTCTTCAGGCCATTATCAAATTTTATGAGCTGGAGCTACTACTATATGGTCAAGTAGCTAATTAATTGCCATCATGAGAAAGAGTGCACCCTGTTCCAGTACTCACATGCAGAAAAAATCTATGGCAGTACTGGGAATCGAACCTTGGTCCTCTGTGCGGCCATCAGCCACACTGACCACTCAGCTACTAACGCAGAAAATATTTGAAAGTACTTTTTCAGAGAGGATTTGTGGTGCTCAAACCAAAAAATCCACCAATAAGCCATGGATAACTACTGGTATAAAGACCATGCAAAACAAACCAAAGATCTTATATCAAATAAAAAAAATCAGACAATCCAGCCCAGCTAAATCACTACAAAATGTATTGCAAAATACTAAGTGAAACTACTTAAATTGAAAAGTCTGTCTTTAAGCTCAAAAATTAATAACTCTAGCAATCAATTCAAAACTGTCTGCAAGGGAATAACAAATGAGACTCAAGCTGCCCATCCAAATAGAATCCCCAAGACATTTTTATAGATATTGAAAAAGGCCACTGAATCACTGAAAGAATTTTTATAATTTTATTTACATACTTATTCTGTAGATCCTTAATGCATCTGAGATTCTGGACTGTGGAATGAGTAAGAAACTAATATAAATGTAAGTTACATAGAACACGTAACAAGGGAAAGTACAGTTAATTTACAAAAACAGCTGCAGAAAAATTAAAAATATAAAACTAGAACAAAAACAGAAGTGAAAAAAGACATCATACAAGGACCTGCATATGTTGCACAACAATACACAACAAACAAATAATAAAAATATGAATATAATAGAGGGAAACATTCCACGTGGGAAAAATATATCTAAAAACAAAAATGATGTGACTTACCAAACGAAAGCGCTGGCAGGTTGATAGACACACAAACAAACACAAACATACACACAAAATTCAAGCTTTCGCAACCAACGGTTGCTTCATCAGGAAAGAGGGAAGGAGAGGGAAAGACGAAAGGATGTGGGTTTTAAGGGAGAGGGTAAGGAGTCATTCCAATCCCTGGAGCGGAAAGACTTACCTTAGGGGGAAAAAAGGACAGGTACACACTCGCACACACACACATATCCATCCGCACATACACAGACACAAGCAGACAAAATGCTTGTGTCTGTGTATGTGCGGATGGATATGTGTGTGTGTGCGAGTGTGTACCTGTCCTTTTTTCCCCCTAAGGTAAGTCTTTCCGCTCCCGGGATTGGAATGACTCCTTACCCTCTCCCTTAAAACCCACATCCTTTCATCTTTCCCTCTTTCCTGATGAAGCAACCGTTGGTTGCGAAAGCTTGAATTTTGTGTGTATGTATGTGTGTCTATCAACCTGACCGCGCTTTCGTTTGGTAAGTCACATCATCTTTGTTTTTAAATAATAAAAATATTTGTATAAAAAGCCTGTCTGTCTGTTAAAAAGTTTTATGAAGTAAGTGCATCATTATTTTATTTTTAAACAGTGCACTGTTACTATATAGACCTTTGATGTCAATATGAATTAAATATTTTAATACTGGAATACTGCACAACTTTCTGTGCCTGAGTTAGATTTTTAAAATCACAATGGAAGTCAACCTTTCTTCTTGTGTTGTAATGTAGTACATTTTGTTGGTTTTGTAGGGAATAGGATTGTCAACCATGAAGCTCTTAATGGAATAAATTTATTAGGAAGAGATGGCAAGTCTCCCAAGTTTTTAAAAAAGATTACAACTGGTAGTTCTTGAGAAGAACTCATCATCCTGACAACCTTTTTATGCAGAAAGAAAAAGAATTTTTTTGAAGTAGTTGAATTCCCCCAAAAGATAGCTCCATAACACACAGTAGAGTAGAAGTACCAAAACAAGTGACTTTATAGCACTGATGTCTCCAATCCTCTACATTGATACATTGTTCGTTGTTTTCATCTCTGCTGATCATATCCAAAACTGGCTTCTGCTTCCTATCTTGGATGCAGGATTTTAGCCGGTTTACCACAGTCCCACTGACGTCATAGTGGTACGTTTTATAAAAAAGCATTTTGTGAACCACACAATTGAAACCCTTAGTCAGATCACAAAATATACTAACTGGCTTCATTTTTGGCTTAGGGGTTCCAATACATCATTTGTGTATGAAAATACAGCTTCAGTTGTGGACGTATCTTTTCAGAAACCATATTGATGACATCAGTGTTCTAGGAGTGCTTCAAAAACCTGGAGGGTTTTGGAGAATGTGGTGAAGAGAGAGACGGGACAAGAGTTTATGACTTCTGCTGTGTCTTCTTTTTTGTGGAGAGGCTTCACTATAGGAAGCTTCATTCTGTCCAGGAAGACGACCTGATTCAAAGAAGCATTATACATGTGTGCCAAAATTTTGCATAAGTGATCAGAACAGGCTTTGAGAAGTTTGTTAGAATAGATATGCATAACTACCGTAACAGTAAATGAAGTAAGAAAACCACCACCACAAAAAGAAGACAAATAAGTGTAGACAATATCTTGAATACACTGCTGAATACCTGTTGCATCATTTCAGCAAAATTCTTGAATATGTATTCAACCTTGACGTTTATCATGTTATCTTCCCTGACAGGTTGAAATTTGCACTGTGAAGAATTCTTATAACATCTAAAGCTGCAGATGTTATGAATTATATTCTCTCATCCTTTTGACTGTATTATCTTAAGTTCTTGCAAAATTGCTATAAGCCAGGTTTGTAAAGCTTCTGGACAGCTTCCACATTATTAGTAAAAATATATTTGGGTTTCAAAAAGTTATTTCCATAACTGATGTCATATTTTCATTCACAAATGATTTTTTGGAATATCTAGATGAGGGAACATTGCTGGTTGGTATATTCTTTGATCTTTAAAAGTATTCCACTTTAACAATCAGAAGATATCTCTCAAGAAAGTAAGTCACTATGGAATCAGAGGACAAGCAGGTAACTCGCTAAAATTTTATCTCCACAGCAGATAGCAAAATGTAGTTTCCAATGTACACAACAAATGGGTAGCAGAGATAGACTGACTGAGAAATGGAGTGTTATGCAGTCCCACAAGGATCTGTTGTTGGTCTCCTATCCTTTCTCATAAACATTAATGACGTGTAAAAGTACAAGCCACTTCACAATTTTTGCCTATAATACACACCAATGTAATTGATAACAAGATATGCACCATCCTAGAGAGCCAATTGTTTGCTAGCAGTAAACTTCAGCAAAACTAACTGCATCTAGTTTCATTCTGAACAGAGGAACTCAGAGATTGTTATTGCACAGGAAGGCAGTAGATACAGGGAGTATATTTACTAAAAACTCTTAGGAGTCCCAGTTGGAAGCATGCTTGGCTGGAAAAATCGGTTCCTCCAAAACTATAAAAGGCCATTGTCAGTAACATTTGCCATTAGTTTAGTTTAGTTTTGTCCATAGATCATATTTTACAATGATGTAAGAAATGTCATGTTTACAGTTTTATAAAGAATAAGACAAATTTATTAGAAATTTGTCATTGACACATAAAAATATTTTTTTGTAATAGTGTTTTATAGTTAATAAATATTAATACACATTGATTAAATATACAGGGTGTACATAAAGTCCGGGAATACTTTCAGTTATTTACTGCACAAGAACTAAACATTGTACAGATGTCATACATATTGCATTTTGAAGAGAAACTCCAAAAGTTAGTTTATTTTTTATTTTTTTTACAAACATTCGACATGCAAACCATGGCAGACACCAATACAGTAATCGAATTTTTGCCATACCAGTCCCATCATGGCACATCGACTGTGGCAATCGCTTCCAGCATTCTCTCCCAGAGCTCTGCTACGTCATGTGGTAGAGGTGGTACATACACCAGATCTTTAATGTGTCCCCACAGTCACACGGAGTTAGATCTGGTGATCAGGGAGGTCATCTCATGAAACAGCTTGCTCTGCACCTGAACTTACCATGTTCACGACTAGCACTGACTATCGGCAAATTACCAAACTATGCTGTGGCGGTATATATGAAAAAAAACTTTCAGGGTTTCTCTTCAAAATGACATATGTATGATATCTGTGCAATGTTTGGTTGTTGTGCAATAAATAATTGAAAGTGTTCCTGGACTTTACACCCAGTACTAAGAGCCTACTCTCAGTTTTATTTTGGAAGTGATCACTCCTTTGTGCTCTTTATGCTAAATAGCAGTCTGTTATAAAACAAGCTTCCTGCAGTTTTAGGGTCCCTATCTGTCTTTTCAATCTTTTGCTGTAGATATGGTAGTATCTCTAGTTCTTGTGTTGTGGTCATATAAATCTCTATTTAGAGGTGCTGTGCAACTTACCATTAAAAGAAATATTGTATCATATATGTACAAACTTGGCACAGTCAATATTTTAAATTCTTCGAATTTGTTTTCGCAGGACTCCTGTGGTGTTGGTTTAGCTATGTCTCTGACGGCTTTCTTTTGAAGTTTTAAGATTCTTTGAATGTGTGCATCTTCTGCTCCTCCCCATATTGATATACAGTACAGTATGTGCAGGAAGTATGTGTGGAAAGATAAGTACATAGTGCATTTTTAGCTAGGTTTGTGTCCAATGTATAACATATTCTTTTCAATAAGAATATATTTGTACTTATTTTTGAACAGATCTTATCAATATGGTTTCCTCATGTCAGAAATTTGTCTGCCTCTATTCACAAAAACCTATTACAGTCCACTTCTTCTAAGTCTGCATCCCCAATGCTCAGGATAAATTCCTCTGGGCTGTTAGATCTGTATGTTTCCAATTTTGTGCAGAAAGTTTTCTTCCTGTTGATCAACAAATTATTTCTCTAAAATAGTGTTCTGCCATTTCCAGATTCTCACAGGCTCTCGTTTCAAATGTCACTACATACTAGTAAAGTTGTGTCATCAGCATACGTAATCACTTTTTCATTTATATGCAAGATAAACAGCAAAGGTCTTTATCCTAAATCCTGAGCTATTCCATATTTTACCTCCAGAAAATCTGTGTATTTCTGGATTTATGTTTTATTTCTGTTGTCTATTTTCAACTAAGGTTTTCCTCTTATGCCATAACAGTCCAGTCTTTCTATAACAATTTTATGGCAGACACAATCAAAAGCTTTTGAGGTCTAAGTATCCACTTGATACCTTTGATGATCCAGTGCCCTGGTGACGTGTGTTATGAAGTTTGCCGCTGCAGTCTTAATGGATATCCCCTTTTTAAATCCATGTTGTGCTTCGTTTAAGCTGTTTTGATTCTCTACTATGTTAATAATTCTGTCTTTAATCACTGCTTCTACTATTTTAGACAGAACAGTTGTGATTATTATGTGTCTCTAGTTACTTGGATCTCCTTTACTACCTTGTTCCTTTTTAAAAATTTTGGGAATACTTCTTTCATCATTACTAAATTTATTAGGATCACCAGGGGCTTTGCAAGATATCTAGCACAGTGTTTGACCGTTTTTGCTGATATGCCATCCAGACTCTCTGTATTTTTATTTTTCGCACTCCATTTTTTTTTTTTTTTGGAATTTCCAATTCATCAGTAGGGAGTAGGTATAAACTGTCAGCCGGCTCTTTTGGGACATTCCATGCTCTTTATACTGATATGTTTTATTTTAGAAGTTTCTCCACTACAGCTCTGTAGTGCTGATTGAATATGTTACCCACTTGTGGATCTGTCATGTCTTTCCCCTCCCTTGTCAGTATTATATTTGTGTCATTTAAGACATGTAACTCTTTTCTCTTCTCGTTTATACAATTCCATACTGTTTTAGAGATGTTAGAAGGTGCTTATATTTTGAGTTTTTGATGCTGGTCTTTGCTTCATCCTAGTGTATGCTTTTTTCTTGCGCTTGTAAGCTTCATGACACTCGTGTCCTTTCTCTTTCTGATAATTTTTATAGAGCTGTCAGTCCATCTCTTGCTTTTTCAGTTTCTACAGCATATCACCTTTTGTTTGGGTCAGACCTAATTGTTCTGTATATTTTGCGACAAGCTTTATCCATGTGGTGTCTTAATACGCTGCAGAAGATTCCCATCTCTTTCCTACAATGGCCTCTATGTACACACCATCCAACATTTCTGCTCTCAGCAAAATTCCTAGTCTACTCAATTTCCCAAGTTTAGTTCATCTAAATTCAGCCACAGTGTTATCATCACTTTTTGTACTATCTCACAGTTCAATTGTTTGTCAAAAGTGGTCAGTAACAATAGTGTTTACAACTTGAACTTTTTGTCTTTCTGTAGGTATATTTGGAAGAACATGGTCCATTAATGTGCTTGATGTTTCTGTATGATTTTTTACATGAAACTGGAGATTGTATGTCCTCATAATGTCATGAAAATTTCTTGTGTAACCACTGTCTTTCTGCATATCTATATTTAAGGCGTCTGTTATTATTACAAAAAAATATTTCTTCATAACTGTGCAGTAGCACATCAACCTCCAGCAAAAAGTTTTTGATTCTTGAGTTAAGTGATCAATATATTCCTTTTAAAAGGCATTTTTACACCATGAATGTTATTTGCACTGCTGCTGCTTCAAAGTATAAATCTGTGCAGTTTATGATCTTTTATGGAGTGCAGTCCCCTAATCTGCTGTCTACATATATTACTACTCCCCCACTTCTACATCCAGTTCTGCAATATGATGCTACGTTTTTTATCCTACTAGATTGAAAACCTTTCATTCACTCTCCTTTTAACTATGCTCTGTCATTTTGAAAATACGGGTAGTTCAGCAGCTCATAACACTTCTAATAATTCTGATTTGTTAGATGCATATTGGACATTTTGATACAGTATTTTTAAATCAATTTGTTTTTAAAATCTATTGCTCTATATTTATGTTGCTTTTTTTTACCTCTGGGTATCAACAGTTTTGTTCCTTTTGTGTGCAATTCCTGTTCCTTGTGCTTCTTTCCATGGGTCCAGACGCTGCTGCACTGCTGCCAGAAGATCTACTGCTATATGTTTGCACTCCTGTTGATGCTGCAAATAATACTGATCCTGTGGTTGGTAGCTCCTCTTTTGTAGACAATGTCCCCTCTTCTTTTGCAAATGACGTTTTCAATGTTGGTAAGATCACGTCAGCAGATGAGGGAATGTTAGATCAATCTTGTGTTTTCACTTGTTGGTCTCTCAGCATGGTATTTTTTGCTTTCACAAAATCATCATAAGCGGGTGTTTTAGTCTGTCCTTGTAATTCTGTACTCAGAATATTTTAGGACTGTTTTTTTTTTTTATTTAAATTTCTTATGTGTTCTCATATTTTTTGGCAAAGAAACACTTTACCTGAGTTGTTTAAGTGTAGGCCATGCTTGGTGAAATGTGTTCTTTCTTTCGATTTTCTTTGTTTACACACAAAGTACGAATTAAATCATAGCATGGATAATTTGCAGTATAAGAGATATCAGTACATCAAAGTTTGCCTGTGTTGGTCCTTCCACTCACTTAGGTGTTATGTCTTCTGGACCAAATCACCAGCATCAAAAAGTATTTAATGCACAGAAAAATCTCACCAGAATTATGTGCGAAGTGCCTCCAAGAAACTATTGCCATAGTCTTTTGAAGGAATGAGAATACTAACCACCACCTGCTCACAACACATTATTACTCAGTCATGACCTTCATAACTGACAGTTTTCCTCACTACAAAGCATAACAAAGTCATAATATTCAAATGTGAATCAAGTGGGTTTATCCTTGCATACAATTTTTTTGTCTAGCTGAGTTCTTTCTTAAGAATGATAATAATAATAATAATAATAATAATAATAAATAAAGCACTTCTCACATATTTATTTCTGTTTGTTGTTCCCATGCAATTGTATGTATTATGTCAAACATTTTGTTTATGTTCTAAAACATGTAATACAGTTCTTTGTTACTAGTTAAATCAAACTGAATCATTATGTAATCCCTTAATTATATTCTTGCGTCATAGGAAAATAATAAATTACAAGATAAGAATTGCTCGCCAGTATGTTATTACATTCCGTAACTCATACTTAGTTACCATTACATATAAATTAGTGTAATGCAAATGATACGTATATCAGTTAATGTTTTATAAATGACAAGTATGTAACAAAATCCATGTTTTGACTTGTTCCACATTCTTGTGCCTACACATGCTAATTGATCTATGGAATATGCACCAAAAATAAATACACAGCCTAAAAACTATCACATCTACTGTGCAATATTAACTGCACATCATCTGAACAGTGTTGTTTTCCATTTTAGTGTCTCTTAAAACAAGTAGGGAGGGGGAAAAAAAAACATTGCTACTTAACATGGAATCAAACCTCTGCCTCCTTACATAGAAAGCCTACTGGTTGAGCATTCAGCTACAGTGGCAACCATGAAAAATTCTGCTGCTTTGTAGTGTCTCTATAGTTAACAAGTGCATTTTGTTTGCAGAAAAGCTTATGTGACTACTTGGAATAGGACTAGAATACAGATAGCATCATTTTTGCTTCACATTTCAAGTAATGCCTGTTACATTAATTTGCATCAGTACTGCAAAATACATGACTCTGATCAAGATTCTTTTCGTTCACTTTTTGTGCTGCAAAGCGTACCAACTTCCTGCAAACACATGATGTTTTTCAACACAGTTTTTCCCAAGGCACAATGGGATCCAGTATTACCACATTCTTTCTTGCAATCATGACCAGCTACATTCTCACAAATTATTATTTATTCTTCTAAGGCAAAATATATAAATAAATGCTGAAGTTAACAGTGGGCAGTGTGGTGGCAGCCACCTATGTTATAAGCTATTCATGTCCCATCTAGAGGATTCTTTCATAATTCAAGTGCATTTTTTCAAGCTTCACTCATGACGACATTATGAGCTGGAGTCCAAGCTATGGCACTGTCTTCAATGATTCCAGTGGAATGTAGCTGAGAGTACTGTCACATGCATCCATCCTCAAACACTTATTCTAGTCACCTGCATCAGTGAGAAACATTTCTGCTCAGTTATTCCTAGCATTTATCTCTGTCTACCCTGGAGCAGGTTGTAAATATGGTAGCTGGGTTACAATAAACAGCATAATTTTTATGTGCTGTTTTCCCTCATTGTCATTTGAGAAATGAAAGTGAGGAATGAAAAAAAGTTTTAATCTGCAAACTATGTCTAATTTTATGCTATTTGGATTCTGTCACTGCTATCAGATAGAACTACTACACAGATGAACTACCAAGCACCCATTTTTTAACAGCTCATGATGTGGGATGGGGGAAGGGAGGAGGAAGAAGTAACAGTGTCTCTTGTAGGTGTTTATTTAAAATATCTTTGTTTATTTCTTTACAAAAAGAACATTGTAATCAAAAGAAAATAAAAGTAACAAAAATATTTATACGAAGTTTATAATAGTGGTTCATTCATCTTAACTGCCACTAAAGAGAGATAACAGACACTTCAAGTCTGAATGGCAGAATCCATATGTGGTACTTAGGCCAACGTGTAATATCAGATTTCTTGTTGACTAGGAGAGACAGTGTGGCATGAAGTTTCTCATTAAATGCAAATGAAATGCATACAACACATGAACTGATGTAATACGTCTACAAAGTAGCAGTCTCATAAAATGGCAAACTAGGCACATATGGACAGCAGTTTCATTGATTTTACGTATGTTATTCAGCCAGTATATTATGTGCATTAGTGGGAAATCATAGAAGATTACTCTCAATAAAATTAGAAGTGACTTTGGATTTGTCAGTATGTTAACTCACTTTTCCAGGGCACATGTTTAAAACATTAATATGTCCATACATAAAGATATAAAAATGACAATGTTGCTAGCTTTCAGCTGAATTTGAGCAGTGGAGTACATGTGTATCTCTGTGTCTAGTGCTCTAGCCTATTCAATGTGTCCACACTTTGTGTGTGTGTGTGTGTGTGTGTGTGTGTGTGTGTGTGTGTGTGTGTGTGTGTGTGCGCGCGCGCGCGCGTGTGTGTGTTTACAAACACAAACTGCAGCTCTGAAGGAGGATTCATCCAAGTGTTAGCAACACTCTCACTCTTGTTTCTGTGATTGTGATGCCTTAGCACCTCAATTACTTGGCGAGTTGTTATCTTTACTCATTAAATTATTTATACATTTCTGCAATAACATGAACATGTTATAGACAATATATGAATCGGTGAGTTGACAAAGGAGTCATGCTCACTGTTTTTCGAATTAAGTACATGTTGATGGTATAACAGGGGGTCATGTCCCAGCAACAGAAGCGTTCAACATTCACAAGATGATGTAACGAAAATTGTACAATACGAACCTGTTGAGTTGAAACCATTTTATAACAGTATCTGTCAGTGCCCATGGACAAGATAAAGATGAAGCATGCCCACCATTGCCTGCTTTGCTGTATTTTGTTTGTTGTTGTATTTTGGGTATATTATGAATAGACTGTTACAAAATTGCATAACACAACTCTTCTGCCGCAAACAGAATCCTAGTTGCATTCTACTCCTCCTCCACATCATCATCTGTTCTGAAAAAAGGTCATCTCCAGCACATTTCTGACCACTCTTGAAGGCTAAAGTATATTGTAATGGTGTATGAGGGCTATTTAAAAAGTAAGTTCTGATCGGTCACGAAACAGAAACCACTGTGAAAATCCAATGAAGCTTTGCACAGATGTGTTGGGCAGTGTCTCTAGTATTCCCGTTGATCTCATCATGTCGCTGTTTTCAGTTCTGAGTGCACAGTGAGCACATAAGGATGCCTAGGAAATAGTGTCTCCTGCCAAGTATGAGAGCCTGGTGAGAGATTTAGCCCGATGTCATGCAGCCCACATAAAACAACTGTTGTTCCTTCTTTATGACAATTCTTGGCCACACTCTGCAGCGGCAATGAAGATGCCCCTGCAGCGTTTTCGAAGGGAAGTGTTTGATCATCCACAATACGGCTTGTAACTGGCTGCCCCTGAGTTTCACCTCTACTCACATGAATCGCTGGCTTTAAAGACAACATTTTGGCACAGTCAACGAGCTGTAACCCAGTGTAGAGTATTGGCGAAAAGCACAGGTGGCTGCCTTCTATGATGAAAGTACTGGAATGTTGGCACAATGCTACGACAAATGTCTACGTCAGAGTGGCGACTATATAGAGAAGCAGCTGGAAGGTATAGCTAACTGTTGCAAATAAAACATTTTTGATATGCACAATGTTTTCCATTCCACAACTATTCAGAACTTATTTTCCAAACAGCCCTCATATATTGTTTCAACCTGGGGCCAATTGCTATACAGTAACTCCATGACAACATGTTTAAACATATTGTGCAGAAAAAAAGTTTTTTGTACCTTCTGAAAAATTTACTTTCTGAAACATGACCACTTTTCCAACTCACCAATTCATATGAACATTCTATTCTCTAAATACTGAATCAAAATTTAATCTCAGCAAATGTTTATAACTTTGGAATCCAGGTAATGGTGCCTATGAGACAATTGTGGTAATATTGCTATATTTGATGGCCCTGCAATTATATGTCCACAGCATCATGATATTTTGTACACATCATAATTATACAGTCACAAACTGCCACTTTCAACTAGAGCTACATGTCTCAATGCTTTTACAGTATATGATGTTCATTAAAATAATTACAACAAACAGCTGCTTCTTAAGGAGGACAATAATGCAGTGGACTAAACAAGATTTTGTATTCACAGTTTCCTGTGGCATTCATGAAGTTGATGAATGTCTTTATACATACAATAATTTTGCACAAACGATTTTTCATAAACTAAACAAAAAAATTAAAAAACAGTAAATGCAGTAAAGGAGAAAAGAAAAGGGTACAGCTGAGATATGCTGAACTTCATACAGGAAGACCTTCATGGATGGGAGCCATGTTAGTTACAAAACATGAATAAGCACAAGCTAAGAAATGTAATCTACAAAACCCTTAGGAAAAATGCTAGTCCACAGCAAAAAGACTAACAAGGGTGCTAATCAAAAAAATTACTAGAAGTGATCACATCAAAACCTGACGTACTGCAGGATAAAGAAATGAATAGGATAGCACCAAATATGGCAAGAAGGTTGGTAGTAGGCTGCAACACATTACCACAGCCTTTAACAGGCACTGTGCTTATGGGCATAGGCCAGATATGTGGTCAATTATTATAAAAGTTATGTGCATGGATTGGACTCACGGTCAACCATTATGGAAGTATGTTTTGATCCCATTTTAACTTGCACCTCATGTTATATTTTACTACCTTGATTCCATATGATTTGTGTGTGCTTTGCTTCTTAGTCTTCCCCATTTTTTTTTTATCGTTTGTATCATTCTAAAACCTTCCAGTTTTCAAGGGCTGCTTCTAATCAGCTCCATGCTGTCTCCGGCCCTGGCATACCTACTGGTTGATGTGAAATGGACTCCTTATATATTTTTGAACAGTTCCTTTGAAATATAAATATAAGTTACCATAACTTAGGAGAGTTACGAGGTCTGGAATTTTCTCAGATCTGAATACTACTTAACTGTTGCTACAATAAAAGCTAGTCACCTAACCTGTTCGGAACTCACTCACAATATAATGCAATAATATAATGTGCAGGAGAAGTGCACTTCTCTTGTAGCACTTTTTTTCTGTAGAAAAAATCTTTATTGCATGTCCTTTAGATATGCATTTAGCAACTGCATAATTTGAATAGAGGATTTATACCAAGGGAGAAAAAAAAAGTCTCAGGTAACGCTTTGATGACAGTAGCTGATTATCCAACATTGTTATTTAAAGTGTTAGCAAGGAAGCCTCTGCACAGATTGCCAGAATGGAAGATTATGGCTTACTGTCCCATTGACTATGAGGTCATTAGACACAAAGTACAAGCTCAGATTGAAGTGTGTGTGTGTGTGTGTGTGTGTGTGTGTGTGTGTGTGAGAGAGAGAGAGAGAGAGAGAGAGAGAGAGTTGCGTTTGTTTGTGTGTGTGTGTGTGTGTGTGTGTGTGTGTTTGTATTTGTATTTTCGACAAAGGCCTTATTGGCCGAAAGCTCATTTTGTGGCAGTCTTTTTATTGTGCCTATCTGCAACTCAGCGTCTCTGCTATATGGTGAAACACGGATCTGGATGCCTGGGCACCTTTTCCAAATTCAAGGCCAGTGTCTCCCTACTGTGCCACTTCACTCAGTGAAAATAATGGAAAGGAAATAAAAGGAAATCACATATTGAAGCAGTACGTTGTTCTTTGTGGTGTGGTTGCATTATTCAATTGAAAGAACAACTGTTTTTGAAAGGCAGAAATCTAGTTTAATCCCCCTTAAGCATTCAGCCTTAACCTGTCAGTAGTGCCCAATACAGGCAATGCCCTACTATGAGAAACAAATTTCACTGCACCCTAGAAGCAGGCAGCATAGTAAAACACTTTCATTGTCTATGGTGAAATTAACTTCACAAATGATTCTGATATTGCCTCATAACTGATAGCATTTCCATTCTTTACGCAAACATTAATTATCTCTAGCCTCTGAATAGTGTCTCAGCCAGCAACAAATTTTTAAAACTTTTCTGTCTACCTGGATTAGCTCATATCTTCTTTAGATGATTTAATCTCTTAATCTTCACTTTATCCACTTGTTTCCCTACCACTACTTCCAGCATCTGAAGTAGTTTTACAAGCTGTTATTAAAAATTTTGTCAGACAAAACACTTAACTCAGCCCAATGGTACTCATTTAACCAGTATAGTTTTCTTTAATGATAAAATCCTAGACTGATAAAGAGGACAGTCCTTTCCACAAACAAATCTACTAATACATTATTTCCTTTTAACTTACACCTAATACTTCCTCACTATTCTTCTTCTCCACTGTCCACACTTGTTGGTTTTTAATAAAGACATTAATTTCTAACATGATCAGAATCTATACTGATCTTACAAACAATGCAGCAAATGTCATTGTACACGCTTTCATAGCAAAGTGACCCAAATCATGGCAAGTTGGTAAATAGTATTAACATGACAAAATATTACTAATATAGAATACATATCTATTTTTCTTCTGAAAAACTAATGTGGTAAATTCTTCAGGAATAAATGATTATTAGTTGGGGGTGCTGAACACACATTCCATCCAAAATAGTGTACTGAATATTAAGACAGCGGATTACTGCATCCCATGCTAAAAAATGTTATCTTACCAGAATCTGTAAAATGAATTCCAAATACTGACATCAACAGAATGTCTTCATGTATGATCGTTCCCTCCAAACTATAAGCTCGAAAAAATGAGATAGACATTTTACTTTTCAACATCTGAACATATGATTTCAAGGCATTACAATCTTTCCAATTTTTGGGTATTATACATTATACTAAAAACACTCAACAACCTCATGAGGCATCATTTGTATGCCTATGTAAAATCATTTTTGCCAGCAAGCAGTCATATGATGGAACCTGAGAGAGGACTGATTAAAAGTTTGGACTGTTAGCGATTCTCATTCACAATTATAATGCCGTGAAATTTATTGCTAGCGTAACTGCAGGCTTATCTTTTCAATACTTTCCACACTTTAACAGTTCACTGGAACCATCTCTGTAACATGAAAAAAATTGTGTTGGCAGTAATAGAACTATAAATCACATTGCAGTGAAACAAGTACCTCCAGATGTTTGCCACGGTACATATACAAATTAAGATGATACACAGCAGGTCCATTTCTAGCCAGTCCTACTTTTGAAAGCACACAAAAATTTCATTTATGGGGATCAGAGACTTTTATATTACAATATAAAATAAGAGATACTCTCTCTCTGCAATCAAAAATGTTACCATACACTATGTGAACAGAATAGAGAATAAAAGTACAATTCATATGCAACACCATGTAGGCTATTGTGACTTCCAGCACCAGTTCACTACACTCATGTGATGGAAGACAACAGCAGTAGTCGAAGTCCCACAGATAACAAGATGCTACTTGAAAAGATTTTAAGAAACACACAAGTGACAACTAAAAAAAGTTATCGCTAAATTGATTTCAGTCATAGGTTCAAATAATACTAAAGTCTAACAGATAACAAATATTAAGGGAGTAAAGAAGTAATGACAGTGTGTGACTGTTTCAGTATCTGCAGTTATTTGGTACCAGGTGCCTCACTAAAAAAACACCTACCAAGTTTAGAATACAATAAACTCAAGTACATTCTCTCCATAGGAGGTAATCTCGTAAGACAACTTCATATGCACTGTACAAGCAAAACTAACACTGATTCAGCATCTTCCTACACACATTGTCACTAACATGTATTCATTAAATACCTGAGCAAAAAAGCATTTGCTTGAAATCCATGTTTCAAAAATTTTTGCATAAGAATGACTAAAAATAAAGAAAAATGCTAAAACTTAACAGAAATGTAGAATTATATTAACAAGTCATTCTGAACATCAGGACACAATTTAACAAGTAATGCCATCATAAAATATGTTCCACAATATGTAAATGGCACTCAAACTGAAACAGTTTTTCAGAGAGATGGTATTATCCAATGGAAGCAATGGATTGTACAACTGTGTAAAAAAATACATAGCTGTTATCACAAATACAAACTGTTACAAGTTCTGAACAAGCAAGAAATATTCATTTTAGAACAGACCCTCAAAATATTCTCTGAGGAAAAACTGATTAATTCTATTAGTATGCAGTAATATAATGAAATTTGTACACAATACAGATACAATTTCAGATGCATATGAAGTTAATCTGAAAACATATGGTGATATGTATTACACAGACTGTGTTGTTCTTAAGCAGACAAATGTCAAAAACGAATCGGAGAATGAAATGAATCAAGACAAACACTACCATGTTGAGATATTATGCACGTAAACAATATTAAATCACTTGGGAGTCACAGCCAAATATGTTAATATTTTTGTGATGTCTTCTTGTGAATGTTAAACCATAAGATTTCCATGACAGTTTCATTTTCTTTTGAAAATTTGTTGCAGTGCAAAATCATTTGAGATCAACACAAAGGCATCATTTGTACCTTCACAAAAATGGCACTATTTGCCTAAACAAATACGTGCATCAGACACAGTTAAGAACAAATAATTTATGGTATGAGGAAACATAGCCAAAACATATTCTGAAGATTTGTGTTTGGGCTTAAACTGAGCTGACAATTTCCCTTTTTGCACACTGCACCCTGTTTGCATCTGCTCACTACCTGAACTCCAGTCATACTGTGGACAGCAGGGCTCTGTTGAAACAAAGATGTTTCAATCTAAGCAAGTCTTGTAACCTGGCACTTAATTTATATGCACTCATCTTCAACAAAGAAAACATTGAGTGAATGAACATTTCATGGAACAGTGGGACAGGTGCAGAAAAGGAAGTGCACACACTCCCTGCTGTCCCTTACAGTATGATTGGAGTTCAGGTACTGAGCAGTGGCAGAAACATTACTTGCAGTACGAGTCAGGTAAGGGTCAAACACTCTACAAAAAGAATGGAATTGTCAACTCATCTGCAAAACCCAAAACATACTATCAATCAATCATGTCAGAAAAATTATTTCATTACACCCATCCATAAGTTTTCTCAACAAAACACACCATTTGAAACAATCATCCACAAGTACTGATGCCGGGTTTTTGCACAGGAACCCTGTCAATGTTTATCAGGTGTGTAAATCCTCAATTCTACGGTGTATTAACTTGTTCTACAATATCACAGAATACCTATTCTCTGCTTTCTTTTTGGCGTTTTTCTTTGTTCTTAAGTCCTTTTGTTTCCTGTCTTCACTGGAAACACCTCCGATTTGAAAAATAATGACTCCTCCTGTTCTGATAATCACTCCCCTACAGCAGGTTACTAACTTTATTAGCCTTAGCTTAGTAGAAAAATCAATTTGACCTCTTTCTGCCTGTTACACCTCTAGTACCCACAAATCTGTACACTTATTAACCATGTCAATCTTTAACTCATCATGTCAAAAAGAATCACAGTCTGTTTCCATAAGTTCAAGGGTTAATGTGGCCTGTTATTATCCGTGTTACTTCAATGGAAATTTCAAATGGTTATTTCATATCTAATGCTATATACACACTAATTGTGTGTGATATTGTTTGTTTGTTTGTTTGTGTGTGTGTGTGTATGTGTGTTTTATTTAACTACACAGCCTCATAAATAAAGTATTCTTTGTGAGTCTGCACCCTAAATTCTTACACAATTCTATTTCTTTAGAGTTTTTGCAGCTGACGTATAATATTAATTAGTCTCAAATGCAACTCAACAACAAATCTATAATAAATACTTCAATAAGATGTGCGTACATAATTCTCAAAGGTTTTGTAACATAATATATAATAAAGATGAAAGGCATATCAAAAACTGATTCACCACATATAAAACTGGAAGTGATAATAGCATCAGCTGCAGCAGATATGACATGGTTTATACTGGGGAAATTTACAAGTATATACAACTATGGTACGTGAAATTAACTCTTCTTAGCTGTACATTAGCTATTAACAACAGTACATTAAGTACAAAAACACAATACATATTTACAGAGCTGTCACAATTAGCTGTCTATATCAGCTGTTATTAGTATTAAAAATGCACTGCATCTAACACTTTAAGATTTCATGTCATCATCGTGACATGAATAGAAAATAATTATGTGCATTGATGATAATGCAAAATATAAAAGTAAGTGTCATCAAGTCTACACCACTACTTTTGTGTTATGTTATTGTCATCATAAATGACCTGATCCCAATCAAAGCTATCACTCTGTCTCCCAGGCAGTTCACCCAAATGTGCAAATCGTTCTTTAAATAGTGGATCCTTTGACTTTAAGCGATCAAAGCGCTGAAACATAAGAGCTTTCGCAAAGGAATATAGCTCTAAATCCAGATCATTTAGACGTCTGATAGTTTCTAACTGATCTTGTCTGATCATTGAGAGAGTGACACTTGACACTGTAGCATTGTGTTGTTCAAATGGAACAGCAAACCTCAAGTTAAAAGTTTCTTCAAATACATATTGTGCAATCTGAAAGTAAAAATAATATTAGTCTCTTACATTACAAAAGGGTACATAAAAATCAAATATATGAGGTAGAATTGCATCCTTCAACTGTACCTTTTGATATTCAGTTAATCCAAAAAAAGCCATAGATGCTAGATTCTTCTTTGCACTTGCCAACATTACACGATCACGCTCAACTGGAGACATATAACTCATATTGTAGCAACCCACCAAAGCCAAGTCAGCAAGCATGCGTGTTTGTCTGCCAAAAAAGTATAAAAACATTAAGAAACTGACAATAAATTATTCCTTTACAACTGAAAATCAGGTGGTGTTTATAGCTTGTAATATCTTTTCCATTTTACACACAAGGGAAATGCACATAAAAAAAAAAAACTACCTGAAAGTTTGCATGCTGTCTATATCCCACAAAATTTGTTCTTATAATAAAATAATCAGGGCCTTTTTACAAGTAGTCTTTATCATAATTTAGTGAATTGTGTAAAATACTGGGCCAACAATGGCAAAATTCCAGCTTGTGCATAAGACACACAACACAACTTTTAATCAGGAACTTTTTTTTTGACAAATAATTTATATACTATATGTTAATGACCACTCATGTCAAGCAAATGCTTATATCTATGGAGTCAACATTTGTTAGCGGCTGGTGTATCTACTGCTGTACAAGCAGCATTCCCTTCCAACATTTTTTTCACTATACATTGAAATTTTGTTAGTAATATGCAGAATACTTTTTATTAGCCATAAATCACAATTATGTTTCTCTGTGTTGAGTTGTTAAACCTTTAACTGCTACCACAACTAAATTCAAGTAATTTTCTGAATCTATGTGAAAAGTCACAATACACTGTTGTGGCTGAATACTCTCATTGTCAAAGTAATGAATTGCATTATGTCTATAGTTACACATGTTTGAATGTGTGTAACTGCTGATACATATACGTGAATGATTGTACTTCACTTGTGTAGTTAAGCACTGGTTAAAATATAGTGTTGGATGACTGGATGTAGTTAGTGTGTTTCAAGCCATGTCAAATTATTTCCAAATTGTTTTAACTTATTTATTCAATTTGGGTCAGCTTTTTGTATTTTAATGTTTTCAAGTGAGTTGTTCACAAAGCAGAAGCGCAATTATTAATCATAGACCGACACAGTCGTAGGACTAATATAGTACGAAAATAATACAGGGTTCATCTGCTCATCAGCACTTTACATAACTGATGAGCTGGTAATCACTGCAGCTCATGGTAGGTCAAATTAATTATGAGTGCTCTTTCAAAAGTAGACTGTATTTACAGTAGGTTTCATTGGATATACAAGTATGTAGTTCAAAAATATAACTAGAAGAGTAGCTATTAAAATACATGTAGCGGTGGTGACTCAGGGCTGCTTTATTGTCTTAATACAAGCCATTCAATCAGTGTTAATAGATTTATTTTCTTTCACCAGATTTCGGACTAAATTAGCTGTGTCACATTTCTAGTAGTATAGACCAGGTACAGGATCTGTGAACAACTGTTCGAGAAGTTCTGAACATGCACTTGCAGAATATCAAAATAATGGCACTTTGGAAAATTTAGAATATGGAGCAACACTGTACATGGAAGTTGAGTCATGTAGTTCCATAGACAATAGATTGATTGTTGTGCATGTTCCTGGACTTTTAACAGTCTTGGGAAAAATAAAGAAGCACAGTCAAATTAATTTGACAGAATAATCATGATTAAGACAGAAGAGTCTTGTATCAGGATAGTGGAATCTTGAACAAGGGTGAAGTTCGAAAACTGGATAAACAATTGAGCATAGTATGGTGGGTTAACAAAGAACTTAACAGCAACAGCAGATAATGGGACATCTGAATTGCAAGTAAGGGTTCAAGAAATCCCAGTGGGTTTCAAGAATGAGCAGACAATAAAAGGGTAAATCTACTTGCAGATGACTGGATTTACAGATTTCTGGCAATGAGCAATTAGAAATTACGTCAATCAGTAGATCTAAAGGATATGAAAGACAAAAAAGTAAAGTTTAGTGTGCCACGAGATCTAAAGGATGTTGTTGTTGTTGTGGTCTTCATTCCTGAGACTGGTTTGATGCAGCTCCCCATAACTCTATCCTGTGCAAGCTTCTTCATCTCCCAGTACCTACTGTAACCTACATCCTTCTGAATCTGCTTAGTGTATTGATCCCTTGGTCTCCCTCTACGATTTTTACCCTCCACACTGCCCTCCAATACTAAATTGGTGATCCCTTGATGCCTCAGAACATGTCCTACCAATCAGTAGATCTAAAGGATATGAAAGACAAAAAAGTAAAGTTTAGTGTGCCACGAGATCTAAAGGATAGGAAAGAAAAAAAGTAAAGTGTAGTGTGCCAGCAGTGAACAGTCAGTTGCTGCAGTAGTTAGTTAATGGAGTGTTTACTCAGTCACTTTATTATGTGTTTTTGAGTGGAAATGAATAGCAGTGATTTCTTTTTTTAACTGTATTCAGTAGTACATTTCACTCTCCTTAATTATTTGAGTATTTCATGAGCATGAAGGCTGCACATCTATCTTAGTGGAGCAGAGTACACCAGCCAGCTTCAGCTATGGTAAAAGTAACAATGTCTCACTTCTTCTGTTATCAGCTCATAAAGTTTTACTAATGCTTTCACCTTCTTAACTGATTCTATAAAATAATGAAATATGCTGCTTGTTTGCAAAAGCAG
The DNA here is from genome assembly GCF_023898315.1 of Schistocerca nitens. Lineage (NCBI taxonomy): Eukaryota > Metazoa > Arthropoda > Insecta > Orthoptera > Acrididae > Schistocerca > Schistocerca nitens. Next base: position 578,788,631 of record NC_064615.1, on the reverse strand, counting down.
GAGGAACTGGCCAGTACACAAACAGCTGGACATTTTATTGTAGATTTTGGCTGTATGGTTGTTCCTATGAGTCTTAACAACAAATATATTGTATTACTGATGGCTGAAAGAACAAATGAGCCAGCAAGGGCTTTCTCACATACTGAGAATATGGCCAATCTTCCTGTCAGATCTGAACTTGCACAGGAGCAGTTACTCATTAATGGCAACTCCAGTATCAAGTGGGTAATGGAGTCCATTAGGAAAATAACAATTATGCTGGGAAGTAAGCCCAATGTAGATTCAGTATGCTTGCTGGCAAACTTGCTTAAGATGTGGAGAAGAGACAGCCAGTAACAAATTTGGCTCATGTTGGCACCACTGATACCAGTAACCAGGTTTTAGGGACCATTTCAGCTGCTTTAACCAGCTAGTTGAAGCACTGGAGACTTTCAGATTTGCTCACAAGGTGAAAACACACTCTGTGTTTTATGAATCATCTTTACGACTGTCTGTGGCCCTTTGCTGGGTGGGTGGCTTAAACTTGAGGCTCCTTCGGTTCCACGAAATCTCAGGTGCAAATTTCTGCACCCGCAAATATTTGCTGGAGAATTATATGGTCCCACTTAGTAGGTTGCTATGGAATCAGTTTTCCTCAGTGTGATGGTACAGAATTCGGCTGAATTAAATTTGGAAAGTTTCTTGTAAGTACTAGAGGTATGAAAATTTATGTACCCGTAACACATACAAATGAGCAAGCTTGCTAACCACAAACTTTATTATAACTTTAATAATAATTAAATAGCACAAGAGCAGTCAAAAAAGCTGTTATGTAAGAAAATGAAACACCTACAGCTGTCCTTATGATGTCATTTATTGTATGGCTCTCCAATTTCAGTGCTTCAGTGCACCATCTTCAGGCCTTAGCTGATGTTGAGGAGGATAACACCATCTGTATACATGATGCATCAGTGGTCAATATCTATAACTGGTTTTCGCAGCCTTCCTGTAACCACGATGTTGTCCCGCCAACAATTAATTATCAATTAAATGGAGAAACATTCAAAACTGGACATTCTAGTTTAAATGTTTCTCCAGTCAGTCAAGTAATAGTTGGTGGTTGGAGAGGCAACATCATAATTACAGAAAGTCTGTGAAAGCCAGTTATAACTGTTGGCCACTAATGGATCTGACAGCCACACACAGTAAATGACATCTTAAGGGTGGCTGTAGATGTTTCATTTTCTTACACAAGTGAACGGCCAAAGTCCCCCAGATCTCCAATCGCAAGGAAGGACATACAAAAAGCTGTTATGTAGATGATATCCTATATATGTTCAAATACTTGTATGTATTTTCATTTTTTGCTAGAGTTACTCCTTGAATGGTGTGCAGCACATGGAGTTCAACAGCAGAAATCCGGTAAGTCACAGCAGGTGCTGCATGGAGCTACCAATGCTGTACAGAATACCGAGGAGGACCACAAAGCACTGCATCCCTATATACTTAACTGAACATGAAAGACAAAATAGAATGAAAAACAGAATGGAAAGAAATTGAATGAAAATACTGTAAAACTTTTAGTTTAGTATGACCTTAGCTACTACTCGAACTAGATGTTTATACTTCCATATATTTAATGAAAGTTCAACAATATCTGGAAACAGAAGAATCATTTTATTTTGTACAAGTCAGAAGATAAGAAAATACCAATTCATTACAATCAAAGGGAAATTTTACTGTTGAAAATGTTAAAAGCCTAGCTGCAGTAACAGAAGAAATAAAATAAAAGGGAAACAAGTTTGACTTTGGTCACTATTATATTGGTTTTGAAAATTCAGAAAGACAAAGAGTCTTACTAAAAAGCAAGGAATGAAGGAAGATTAGAGTTCAGCATCTCATTGAATCGATATCATTAGAGAAAGAGCATAAGCTCAGGCTGTCCCAAGGACAATGAAGGAAATTGGCTATACACTTTCACGGGAACCATCCTACCATTTGCCTGGAGCAGTTTATGGAAGTCATGGCAAAACTAAATTTGGAAGGCCAGGTACGGATTTGAACCATCATCCTCGCAAATGCGAGTCCAGTGTGTTAACCCCTACGCTTGGTTTGGGAAGCACATATTCATTTTAATTTCAACTCTGACGTTCATAATTACTTTTTAACAGGTAGCATAGTACATGTTGCACACACATTAGGATATCTTTGGTTAGAGAAACAATTCTGTATACTGACTGAGCAGTTAGATGTAGTACAACACAGAGCCACGAACAGGTCACCTGTAATTCTTATGGAATAGAACACACCCAATTTAAAATTATAAAAAGAAAATTTACAGCTAATAATAGTCAGCTGCAGAAACAATCTCGGTAAGATCCCAGAATTAGACTCACAAATGATAATAGGTACATAAAACTTAGAACCGAAAATTGGCAGTAAATGGAAATAACTAGTAGTCAAACATCAAAGTCGGAACAGAACATATACAACAAGGATAGGTTGGATTCCATTGGTACCAATATATTTCTTCATCACCATTTACTAAAGATTAGCATCTTATTGCTGCCACAGTTCACTCATTTTGTCTGTATTTCTCTTCATCTGTTCATACTTTCAGTATCCCATGCTCAGTACCACTTCTTCCATAACAAACTTTCTTGGCTTTCCTCTTCCTTTTTTTAAAAAATAATCTTGCCCTCAAAAATGTTTTTAAAGAAGCTGTTACAATGTGTAATAAAAAAGTAACAGGATTTTTTTAAAATTTTGCAGGGTTTATGTATCTGATTTTCAATTTTTTTATCTTGTTGGCACACATCTTACTAATGTATGCTTGCATTTTCAGCTGATTTGAATATTTAGTTTATTGCTGATGGTCAAAAAAGCTATGTTTTCAAGAGCTAGTCAAATTTTTACTTTTGAAAAAGATGGATCAGAGAATGTGAATTATATTTTGCTTGAAAAGTGGAATAAAGTGCAGCACCTGGCTTTTGACAGATCTACTATGAGTAAGACAAGAGTTTATCAGTGGTATAAATGTTTCAAGGATGGTCGAGAAGACACTGAAGACAACAATCTCTGTGGATGCCCTAGCATATGAACTACTGACGACAATGTGGAAGAAGTACAGAAAACAGTTCTGGAAAATCACCTAATTACCATCACATAGGTTGCTGATGATGTTGGCATATCATTTGGCTCATGCCAAGCAATTTTTTCAGATGTTTTGGGTGTGAAATATGTAGCCGCAAAGTTTGTCCTGAAATTGTTGAATGAAGTCAAAAATGATCCAGAACTTTTAAAGGAATTTATAACAGGTGAAAAACATGGGTATATGGGTATGACATCAAAACAAAGGCACAATCAGCTCAACACAAACTGGCTGAAGAACCAAGACTGAAAAAATAGAACTGTGGGAAAACCACTCTTGGAAATTACATCACAATAATGCTCAACTTTAAGTTATCTCAACCACTGTATTCGCTGGACATGGCCGCCTCCTTTCTATTCCAAAGGCTGAAGAGAACCATGAAAGGATCTTCGTTTTTCCTCCATTTGTGAGATAAAAATAGAATTGCTACAGGAGCTGAACACCATAATGAAAACTGAGTTCCAGAAGTGCTTTCAAAATTGGAAAAAGTGCTGGCACAAGTGAATTATATCTGAAGGGGACAAAGTTGATGTTGATGAATAAATAAAGAATCTATATGAAAAACAATTTTTTTTGATAATATCTTGTATGCCTTAGAATGTGCCCAAAGTAATTGCTTTGAGTTGATTTCTATATGCAGGTATTCCTTTTAATATTGTCTCGTATGTCCTCCTTTCTGTCCAACTGGTTTCAGCCTCCCCCTTCCATAACCATATTTCCATCACTTCCAGAGATCTTACATCCTCCTCCAAGAAAGTCCAGGTTTTCAATCATACAGCAACATAGTCCAGATGTATGTTTCACAAAATCCTTCCTTTTCTCACTGCTTAAGATTTTGTTACAAGCTGTTTCTTGTTTGCAAATGCTCGTTTAGCCAAAGCTATTGTTCTTCTAATCCCTACAGAGCAGCTGTTGTCATCCGTAAAGAATTAATAATAGGAGCTAAGTAACAGAACGTGTTTCCTAGCTTAATTTTTTTCTCTCAATGTTATTATGTACTGATGCTTATCATTTTTCTTTCATAAGTACCATGTTGTTGGACTTATTTGAATTAGCGCACAATTGTCAACCACCCAATATGTTTGACAAATTATTCACTGTTAGTGTCAGCAACTATTACTATGTCATCTGCTGGTTTATTTAATGTTACAGAAAACATATACTGTGTCTAATGATTTAAATGCAGTGTCAGAATGTGTGTGTCACAGTGAAGAAAAGCAGCAAAGATGGATGTTTTTATCAATTGCTCACAGCAAGTGTCCAAGTGGTGGAATGCTTCAAACAAAAATTGTAGAAGAGCTGGTGGCGCAAACTATCTTTGACACTACACATAAAGCTTTTTCTAAAAATTACTTTTAGCAATGGGTGAGAAAACCCAATCATGAAACACAACCACCCGGCTGGCAATAAACAGGCCTGAACTTTTCTATTCAGTGAATATAGAATCAGTAACCAGAAGGCTATTACAGCTCAACTGATCACTAGTGTTGAACAAAAAGTTAAAAGAGGTGAAATTATGTCTGAGCAGTTAGAAGGAAACATTCAACTCTGACGAGATTAATGTGGGGATGACAGATAACGAGGAGTGGGAAGGGTCCCACCATGGTTCAAAACAATGTTAGGAAGTTACTTTGAAAGCAGAAGAGAGCTGCAGCAGATTCAAATGAAATCAAATCCTTATAGCTGAGAAACAAAAGTTGAATACTGTTAAAAAAGTGTAAGTATTGGTATGTCAAAAACTTTCAATAAATTTGAAAGCAAGATTCTCTCTGCAAAGTTGTAGAGAAAATGCTAAAAGCTTTAGCTTGCTGTAAAACCAACAAAGGTAACAAATTAATCTAGTTGCTCTTTGATCACGATGACACCAAACATTGCTCAATGTAAGGAAGGTTACAGTACCCATTAGGGTGCTAAAAGATACTAGAAATAATAAACAGAATTACTGGCCCCCCTTCTCTAACAACAGTTTATGGAAAAGCTACAATTATGACAAAGTGTGACTGGAAGAAAGATGCATGTTGTTCTCAGTCTGTAAGGAAAGTCACAGGACATCGCACAGAACAATAGACTTATCTCACTACTTATCAATATGTGGTAGAATTATGGAACATACTTTATGCTCACATATGATGACTTTTTCTGGAGACTGTAAAACTACTCAGGAGGAATCAAAATGGTTTCTGCAATCACCTATCCTTGTAAACGCAACTTGTTATGCTAATTCATGACATCCAGCAGATGTCAGATTGTGGAAATAAAGCTGACAGCATGTTTCTTGACTTTCAGGAAGTATCTGACACATTTCCACACCATTATCTAGGGGGGTGGGGGAAATTACATGAATGCAAAATTTCTGAATAGGTACGCAACTGAACTGAAGACTGCCTAGCAAACAGAAATCAGTAAGCACCATCAGAAGTGGAAGTAGTGAAGTGCTTAACTTGAGGTAATGTGATGGGGCGCTTACTATTCACGATACAAGTAATGGCCTGACATACAGCATCTGTATCCCTATGAAGCTGTTCACACATGATGCTGTACAGAACAGTGAGGTCAAACTGTTGCAAAATGCAGATACTTATAGATGACAAACATCTACTGCAAGGATCGACAGCTGTCCTTGAATATATTTAAATGTAATGTAATGTGCATAAATAGACAAAGAATATATTATTTATTTATACGATCAATATTTGGTCACAATTTTAAAGTGTCTGTACGACAGTCTGTGAGGGCCGATCCTTGACAGCTGGCAGTGCTGTTGTCAGCTTTCAACTGTGAAACGAAACTGGCTGCAGGTCAAAATGATAGTCATTTATACAGCTGCAACAACACTGAGTTGTTAGTTGGTTGGTTGGTTTGTGGGATCGAAGGGACCAGACTGCTAGGGCCATCAGTCCCTTTTTCCAAAAACTTCAAACACCCACAAAGTATAAAAATGAACAATGGAGATGACAAGAGACGACACAGGACAAGAAAGACTCAGACGGAGACCAGACAAAAGGAATTAAAATCACACAGAGTGTGCCAGTGGTTGGCCAACCATAGAGACAAAAAAGGAAAAGCCAACCACCTAGAAACACACTAAAAAACCCGGTCTAAAATCGTGATAAAAGACCCCTGCCCGAATTAAACACAAAACTAAGCCTGCCATGGCAGTGTCATCTGTTAAAAGGGCAGGGAGTGTATCAGGCAATGCAAACATCTGCCTGAGCACAATTAAAAGGGGGCAGGCCAACAAAATGTGGACCACTGTCAAAGCTGACCCGTAGTGACATAGAGACAGGTCCTCATGGCGCAGTAAATAGCTGGGCATCATCTGGGTGTGGCCAATGAGGCGCCGACAAAGGACAACTGATTCCCTGCGAGTGGCTCGCATGGATGACCACCACACATTCGTCGTCTCCTTGATAGCACGGAGTTTGTTTGGTGTGGTCAAGTTGCGCCATTCCGAGTCACAAATCGCGAAAACTTTGTGGCGGAAGACTGCTCGCAAATTGGTCTCTTGGAGGCCAATGTCCAGAGATGGTTTACTGGTGGCCTGTTTGGCCAGACGGTCAACATGTTCATTGCCCGGTATCCCAACATGGCATGGGGTCCAAATGAAGGTCACTGAGTGTCCACTCCTGTAGAGGGCATAAAGAGACTCCTGGATTAACAATACCAAAGGATGCCTAGGGAAGCACTGGTCGAGGGCTTGTAGGCTGCTTAAGGAGTCACTACAAATGATGTAGGACTCACCAGAGTAGGAGCGGATATGTTCAAGAGCGCAATAGATAGCAACCAGCTCTGCAGTGAATATGCTGCAGCCAACCAGCAAGGAGCGTTGTTCTGTATGGTCAACATGAGCATAAGCAAAGCCAACAAGACCGTCGACCAGTGAGCAATCAGTGTAGATGATGTCTGAGCCCCCAAACTCGCCAAGAACAGAGAGGAAATTCTGGCGGAGCACCTTAGGTGGGACTGAGCCTTAGGGACCAAGCAATAGGTCCAACCGAAGCTGCGGCTGAGGTATTGACCATTGAGGGGTACGGAAATGAGTCTGCAGGAAAGGTGGTAGGGGGGAAGTGTCAAGGTCATGAAGAAGTGACCGGACATGGACAGCGAAGGAATTCCCAATTCTGGGCCGCTGTTGCAGAGGAGATGGACCACCATTTTAGGGAAAAAAAGATGGTAATTTGGGTGGCGAGGTGAACTATGGATGTGTGCGGTATAGTTTGCGAGCAATGGTTGCCGCCAGAGCTGCAATGGAGGAATGCCCGCTTCTACAAGGAGGCTGTTCACGGGGCTAGATCGAAAGGCTCCTGTAGCGAGGCAAACTCCACAGTGGTGGACAGGGTCTAGTAGATGCAGTACAGAAGGGGTGGCTGAACCATACACCATGCTTCTGTAATCAACACGGGACTGTACAACGGCTTGGTACAGCCACAGCAGTGTACAACAATCGGCACCCCAGTCGGTGTGGCTCAGGCGTCGAAGTAGATTGAGATGCCGCCAGCACTTGTCTTTAAGCTGACGAAT